>NC_063257.1:29124658-29724658 GCF_019578655.1 Ricinus communis | reverse complement strand
CATTTTTGTCTTTGAGCAGAGAAGGGTCTCCTATGAAATGAAGGGAAATAGTGAGGATTAGAGTTGACACTGCATCCTCAATCAGATTTCCTATTTCATCTAGAATGGGAGTTCCTTCTACTGTGGTTTGGATAGCACCTAGGATTTGGAGTTGTTGTGCTTGAGTGAGATGATAATCCCACCATCCTTTAAGCTGGCCAGAAAATCCAGCTATGAGGAGCTCAGCAATGGCTCTATCGGAGGTACTACTTTGGGTTTTGTAGGCATTGGCTGCCATGGTCATCTGTTGCAAGAGACCAAGGATATTGTACTCAGACATTCCATCTATATTCCATTCATAGACGGAGGAGGCATTGAATCTAGACTGGGTTAGGATGTTGTTCCTATTCTCAATTCCTAGATCTCGAGCAAGACTCTAGGAGTATTCCAGTCAATCTAGGGATTGGATTCCCAACTGTTGATATCAAGGGGTTTTGAATAGGGCTTTCAAGCTCCGAATCGTTAGACTCATCGCTTTGGGCTTGTCCTATAGCAACGATATTCCTACTACTTTGAGGAGTATCCGGTACTAGGTTTTGGATGACTCGGAAGTTGCTAATCTACTTAGTTGTTCTCTCGATCGCTTTGGCAAACTCGGTTTGCTTTTGAAATGGTCTTGGCTTGGCTTTTGTCGATATGGCTTAAAACTGGGTTTTTAAGCTTTTCTGACTGGTTCGACTCTTTTGGTTGACCAGTATTGGGGATTAGAGAGGTCACAACTACAGGAGGCTTTTGAATCTGGTTCTCTATCCTAACCAGTTGCTTTCCTATAGTGTTTAAACAGGTATTTGAGAAATTGTTCTGCTGAACAATGTTCTTGACATTCCTATCTAGGTCTTCACCTACCAATTTGTAAGGTGTAGCCTCTATCTCACTCTCTCCATAAGGAATGGTTATCTTCCTAAGGGGAGGATGTTCCGACTGGACAGTTAGGTTTTCTCCTACCTTCCACTCAGGGGCTTTGTTCCTTACTATGACAGGACTAATGGTCTTATCCTTAAAGGGATAAAGGATACCATTTTCTTTGCAGTAAATTTGAAACCAATCAAAAAATTTGATTTGGGCTTTGTTTTGAATGCAAAATTGATAGTATCTTTCTTGTATACTATCCTTTTCTTTTAAAAAATTCTTAAAAAGCCAAAGTTTTTTAAGATGGTTTTTCTTTGGATAGAAATCTTCATGCAAGAGTTTTTTGTCAATTTCAAGCTCTTTTGAAATCATGTTGATCTCTACTTCAAGGTTTTGGGTTATGGCTGATGGTGATGGTGAAGATGGGGTAGAGGTTATCTCTATATCTTCGTCATCTTTCTTTGGATCAGTGTAAACTGGTCTGGGGATATTGCTTTGGTAATCAACATTCTGAAGTGTATTTGGAACATCAGATGTTGAAAATCTGGGTTTAGCTTGAGATGGAATTGGTTCTTTGTAAGGAGCATAGATAACATAAGGTATTTTGGATACCCTTTCAATATCTATGGTCGAGGTTGAAGAACCATCATCAGAAAATCTAGAGGAGGTTGATTTTCTGTTGAATGTGATCTTTACCTTTCCATCTGGGTATTGGGCTATGTGTTTAAGGTTTGTGTTTGGTTCTGTTTGCTTTGGAGATGTAGGTTGGGTTGCACCTTCAAGGATCCATTCTTCTGGAAGTGTAATGTCTTTCCATTGAATGGTTTTTGGAATAGTTGCGTTGGATTTGGATAGATCTGTTTGTAGGAACAGTGTTTCTCTTTATGGTGAGTGAAGTTTGTGTTTGGAACCAAAGGCAGAAATCATAGCTTTGTAATGAATTTTGAAAATTAATGCTATCGGAATAGATCCTTCAAGCATTTTGTAATTGTGTGTCTTTATTTGAAGAATGATGCTCTTTAAAACATTTTTGTCGTTTAAAGAAATCGTGATTTTTGGAAAACAATTGAAAGAAATAGGTCCTTTATTAAGACTCGACTCAACAGTACCTAACAAGGAATCATAGAAATTTGTAAACCTAGCATCCCTAAGGACTGCTAATATGGAAGTATCTAAACCTTCTCTGGTAAACGGCTTTATTCCTACCCGGACAATGCCTATATGGATATACTTATAATCCTTTTCCATATGCTTTTGGAGGGTCTTTGGATCAAAAGGCTTTGAAATTTGAATGTCTTTTTCTTTAGTTTTGATTGTAAAATCAGTCTTGAAGAGAGGGAACTTTGAAAACTCATAAATTTGTTTGTTTTGGACTTTGGGTATTTCCTAATCATCTATATGCTTTGAAAAATCTTCAATAGTGATTTCTTCACTATTTACTAGACCTTTGTACTCGCTGATTCGTGAGGCGTAAGAATTTGAGAAAGAAGAAGATCTACAGAAGAAAGGTTCTAAATTCATTTTAAAATAAACCAAAATAACTTTCTAGACAAGCCTGGACCACATGCCTCTCCCTTACGCCCGTCTGGCTTCGGGGTCTTACTATCACAGCATAAAATGAACAGAACTTGCCTATAGGAAACCTGATGCAGTTTAAAATGAATGTAAAATCTTTATAATGTAGATATGCTTCTAATCCCGAAACCCAATTGGCTCTGATACCATAATAGAAACAAGATCTATGAAACATAAGGAAATATTAAGCAGTGAAGATAAAGATCAGCAAGTTTCTGGTGTGCAGGATCCTCAGATGAGGCAAGCACAGAGCATACGCTTGATGATGGGGAAAGAAGAAGATAGATAAAGAAGATAAACTTTGAATTGCTTTATTAATAATAATAACAGACTTTGAACATGGACATATAAACAACTTTGAAAGCTTTAAACAAGAAGAAAATATAGACTTACAAGAGGAGTTACAAGATTTTTCTCTCTCTCTACTCACTCTTTTCACTCTTATATTTCTTTTCTTTGATGAGAACAAAATAACAGAAGAGCTTATCTCTCTATGCTGTCTACTTCAAGTTCTGAGTTCTTCTTTGGAGGTCTCCTCTTTAAATAGAGGTCTCGGAGCTTTGGATACCTTTCACGGGCTTTGGATGCTTTGGTTAGTGGAGTAGAAATGATTCCAGTTGTCTTCCACTTGTCTTTGAAGTCTTTGGAGTCTTGTGATAATGGCAACCACCTTTTGAGAAAGTTGTCGGTCATGCTTTGAAAGATTCTTTTACTTTTTTTACTTTTTCTTTTTCTTTTGTCTTTTCTTTTCTTTTTCTTTTTCTTTTTCTTAATCTTTTTCTGTTTCCTTTTCTTTTTCTTTTTCTTTTTCTTTTTCTCTTTGGGCTTTTGATATGGGTTTTAAGCCCATTACAAAGATCCTTGGGCTGCCGTTTCCGGTTTTCAACCCATGGGCTTTATCAAGGAGATAACCTTATGAGATTTTGAATATCCCATAACAATCATCTTTAGCTGAATCATCCGAATTAAATGCAGCAGTACTGGCACTGGAAGAGGACGATGATGATGCTTTGGATTTACCTTTGGAAGAAGTAGTTTCAGACAACTGTTTTATTAGTTGTAGGAAATCTTCTTCTGTTTGGGCAACAGCAAGCTTTGGAAGGAGAAATGACTTCTGTGCCAAGAACGTTGTTTGTTCTTTAGGGGGAGGCAAGAAGCTATTTTTGGTAAGGAAGTTTTGAACGGCTTTAAGGGATGATTTGTCTGTGGCTGAATTTGTCCCACCATTTTACTTTGAATCTTCCGATAAGTGTAATTTCACCATCTGGTAATAGATTGAAGTGAAAGTACCATACACATACCCAGGGCAAAAAGAAGTTTGAACAGAATAGAAGAAGCGGGGGAAAACGCCTTTCTATTGAGTTGGGTTTGTAATTTGCTTTGAAGAGGTTGAACAGGGGTAAGACCTCTGGAATGATGGTCTCAGGGACATTACCGTAGTAATTCCACCACCGTTTGAACCAGTAGGGCATTTTAGAGGTTTGGATAAAACTGGTGTCGAAGTAGAAGAGCCATGAGTGGCTTCTTCCTTCATTTTGAATGAGAAAGGTATTGAACCAGGCTTGCTGGTAATCCCAGTAGGTGAAGGAGGTGTTTAGATTTGAAGGGTAGGTTCTTTTGATAGAAGTTGGAAAGGAACGAGGGGAGTGTAAATCCATACCCCAATCAGACGGGTGAAGGATTCTTTGGATTGTGCATGTTGAATATGCAGGGTCTTTGTGGGTTTTGTCTTTTTTGAAATGTTTAAACTTTGCGGAACCAGTAACCTCGAGGATTGACTGGTAGTAAGACTGAGGCTTTGAAGTGTTCCAGATTTGAAAACCAACTCGAGGGAAAATCTTTGAAACCGGTTTAGAGGGCTTTCAGACGTAATCCTTCCTCAATCATAAAACATTTTGAAAAATTAGTTTTTCCAAATACTCATTTGTTTTAAAACATTTTGATTGAGTCAAAACAATTTCCTGAGAATTTGGTTTTGAAAAGCTGTTTGAACTTTGAGATAGATTTGGAGGGAAAATCTCTATCTCGGTATTTTAAAAAGGGATAGAAAGTACCTCCGATAGAGCCATTGCTGAGATCCTGATAGCTGGATTTTCTGGCCAGCTTAAAGGATGGTGGGATTATCATCTCACTCAAGCACAGCAACTCCAAATCCTAGGTGCTATCCAAACCACAGTAGAAGGAACTCCCATTCTAGATGAAATAGGAAATCCGATTGAGGATGCAGTGTCAACTCTAATCCTCACTATTTCCCTTCATTTCATAGGAGACCCTTCTCTTCTCAAAGACAAAAATGTCGAGCTCCTTAGCAACCTTACCTGTAAGAAGCTTAGCAACTTCCAAAGTTACAAAGACACTTTCCTAACCAGAGTCATGCTTAGGGAAGATTCTAGCCAACCTTTCTGGAAAGAAAAATTCTTAGACGGTTTACCTAAGATTTTAGGTGAAAGAGTTAGGAATACCATAAGAGAAGCCCATAACGGCCAGATCCCTTATGATTTCTATACTTATGGTGAGTTAGTTAGTCTAACCCAGAAAGAAGGATTAAAGATTTGTCATGACCTTAAGCTTCAAAGACAGCTCAAATGGGAGATGAAAAAGACTAGGAAGGAACTAGGACGTTTCTGTAACCAGTTTGAGTATAACCCAATAGAGCCCGTGTCTAGTTGCAAAGGGAAATGCAAAGATGATTCTTATTCAAAATCTTTCAGAAAGAAACGATTTTCCAAATATAGAAAGCCTTCAAAAAGCAAGGAAAATTTCTATAAAAAACCATCTTCTTCCAAATTTCTTTCAAAATTTCGAAAGAAAGATTCCAAAAAAGATTTTTTAAAAATTACATGCTTTAAATGTGGTAAGAAAGGCCATACTTCAAAGTATTGTAAGTTTTCAAAGAGACTCCATGAGCTCCAAATAGAAGAAGAAGTTTTAGCAAAAATTTCTGCTCTTCTAGTTGATTCTTCTGAATCAGAGTTCTCAAACAGTAAGGAAGAATTTCAAATTGATGAAATCAAAACCTCAACTGATTGTTCTGAGACAGATTCAGAATGCTCTTCAAAAAATATTAATATGCTCTCTAGGCAACAAAAAGCACTTCTTGAAGCTGTAAAGCATATTAGTGATCCTCTTATTCAAAAACAAGTTTTAAAAGAGATTTTAAAACCTGAATCTCTGGTTCCTTCTTCTAGTAAGAATACTTATGATCTTACTATGATTTTGGACAAAGGGAAGAAGTTAAAAACCCCTCTTCCTACTGTTCAAGAACTCCAGAAGGAGATTAAAACCATCAAAACAGAACTCAAAGAGTTGAAAGAAAAACAACAAAATGATTATGTTTTGCTTCAAAGCCTGATCCTCAAACAGAATAGTGATTCTGATTCTGATGAGGAAAATGATTTTCAAAACCTTGAAGTATCTGAAAATGTTCCTGAAAACTTTATCAATGTTTTAAAGGAAATTACTTCAAGAAAATATTTCATTCAAATAAAGCTTGTTTTCCCTGGTGATTTCCAGATAGAAACCCTCGCCTTGTTCGATACAGGAGCATACCTCAATTGTATCAACTGCGAACTGGTTCCTAGAAGGTTTCATCAAGAAACTAAAGAAAGGCTGACTTCAGTCAATTCTTCAAAGATTAAGATTGCTGGTAAAACTGAAGCCGCAATTCTTAATAACAATATTGCCTTAAAGAATGTTTTCATTCTTACAAAAGACCTGCAGCAAACTGTTATTTTAGGGACTCCGTTTATCAATTTGATAACTCCCTTCAAAGTGACAACTGCTGGAATTATTTTCAAAGCTAAAGATTCAAAGATTGTTTTTCCTTTCTTAGAAAAACCAAAAAAAGAGAAATTTGAATCTTATCAAAGCTCATTCTATTTACAATTTCGAAATCAATGCCTTGATCAAAGGAAAACAGACCCATCTTTCTCATCTTCAACAAGATGTGGGTTTGAAGAGAATCCTAGATCAACTGCAAAATGATTTTATTCAAAGAAAAATTTCTGATTTTCAAATGAAGATTGAGAATGAACTCTGTTCTGATCTTCCAAATGCTTTTTGGAATCGAAAGCAACATATGGTAGATTTGCCATATGAAAACGATTTTTCAGATAAGCAAATCCTTACTAAAGCCAGACCCATTCAGATGAATGAGTCTTTAAAAAGCCATTATAGAAATTAGAGATCTTGAGTCTAAAGGTTTGATTTCAAAGTCTAGATCACCTTGGTCTTGTGCAGCTTTCTATGTCAATAAGAATAGTGAGATAGAAAGAGGAACTCCTAGGCTAGTGATCAACTACAAACCTTTGAACAAAGCTCTAAAGTGGATTAGGTATCCTATTCCCAACAAAAAAGATCTTCTTCAAAAACTGCATTCTGCATTCATCTTTTCAAAATTTGACATGAAATCGGGATTTTGGCAAATCCAGATTGATCCAAAGGATCGGTACAAAATGGCATTTACAGTTCCATTCGGTCAATATGAGTGGAATGTGATGCCTTTTGGATTAAAAAATACCCCTTCTGAATTTCATAAAATTATGAATGACATTTTTAATCCATTTTCAAAGTTCTGCATTGTCTACATTGATGATGTTTTAATATTTTCAAATTCCATTGAACAGCATTTTAAACACTTAGAAACATTTTTCTATGTTATCAAAAAGAATGGTTTAGTGGTTTCAAAGTCTAAAATATCTCTCTTTCAAACGGAAATTAGATTTCTTGGCCATTATATCTCTCGGGGAACAATCACCCTAATTGAGAGATCTCTTGCATTCACTTTAAAGTTTCCAGATAAAATCTTGGAAAAAACGCAGCTTCAAAGATTTCTTGGTAGTTTAAATTATGTCATGGATTTTTATCCGAATTTAAACTGTCTTGCAAAGCCCCTACATGATAGGTTAAGGAAAAACCCCCTCCTTGGACCGATCAGCATACAAAGATAGTACAAAGCATTAAAAAACAAGTTTTGGAAATTCCTATCCTGCATCTAGCTGATCCTTCTGCATTTAAGATTGTAGAAACTGATGCATCAGAAATAGGATATGGTGGGATTCTAAAGCAAGTTCAAAATTCCAAAGAATGTATTGTCCAGTTTACTTCTGCTCATTGGAACGATACTCAAAAGAATTACTCTACTATCAAAAAGGAAATCCTTTCGATAGTTCTTTGTATTTCAAAATTTCAAAGCGATCTTTTGAATCAAAAATTTCATTTAAGGATTGATTGCAAGTCTGCAAAAGAAGTTTTACAAAAAGATGTCCAAAATATTGCTTCAAAGCAGATTTTCACCCGTTGGCAAGCAATTCTGTCTGTTTTTTATTTTGAAATTGAATTTATTCGAGGAGAATCAAATTCTATTCCTGACTTTCTGACTAGAGAGTTCTTGCAAAAACAGGAGTGAAAATGCCATGAAAATCAAAGTCCAAAGAAGAAAAGTCTACGGCTAGTTCAAAGCCAGCTCAAATTCAAAGCCCAGTGAAGGAAGTTCTCCCTTCAACTTCGAAGCCTATCAGGACCTGGACTGAAATTATCCAGGAAGAAATTGATCAACCAGATCCAGTTCAACAACAAATGGATCCTTCCAAAGCTGATCAAGCCCAACAAATTCAGGAATGGCTTGCTCGTGAGACCACAATTCCTTCAAAGAATTGAAGAATATAAAAGGCAGATGGTTCAATCCCTATCCGAACCATCTTCAAAGCAAATAATTTCAAAGACAGAAGCGACTCCAAAGTCGTCCTCCTCCTCTGCAAAGGGTAAAGGTATACTTTCTATCCCTTTTCAAAATACCAAGATAGAGATTTTCCCTCCAAATCTATCTCAAAGTTCAAACAGTTTTTCAAAACCAAATTCTCAGGAAATTGTTTTGACTCAATCAAAATGTTTTAAAACAAATGAGTATTTGGAAAAACCAATTTTTCAAAATGTTTTAACAGTTGAGGAAGGATTCGCATGAAAGCCCTCTAAACTGGTTTCAAAGATTTTCCCTCCAGGTTGGTTTTTCAAACCCTGGAACACTTCAAAGCCTCAGTCTTTCTACCAGTCAGTCCTCGAGGTTACTGGTTCCGCAAAGTTTAAACATTTCAAAAAAGACAAAACCCACAAATACCCTGCATATTCAACATGCACAATCCAAAGAATCCTTCACCCGTCTGATTGGGGTATGGATTTACACTCTCCTCGTTCCTTTCCAACTTCAATCAAAAGAACCTACCCTTCAAATCTAAACACCTCCTTCACCTACTGGGATTACCAGCAAGCCTGGTTCAATACCTTTCTCATTCAAAATGAAGGAAGAAGAAAGAGATAACTAGAGGAAACCTTTGGCTCTCAAGAGTTCAATCAAGTAACATCAAGAGAGTAGGAGTTCAAATGATTTAGACTGAAGTCATAAAGAAGATGAAAAAGTGATTATGCTCTCTAAAAGACTCAAAGAGATCTTAAAGAACAAAGATAAAAGGAAAAGTAAAAAAACACTTCAAGAAGTCATCATCTCTACCACGGTTAAGAAATTTAATAATAACGAATTATGTTCCTTTACATAATACTTGTTAAGTAGAATCGAGTTTTGATGGAGCTTGAGGAGTACAAGGATGGCACAGTCCTTAAGTATTTACTTTGTAATCACCCAGAATTCAACAAGCGGTAGCAAAAATAATTTTAACCCAGTAGAGTAGAGAAAGAAGAAGAAGTAGAATGAGTAGTAAGCTTAGTGTGTAAAATACTCAATAATATAGTGTATTTATAGTGTTAAAATTATAACATTGTAATACAACGTTCATAAAGTTATTTAGGAGATATTCTCTCCACTAATTGAATGTTACAACAAAAGGATAGCAAAAAAATAGGTGATTAGATTATTGAAAATTACTAAGTAAAAAATAAACGTTTTAAGATAGGGTAAATATAAATAAATAAAAAATTATTAAAAATTGAGTTAGATTAAGCCCAAGCCCATTTTGTACACATGGGGAAAATCCATAGATTTACACTTGAATTGGACTTTTGGCCCAATTCTTATTCGCGCAAGCCCGAAACCCCATAAGGCTCTTTACACATCCCAGAAGAAGGGTTTCTTTATAAATAAAAGTAGAGGCTTTCACTTTAGAGATGTGGGATAAAAGACTTTTTAAAATACAAGACATATATCCAACAATCCCCCATATATTTTAAAAAGATCTCATGAAAAATAAATAATTTTTGCTGGGTTAAACATAAGTGTAGAATGCTTTGAATCTGGTGTCTTTTGAACTATGAATCAGACCTAGAATGATAAGACATAACATACAGAGTTATTTGTGAAGTAATTAACTTCTATGAACCAAAGACTCTTTATTGTAGGTTAGTACCTTATTAATCACATTACACCCCCACAATTTTTGTTGTTATACACGTTTTTGCGCTAAATAGGCCATGCACGAGCCTAGTAATTCATGAGTGCTTTAGTGATTTTGCCATAATCTCATAGGAGCAACCCCAATCCACACTCATATAGGTGATTTCATCAAGTATATTCTGCAATTAGTATACTACCCTTAAGGGATATGAAATACATTAAGAGCTTTTAGCTCATCCTCTCACTTATTCTAATCTACCATTATTCACACCATAAGAAAGAGAATTATTGTGCTAGCAGGATTAAAAAGTGATTTGTTTTTATCCATATGAACCTTATTCATAGGATCTTTAATCACAAAGGTTGGATTCCCATCACTATTAATATCTCATGTTGGCTTAAGTCCTATTCCCTTTGATGTTTTATTAATTAACTTGCTTCCTAAAGGTTTAGTCAGAGGATTAGCCAAATTCACTTCTGACTTCACATAATCAATGGAAATAATTCTATCTTTCAACAACTGTTTGATCACATCATGTCTTAGTGTGTTTGTTCTTACCATTGAAGGCTTTATTCTTTGCTACATCAATTGCTGCTTGGCAATCACAATGCATAGACATAAAAGTGTTGGTTTTGAACCCAATGGAATACTTGTTGAGAGGTTTCTCAACCACTCCTATCTAGAGTAAATACGTAACCACTACTAGATTTTATCTCATCTGAATCTGAGATCCAGTTAGTATTATTGTATCTTTCTAATACAATGGGAAATCCAATATAAAGAATACCATAGTTCATGGTATCTCTTAAATACTTCATTAATCTAACTAATGCAATCCAATGATCACAATTGGGATTATGTGTATATTTGCTCAATCTACACAAAACAAAAGCTATGTCAGGTTGAGAGAAATTTATTAAATGCAACAAACTCCTAATAATCTATGCATACTCAGATTGGGCAATAAGGTCGCCTCTATTTTTCTTTAATTGAGTGTCATTATCATAAGGAGTACTTACTGGTGTGACATCAAAATGTCTAAACTTTTTAAGAAGTTTCTCAACATAATGTTCTTGAGATAGCATTATGCTATCATCCTTCCTTATAATTTTAACACCCAAAATAATACTTGTTTCACCAATGTTATCCATATTAAACTTAGAAGCAAGAAACTCTTTAGTTTTATGTATTATACCAAGGCTAGCACCAAATATGAGCATGTAATCCACATACAAATAAATAATCACACATTCACCATCAACAAGTTTTGTATAAACATATTTATCTACTACAATAGAAGAGAAACCATCACATAACAAAACTTGATCAAAATCTTCCATGCAATTACTTAGGAGCCTGTTTTAAACCATTAAAGATTTTAGTAATTTGTAAACTTTATTTTCTGGTCTAGAAACAACACAACCTTCAGGTTGTATCATATCAATTTCTTCTTCTTAATTACCATTTAAAAAAGCAGTTTTAACATCCATTTGATGAATAAAAAGTTTATGGATTGAAGCTAGAGCAATCAAAACTCGGATAAAAGAAATTCTGGTCATAGGAGTAAAAGTGTCAAAATAATCAATATTTTATTTTTGAGTAAAATCTTTTGTAACCAATCTTGCCTTATATTTTTCAATAGATCCATCATGATTATATTTTCTTTTAAAAATCTAATTGCAGCCAATAGGTTTAACATCATGTAGTAAATCAATTAAAATCTAAGTTTCATTTTGTGAAATAGAATCAATTTTGGCTTTAATGGCTTCTTTCCAAAATATAGAGTCAAAAGAAGAAATGGCATCAAAAAATGTCAAAGAATCATTTTCAACAAGTGTAAAAATCATTTCCAAAAAAAAAATTCTTTTCTTTGTCTTTTACTCCTTTTTAACTTATAAGAAGAGTTTTTAAAAATATTTTCAGCAGGTGCATGAGAAACAATCTCGAATTTTGAAGAAAATACATGTTCAAAGAACTCAGCATTTTTTGTCTCAACAATTTTATTAACATCAAGACATCACTTTTCAAAACAAGAAATCTATATGCAGCACTATGATCAGCATAACCAATAAACATGTAATCATATATTTTAAACCAATTTTCCTTTTCTTAGGGCCAGGCAACATAATCTTATCAAGACACTCCCTACACTTTTAAATATTTAAGATTTGGAATGTAGCTTTTCCACAATTCATATGGTGTCTTACCAATTTTCTTATATGAAATCTTATTTTATAAATGGCATGCAGACAAAATAGCTTCATCCTATAAATTATCTAGTATAAACGAACTAAAAAAATAGCATGCATCATTTCTTTTAAAGTTCTATTTTTCCTTTCAGCTCGTCCATTTGATTCACGTAAATAAGGAGGAATAATTTCATGAATTATTCCTTCTTTTTTACAAGTCATTAAACAAAATATATTCACCACCTCTATCTAATGTAACCCTTTTAATCTTTTTATTTAATTGATTTAGCTTTATATAAAAGAAACATGTCAAAAGCCTCATTTTAGTAAATATACTTTAGTATATCTAGAAAAATTATCTATAAAAGTTACATAATATTTCTTACCACCTCTAGTCATAGTTTGTTTTAAGTCTCCTAAATCAGTATGAATTAAATTAAGCAATTTAGATTCTTTATAGATAGAAAAATATATTTTCTTAGTTAATTTAGCTTCACAACATATTTTACATTTATTCATACACATATTATTAATACAAGAAATTAGACCCATAAATTTGCATTTTATGTATATAACTAGCACTAACATGTCCTGATCTAGCATGCCATAAAATTAATTAAATCAATCAAGTAAGCAAAAGAAGAAGATGTATTTTTATTCATAACATTAGAAATTATTTTTTGTCATCACAATTTTATCAGATTCAAATGACACCTTAACTCTAACCTTTCCCAATAAAGCCGTAGAAATTAAGTTTGCTCTAATGTTAGGTACATGGAGCACTTCATTGAGAGCTGGAGTCTTGCCAGATATGAGTTTGAGAAGAACTTTTCCTTTACCAAGAACCTTTATAATTCGAGAATCACCAAGATATACATATTCTTCTCCTTCCCCTACTTGAGTGTAGGAGGTAAAAGCATCTTTGTTTGCACAAATATGCCTAGTAGCACCAAAGTCTACTATCCATTCTTTCACATTGGCCATAAAATTAGCCAGAGAAATGAACGCAACAATTATGACATCTCCTTTGACCAAATTTGCCTTTTGGCTTAGGAGGATTGTCATTTTTACTCTTCTACTGCACTGAGATGCATGGTGACCTGGCTTTCTACAAATAAAGCGGCTTCCTTTTCTCTTCAAGATAGTGGAGTTAGCAACTTTGGGTTGGTAATCAAAATAAGGAGGTTTATTGTCGTACCTTTTATTGTAAGCTTTTCCTTGCACTAGATTTGCTTTTGAAGCCATCTCCTTTGCTTTAACAGCTTTGAGTTCTCTTCGATTGATGCCTTTGATTATGATGTGGGTAATCAAATCTACAAGTGACAGTAGATTGTGTTTGTGCTTCAACTATTATTTGTAGTCCTTCCATGAATTTGACAGTTTCTTAATTAAGAGGCCAACAACAAACTCCTCTGAAATGTAATACTTTCAGCTTTCAAATCTTCCAAAAGCTTGTAGCATTCATTAATTTGCATCTTGATGTTTTTGTCATCTATCATCTCCCATCTATAGTAGTTTCCAATTATAAACTTTTATTTACCAGCATCTTCAGTAGTGTACTTGAGGTTAATTAATTTCCGTATTTGTTTTGCTTATTTATAGGAACAATAGACAACAAAAAGTTCATTAAAAATAGTACTAATAATTATATGCCTACATACCTTATTAGTATGAGTCCATAATTCCATTTGCTTTGGATCAACATTTGGATCGAGTTTGGGGTCTCTTATGGCAGAAGCAATGCCATGCATGTCAAGAATAGAAAAAACACGTTCCTGCCATCTTTTATAGCTTTGGCCACCAAAGACTTTAATCTTGGCGATGTCAGAAAAAGGTTTGGCATATAGCCTGGACGACATAAGTTGGACAGTAGCAACAAGAGCAGCAAGGGAAGTGTTATTGCTGACAGCATTGGCAGTAGAGGCAGCAACGTTCGCGGAAGCAACATTGGCAGCAACATTCATGGAAGCAACATTCCCATTAGAACTCATCTTGCAGAATAAATCCTTAAGATTGTTAGGTAGAATCGAGTCTTGATGGAGCTTGAGGCGTGCAAGGATGACACTGTCCTTAAGAATTTACTTTATAATCCCTTGAATGGTTGTTGAAGCCCTTCAAAATAAATTACTGATTTTTCTAAACTAACTTGTAGAAATAGTGAAACCAGGTCGAATCACAAGAGAACCAATGTGAATAGCTTCTTAAAGTTAAATAATAAAAATAGGAGGGTTTGAATGTTTGAACTAAAATTATAAATAAACAGAAAATAATAAAGGCTGAATATTAAAGTAAATAAAAATCAGACTTACCAAACTTCTAGTTCAAGAGTGCAATTTCCATCCAATTATAGTTCTCATCATAGGCATAAATATCAATTTTTCTATTCAAGTACTTAGTTTACTTATTGGAAAAAGCCGCAACAAGTGTAAATTCTCCTAATATAATTGACTCAAACCCAGCATCCAAATCAAAACTTACCATTAGTCAACTGGGCACGATAGCGTTCCATATCAACTCAATGATATCATTAAGAATAATGAGAATGACTAAACTAACATTAATTAATTGAGATAGCTGCAATTGAATTAATCTTATTCCTTTATTTTCCTAGAGCCTATCATGCAAGCTATGTAATTCTAAAAGCCCGCAATCACACACACATGAGCCAGCTCTTTGCTACTTGTGTCATTCGTTCATGACAATTACAGATCACAAACTCAAGGTTAGCAATAGAAAAATTAATATTAAATTTAGTCGTCAGTTCAATCAATATCAAAACTTCATAAATAATAAAAACAAGAAATAAAGAATACTTGAATTAAAGAAGATTCTGTTGAGCACAAAGCCTCACAAAATCACAATTGGGATTTATTCACTCTTGAATCAGAAACTAAAACCTTAGCCACACATGGTGGAGCAAAAATTCACAAGAATTATAGGGAATAGAAGAAGAAAAAAATAAATAAAATTAAAACTCTCAGCCGTCCCTTTCTTTGTAGAACTAGCCTCCTTATGTAGGAAGTCAAACCTAAACCCTGATAAGATAATCCTTATCCAAAAAGAAATAAACTTCTTATATGATCTTAATACTATAATGAAGGATAAGATAAAGAGTAGTCTAAACAAATAAAAATCCTAAATAATATGGGAGTCAGTTTTTCTTATCCAGCACTTCCAAAATAAAGAAAACAACATAAAAGTGGGTCCACCACGAATTTAACTAAAAATTCGAAATTCTCTTCTACAGATTCCACCAGCTCACAGATTGTAAGGCGTGGTCATGCCTTATTGAAAATTACTTTCTGCATAAATTTTTGTTCTTCCTCCAAAAGACTTGGTTTTTAACAAGTGATGCTTTAAAACATGTTTTTAGGCTGAATTCTACTCAGTCCTTGATATTTCACCACCTAGATCAGAACAAACACAATTTTCATAATTAAGCACATTATCCAATAAAAATATAAGGGAATTAAACACAATAAGTATAACTATTTATGATCTATCAAATTCCCTCACACCTAATCCATGTTTGTCCTCAAGCATACCTCCATTCAACATATGAATTCTCCTCTTTACTTCATTTTCATCTCTTTTAATATCCACAAATATCAAATAAGTTAAACATACATCAATGAGTTGAATCATAATGACAGTCAAGAGAGTAGCACTTATAGGATAAATTTTATAAAAAGAACAAGTATCTCACTAATTCATCAAATCAAAGCAACAAGACTCAACACCATAACATGGTTTCACTCAATACTCTTAAGTGTTTAGGGTGCATTTACTCTCAAAATCAAATTATAGCATGTTATTACCATAAGCTTGCTAATAAATCCAGTCTCCTCCACTACATATGAATTAGATGCAAAAATCAAAGGGACTTCACAAGGGTTGTAATGGGGTTTAGGAAAGAGTAAGATAAAAGGAAAAATTAAAGTGTTTCACAATCAAGACAAAAAGGTTAGTTACTTGCATAATTACTATGCCATATAATCACAAAACACACTATAAAAACTTTAAAATATATTCCCACATCTTATATTAGCACTAAAAACTTTGAAGAAATAACATGTAACAATTCAATTCAACATATTTGATGAGTACTTCTCCAATTATCCTCTTTCATGAAAGGAATAACTATCAACTTTTTCTTTTTTTAGAACATTTTCTTCCCCTTTTTTTCTTTTTCTTTCTTTTTTTTTGTATTTTTCTGTTTCTTTTTTATACCATGCAATACTTTCCCTCTTATCTTGACAAGGGTAGAAAAATAGGGGTAACAAACGAAAGGTCTTGGGCTAAACAATATGTGTTAAAAACAAGAAAAGAAAAATGGAAAATAGGCTCAAACTATCTAACTAAAAGGAAAATCAACAAGGTAGGTCTTTTAAGAGTCTAAGAATTGGTTAATCCTAATTGCCCTTATCATATTAAAGCATCAATCCAAAAATATGGTCTCAACATGCATTCACAAGTAAGTTCTAGAATAAACATACTAAGTTTGATAACACTCAACAAAAACAATTAGAGCAAAATATAATGAACTACTCTTAGGCTCAAAAGCTCATTTGAATGTTCAAAATTGTATCAAGTCTTGTGCATTTTTTAATCAATAAACTATTGAGATACCATCAAATAATTTTAAAGAAACACTAATCATGCTTATCCCTTTCATGCATTTAAACTTAAACCACGAATGTATCTCTAACTTACATGGTATTCTAGGTTATCAAAATAAAACTCAAGGTTGCAAAATAAGAATTAGGACATATGAATTAAAGCATACCTAATTCTCAGCATTAAAAAAAAAATTAAAAAGAAAAGGAAATCATGTAATTATCATATTCCTCCCCACACCTAAACTATACATTATCCTTAATGTATCAAAAAGAAAATGGCTCACAAAAGAAATGAAAAGAAATATGAAACTCCCCTGATTTGCGAGCGACTCGGACTGAGTAGTCTATGGTGATGGTGGGCAAGGAGGTAGAACCCCCTAGTGCTTTATCAAGGCGTCTAAATTTTTCTCCATCTTTGAAATTTTACGTTCCATCCTTTCCAAATGAGCTTCAAAACCTAGTTTAGTTGAATCATTAGAGGCATGAAGATTGCTCATCGGGCAAGAGCGTTTCCTAGGTCTTGGAGGATTGCCTTGGCAGCACAGAAGGAAAAACAGGCTTTTGGAAAGAATACACCCTATTATTCTCCACAAGCATGTGCATCTTCATCAAACAAGCTATGTCTAATGGTTTTATCTCACATGCAATATGCAAGTTAGTACTATCAAGATCAAGCAATTGAAGGCGAACAACTAAGTGGGTAATAAAAAAGCCTAAACACAGATGCATGTTACGAGTTAACATAAAGTTGGATTGTGAAGCTAACCAAAAACCTAAATTAATTATGTTTTCATGCAACATGGATCAAATAAAATAAAGTTCAGCTTTTGTAAATACATTTGTTTTGTCTTTTCTACAAGAAAAGCTGAATGCTAAAAATTGCTGCATGTAAACCCAGTCAGGTTTATTAAGGTAAGCACCTTTAGAGTTGCTAGGGTCATAATGCATGAGGTCAGAAGACATGCTCTTCCAGAGTTTTGCATGATCAAAAGCATCAACAAAATCTATAGCAGAACTCTTGTATTGAGTGGTTAGGGAAAATTCAGTATCAACAAATCCTAAGGCCAGATTAAATTCAGTGATTGATTGCTTAAATTCGTTACCTAGGAGTCGATATCGCACAACTCAGGGACTATCAAAAGTAAAATTCTCAAGTACTTCAAACTAAAAAGTCATGTAAAATTCTCTAATAAACTCAACAAATGTGGGATATTTAATAGTCACAAAAGTTTTCCACCACATACTAACTATTATAGCATAAAAAAACCCTTTTAATATTCAGTTACTCTAGAGAATGAGTATCGACATACTTACCTAGGTTAATTTTTCGAGTTCGTACCGCATACCTATCCTTTTGGGCTTTGGTACTAAATTTTAAAAACCCTTTTAATTCAGCTTCAGATGGTAGTAGAATAGCTTTCCCTTTGCCCAAGCGAGATTGCTTGAATGGGGCTTTATCGTCATCCCGGGAGGCTGCTGTCTTCTTTTTTTCTTGGCGAACTGTTGCATCAGCGTTGGGCGAAGCTGTTGCGTCGGCGTTGGGTGAAGGAACTGCTGCATCAACGTTGGGCGAAGCTATTACGTCATCGTCATCGCATGGGGCTACTGTCGTCTTTTTTTCTTGGCAAGCTGCTGTGTTGCCGGGATTTGAAGGTGTCTCTTCACTGTGGCGATGCGTTGAGGTCCTTTTTCAAGCAGTAGTTTTAAGGCGCACCATGGATGGTGAATGATAGGTGTTTGGATGGAGGGGAGAGGAAGTGAAAATTGGAAGTTTGGTGGTGGCTACAAAAAAATAAAACGTCGATGGCTGCTGAAAAATAAAACGTTCTCTCTTCTTTTCTTTTTCTTTTTCTTTTTTTTAAGCACAGAAATAAAAAAAATACCTAAAGAAAATAAAGTAGAGAAGTCAAAACAAATCAGAAGGTGGTTTGAGATAAGACATGGTCACGGCTTATAAAAAACAATCTTTTGGAAAATAAAGTAAGAAGTCAAAATAAATCAAAAGGAGGTTTGAGATAAGACGTGGTCACGGCTTATAAAAAACGATCTTCTAGAAAAGATTTGATTAACGCCTTTAGGAGAGCTGTAAAAAGGCGTGGTCACACCTTATTGAAATTAGTCTCCTACCCAAAAAAAAATTGAACTTCTTCATTAAAAAAACTAAAAACTAAAAACTAAAAATAAAAAAAAAAACTATGTGAAAAGAAAAAAATAAAAAAATAAAAAATAAAAATAAAGAAAGCATTTGGATTGCCTCCCAATAGTGCAAGTGTTTAGTGTCGTTTTGCTCGATGGAATGATGAAACATTTCAGTCATCCAAATAAGTAGGGTGATCCAAAGGAAAACTAATGAGACATGGAGCAATTTCACCCTTATGGAAGATCTTCAATCTATGATCATTCACATTGAAAATTTTATCCGAATCCAAGCTTTTAATTTCCACTGCACCATAGGAAAGCATATTAGTAACAACAAATAGACCGATCCATCGAGAATGAAACTTACCATGCATAAGCTTCAATTGAGAATTATAAAACAATACTTTTTGACCAATCTCAAATTGTTTTCTAATAAGTATGTTATCATGGAATAACTTAGACTTCTCTTTGTAAATTCTCGAATTCTCATAAGCATCTAATCACAAATCCTCCAATTCTTGCAATTGTAGTAGCCTTGACATTCCAGCTTTATCTATACTCATATTGCATTGCCGAACTGCCCAATAGGCTTTATGCTCAATTTCTACCGGTAATGACATGCTTCACCAAAAACTAACCAATATGGGGACATTCTTATAGGAGTTTTGTAAGCCGTGCGGTAAGCCCAAAGAGCATCATCTAAATGAAGGCTCTAATCCTTTATTCTTGGATTCACCGTTTTCTTGAAGATGGATTTAACTTCTCTATTGGAAACTTCGGCTTGTCTATTGGTTTGAGGATGATATGCGATGACTACTCTATGATTCACTCCATACTTCTTCATCAAAGCTGCAACCGATCTTTTACAAAAATGAGTTCCTTAATCACTCACAATTGCTCTTGGAATCCCAAACCTATTAAAGATGTTAGCCTTGATAAAACCTACAACAACTTGAGAGTCATTAGTTTTTATGGCTTTAGCTTCCACCCATTTTGATACATAATCCATAACCAAAAGTATATACGAAAAACTACAAGAAGAGGGTAAAGGACCCATAAAATCGATGCCCCATAATACATCAAATATTTCACAAATAAGAATTGGAACTTAAGGCATTTCATTCTTGCGAGTTAGTGCTCCTACTCTTTGACATCTCTCACAACTCTTGCAAAATTGATATGCATCTTTAAAGAAAGTTTCCCAATATAAACCACAATCTAAGATTTTTCTAGCGGTCCGTCTAGGTCTGAAGTGTCCTCCACATGCATAATCATGGCAAAAGGCTAAAATAGATTAGAATTCATTTTCAGGCACACATCTCCTAATCACTTGATCCGAACAAAATTTCTATAAGAAAGGCTTATCCCAAACATAATACTTAGACTCACTTTTTTTCTTTGCTTTCCTAGACTTACTGAGACAATGAGGTAGATTTCTTGTGACTAAATAATTGACCATGTCTGCATACTAAAGAATCATATCTTTAAGTTGGAACAAATGCTCATTCGGAAAGTTGTTATTGAAAGGTAGATCATCTTCTTCCCTTATCAACCTACTCAAGTGGTCTGCAACAGAATTCTCCACTTCTTTTCTATCTTTGATTTTCAAGTTAAACTCTTGAAGAAGCAAAATCCATCGAATTAGCCTTGGTTTTGATTCTTTCTTTGCTAAAAGATACTTCAAAGCAACATGATCAGAATACACAATAACTTTAGAACTAAGCACATAAGATCAAAATTTATCCAAAGCAAAAACAATTGATAAAAGCTCCTTTTTTGTAGTGGAATAATTGCATTGGGTAGAATTTAGTGTCCTGAAAGCATAATAGATTACATGACTTTTTTTCTCAATCTGTTGCCCTAGAACTGCTCCCACTGCATAATTGTTTGCATTGCATATGATTTCAATAGGTAAATCCTATTGAGGTGGTTGAATAATAGGTGCGCTTGTCAACAAATCTTTGAGCTTATCAAACGCCTCTTTGCATTCTTCCCCAAACTCGAATTGAACTTCCTTTTGTAGTAAATTTGTCAATGGCAAAGCAATCTTAGAGAAATCCTTGATAAACCTGCGATAAAACCTTACATCTCCAAGAAAAGAACGCATTTCCCTAATATTGGTAGGGTATGGTAAATTTGCAATTATGTACACTTTTGCCTTATCAACCTTTATACCCTTGGAAGAGACCACATGCCCTAATACAATGTCTTGGGTAGCCATAAAATAACACGTTTCATAATTTAAAACCAAGTTAGTCTCTATGCGTCTTTTCAAAATTTTGGTTAAATTATCTAAGCATTCATTAAATGAATCCCCATACACAGTAAAATCATCCATAAATACTTCAATGCATTTCTCAGTATATTCAGAAAAAATACTCATCATGCATCTTTGAAACGTACCTAGGGCATTATAGAGGCCAAAAGGCATTCGCCTATAAGCATAGGTTCCGAGGATAAGTAAATTTTATCTTTTCTTGATCTTCTACTGCAATAGGAACTTGATAAAATTCTAAAAAGACATCAAGAAAACAAAAAAAGGATTTTCCAGCCAATCATTCTAACATTTGGTCAATGAAAGGTCAGGGAAAATGATCTTTTCTAGTCAGTTGATTAAGCTTCCTAAAATCTATACATATTCTCCAACCATTTTGCACATGCATTGGTACAAGTTCATCATTCAAAATCCTTACCACAGTCATTCCAGTTCTCTTAGGGACAACATGAATCAGAGTTACCCATTTGCTATCTAAGATTGGGTAGATTATACCTGCATCCAACCACTTGAGTATCTCTTTCATGACAACTTCTTTCATAGTTGGATTCAACCTCCTTTGTGATTCCCTTAATGGTTTAGCATCATCCTCTAGCAAAATTTTGTGCATGCAAATTAATGGACTAATGCCTTTTATGTCAACCAAAGTCCAACCAATTGCAACCTTGTATTCCCTCAAGGCTTTAACCAACCTTCTTTCCTGTTTCATTGTTAGTCCTTTTGAAATGATGACAGGCAATGTTTCACCATCACCTAAATACACGTATTTTAGGTGATCCGGTAAAGCTTTTAACTCCAATTTTTATGCCTGCATAATTGAAGGTAACATCTTGTTATTAGTATTAGAAATTTCAGCATTGGAATTTATTGGTTTAGATAATGTTGTTGAGAATAATTCTTCTACATCAATCTCATAATCAATTCCTTCTAAATTAGGTTGTGCATCTAATTCTTGTTCATCACCAACACTTTCTTTTGCAAATACTTCCTGCACAATTGGATAAATCATATCAATATGGCAAAGAGAATGTACATTATTAGGATATTTCATTGCACCAAAAATATTAAATTTAACAATCTCTCCATCAAACTCTACGGAGAGAGTATCCTCATCTATATTAATCTTTGTCTTAGCTGTTTTCATGAATGGTCGTCCTAACAAAATCGAAGCTAATTTTGATGAGGAATTACTATCCATTTCTAAAATGTAAAAATTGACAGAAAATATGAGCTCATTAACCTGCACCAAAACATCTTCAACAACTTTAAGGGGATGAATAAAAGAACGATCAACTAATTGAATCACTACACTAGTCTTTTGCAAGTAATTTAGTTTCAACTCTTGATAAATAGAAAATGGCATGACATTAATGGAAGCTCCCAAATCTAACATGGCACGCTCAATTTTTGTATTACCAATAACATAAGGTAATGAAAACATACCTGGATCTTTGCATTTTTCTGGCATATTTTTTTTCAAGATAGCCGACACATTCTTACTTACCACCACTTTCTCCTTTTCTTTCATCCTTTTTTTATTTGTGCACAATTCCTTAAAGAACTTTGCATATTTAGAAATTTGCTTGATAGCATCCAATAATGGGATATTTATCTCCACTTTCCTAAATGTATCCAAAATCTCCTTTTCTTGCTCATCTTCTTTTGGCTTTGGTAATCTGCTAGGAAAAGAAGGTAATGGAGTGTGAGATGAAAGAGATAGAGGAGGATCGAATTTTACCCCACGTGATGCTTTAGAGGAAGCTTCTTCTTCTTTTTGCTTGCTCGGTTCACTTTTCTTACGTGGAATCGACCTTGAAGGAATCTCCTTTCCACTTCTTAGAGAAATTGCACTAACGTTCTCTTTTGGATTTATCTCTAGTTGTGATGGTAGTTTTTCAGAATTTTGAGCCTTCAATTTACTAACCGATGTAGCCAATTGAGTAATTTGATTGCCTAAATTCTGAATGCTTGACCTTGTTTCCTGTTGAAATTGAAGAGCATTGTTAGCAAGATTTTTAACAATATCTTCCAAAGACATACCTGAATTTGAAACTTGAGATTTTTGGAGAACTTGAGATAGTCTAATGAAATTCTAGGAAGGATACTTTTGTTGTCCTCCTTGGTTACTATAGTTCAAATTCGGGTGATCTCTCCATCCAGGATTATATTGATTGGAAAAAGGATCATACTTCCTTTGAGGTTGACTAGTAAACCTGCCTAAAGCATTAGCCTCTTGCATCGAGTCTTGTTGCAATGTTAGGCATATATCAGTGGGATGTCCTTGAATTGAGCATATTCCACAAACTTTTGCCATTTGCAGTTGCCCTACAGCAATTTGACGAACCAAAGTAGTTAAATCAGAAATTTGATTTTCAATATTTTTAGTGCTTACCTCATTAACTCGCCTAGTAGCTCCATCAACTCTTGTACCAAATTGCTGAGCATTTTCAGCCATGTTTGAAATCAATTACTTAGCTTCTTCACGTGTGTTGTCTACTAAAGCTCTACCACTTGCTGCATCAATCATACTCTTATCCATTGGCAACAATCCTTTATAGAAGTGTTGGATTAAGAGTTGCTCAGAAATTTGGTGATCAGGGCAACTAGCACACAGTTGCTTGAACCTCTCCCAATACTCATACGATATTCCTCTAGTGAACAGTGTTATGCCACAAATTTCCTTTTTGATGTTAGCAGCTCTTGTTGTAGGGAAAAACTTATCTAAGAATAATCTTTTCATCTCATTCCATGTTGTTATTGACCCGGAGGGTAGATAATAAAGCCAATCTTTTGCTTTATCCTTCAAAGAAAAGGGAAAACCTCTAAGATTTATTTGCTCTTCGGTCACACATGTGGCTTCATTCCGGAGCATACAATATGGAATTCTTTCAAGTGTTTATGAGGATCTTCACTTGCACATCCACGAAAAGAAGGGAGTAGGTGAATTAACCCAGATTTAGTTCAAAATCAACTGCAATATTAGGAAATGTAATGCATAAAGGTTGTTGATTCAAATTCGGCGCGACTAGCTCTTTGAGAGTTTTGTTTGCCATATTTCCTGCAACTTCTTGAAAAATAGATGTGTCAGCAATAGCAAAATCTATCTCAAATTCCTCTGTGAGACGATTTTTTTACTTTGCCTAGTCTTCTTTCTTAATCGACGCATTGTCTTCTCAATTTTTGAGTTATACTGCAAATCAATAGTTTGAGAAGAACGAGTCATAAACAAATAAATTAAACAATGAGAAACTAAAATAGGTTTCCGGCAACGGCGTCAAATTTTGAACGGGTTGTCAAAGCCCTTCAAAATAAATTACTGATTTTCCTAAACTAACTTGTAGAAATAGTGAAACCAGGTCGAATCCCAAGGGAACTAATGTGAATAGCTTCTCAAAGTTAAATAATAAAAATGAGGGAGTTTTGAATGTTTGAACCAAAATTATAAATAAACATAAAATAATAAAGGCTGAATATTAAAGTAAATAAAAATCAACCTTACAAACTTCTAATTCAAGAGTGCAAATTCCATCCAATTGTAATTCTGATTATAGGTTTAAATATCAGTTTTTCTATTCAAATACTTAGTCTACTTATTCAGAAAAGCCGTAACAAGTGTAAATTCTCCTAATATAATTGACTCAAACCTAACATCCAAATCAAAACTTACCATTAGTCAACTGGGCACGATAGCGTTCCATATCAACTGAATGATAACATTAAAAATAATGAGAATGACTAAACCAACCTTAATTAATCGAGATAGTTGCAATTGAATTAATCTTGTTCCTTTATTTCCCTAGAGCCTATCATGCAAGCTATGTAATTCGAAAAAGCCACAATCACACACACATGAGCCAGCTTCTTGCTACTTATGTTAATCGTTCATGACAATTACGGATCATAAACTCAAAGGTTCGCAATAGAAAAATTAATATCAAATTGAGTCGTCAGTTCAATCAATATCAAAAATTCATAAATAATAAAAACAAGAAATAAAGAATACTTGAATTAAAGAAGAATTCTGTTGAGCACAAAACCTCACAAAATCATAATTAGAATTTATTCACTCTTGAATCAGAAACTAAAAGCTTAGCCACACATGGTGGAGCAAAAATTCACAAGAATTGTAGGGAATAGAAGAAGAAAAATAATAAATAAAATTAAAACTCTCAGCCGTCCCTTTCTTTGTAGAACTAGCCTCCTTATATATAAGTCAAACCTAAACCCTAATAAGATAATCCTTATCCAAAAAGAAATAAACTTCCTATATGATCTTAATCCTATAAGGAATGATAGATAAAAGGTAATGTAAACAAATAAAAATCCTAAATAATATGGGAGTCAGTTTTCCTTATCCAGCACTTCCAAAATAAAGAAAATAACATAAAAGTGGGTCCACTACGAATTTAATTAAAAATTCGAAATTCTCTTCTACAGATTCCAACAGCTCACAGATTCCAACGCCTTATTGAAAATGACATTCTGCAGAAATTTTCGTTCTTCCTCCAAAAGACTTGGTTTTTAACAAGTGATGCTTTAAAATATGTGTTTAGGTTGAATTCCACTCAATCATTGATATTTCACCACCTATATCAAAATAAACATAATTTTCACAATTAAGCACATTATCCAATCAAAATATAAGGGAATTAAACACAATATGTATAACTATTTGTAATCTATCATCCCCCAAGATTCAACAAGCAGTAGCAAAAATAATTTTAACCCAACAGAGTGGAGAAAGAAGAATAAGTAGAAAGAATAGTAAGCTCAGTGTGTAAAATACTCAGTATGTATTTATAGTGTTAAAATTATAACATTATAATACAATGTTCACAAGGTTATTTAGAAGATATTCTCTCCACTAATTGAACGTTACAACAAAAGAAGAACAAAAAAATAGGTGACTGGATTATTGAAAATTACTAAGTCAAAAATAAAAGTTTTAAGGTAAGATAAATATAAATAAATAAAAAATATTAAAAATTAGGTTAGATTAGGCCCAAGCCTATTTCATGCGCAGGGGGAAAATCCACAGATTTACACTTAAATTGGACTTTTGGCCCAATTCTTGTTCGCGCGAGCCCAAAACCTCATAAGGCTCTTTACAAGCCCAAGAAGAAAGGATTTCTTTATAAACAAAAGTAGGGACTTTCACTTTAGAGATATGGGATAAAAGACTTTTTGAAATACAAGACATATATTCAACAATCCCTCACATATTTTAAAAAGATTTCATAAAAAATATATAATTTTTGCTCAGTTAAACATAAGTGTAAAATGCTTTGAATTTGGTGTCTTTTGGACAATGAACCAGACCTAGAATGATAAGACATAACATTCACAGGTTTAAAAGGCAAGCCTCAAAGAACCAAATATGAATTCATATGCAAAAATTATGCTAGTAAGCAGACACATTTAAAACTATAGAGGTGTGATGACACCCAAAAGTCATGCAAGAAGGACAATAAGTAAAAGGTATTACAAACTCAACATTCAATGTCATTATTGCATGAAATTTGACAAATAAATGTGCATTGTTTTGTGAGGAAGGCTCATCTCATGCTTAACAGACCATTAAGGACTAGTATCTAATGACTTAAATATGTTTGGATATCTAAAACAAAAGTAACTTGATTTTCTTGTAGATTCGCCTCAAATCCACTTCAAGCAAAACTGTGTGGTATATAGATAGTGGATGCTCAAGGCACATGACACGCAATGCATGCCTCTTAAATAATGTAAAAAAAGATTAATAGATACAAAGTCATATTCAGAAACAATACCAAATGTAAAGTTGTAGGCATTGGTTCCATTTGTAAGGATGGTCGAGTTATAGTTGAAAATATCTTTTTGGTTGAAGGTTTAAAGCATAATTTATTATGTGAGTCAATTATATGAAAAAGGTAATAAAACCATCTTTGATTCTAAGAGTTGCGTTGCCACTTCTTTGATTGATAGCAGGGAAGTACATAAGAGAGAAAGAGATAACAATACCTACATAATTGACTTTCACAAAATTACCAATCATTCTTCCAAGTATATTGTGTCAATTAGAATGAATATTCCATATGACATAAAAGACTTAGACATGCAAGCATTAAACTAATGCAAAGCCTGATCAAAGATGAATTAGTTAATGAGCTATCAAAGATAAAATTTTTAAAGAGAAAGACATTTGAACCATGCCAAAAAAGCAAGCAATATAAATTATTTGTTGAGTTCAAAAGTATTATAAGCACCTCTAGACTTTTATAACTTATTCACATGGATTTATTTGGACATTGTAGAGTTGCTATATTGGGTAAAAAGTATTATACATTTATGATTGTTGATGATTACTCTAGATTCACTTGAACATTTTTTAATTCATAAGAAAAATACTTTTAATGTTCTTAAAAGTTTTGGAAAGAAAATTTAAAATAAAATAGGTTACTTTACTTTAAAAATTAAGAGTGATCATAGAAAAGAATTTAAAATTAAATTTTTCACAAATTTCTATGATGAATATGATATTTTTTATGAGCTTTTCTCTTTTAAAATACAACAACAAAAGATATTATATAAACTTTAATGGAAGTGATTTTACATACTTTTAGGCAAAAATTATTAATATTTCGTTATATGTTTCAAATAAAATTTTCAAAAAATTAGTATTAAACATAACTTATTATAAAATCTGAAATGGAATAAAATTTTAAATTATTTAATTTAAAATGTTTAGATATAAATGTAATATTTTAAATATTAAAGATAATCTTAAAATATTTGAATCCAAAGTGAACGAGAATTTATTTCTTAAGTATTCCAGCTCTCTACATTATTAGTTTTGATTTAAGACACCAAATTTAAAGCATGATACCCTCATGTTTTGATCCACCAAAAATAATTTTTTTCCTTTTTCTTGTAAGAGCAAAATTAAATATTTTTAGGTCGTTTCTCTCTGCTGAGAGATAAAATAAAATCAAACAATAAAAAATTGATTTGGCGATAGAAAATAAATTTTAACAAAAATGCCAAGGGGTTTGCATAAATTTAAAATATACGTGGCAGAACGTGATTGGAAATGGAAAGAAAACCGTAGAGAGAGAGTGAAGCAGAAAGCAGGTGAGCTTTTGCCAACTAAATCAGGCGGAGAATTCAATCTCCTCGTTTCTATCGGACCCAACCCCCCACCTTCTCCATTCTTAAAAACACCCATCTTTCTCTACATTCACAGCATTCCTCATTCTCATTCTCTCTTTTCCTTCTCCTTTGGATCTCAACAATGGAGGCCGCATTGCCTGTCCACAAATCTATTCTCACTACTCCAAAATCTCCTGTAAGTTGTAATTTCATTTCTTTTATTGTATAATCACTCACGAATTGTTGCTTATTACTTACTGTTTTTTCTTTACATGTTTTAGGGTTTGTTTATGAGGAGAAATGGCAGTATTAGAGGAATTAAAGGGAGTTCTCAATGCAGTTTTATGGTTGGAACCAAGCTTAACTTTCAAAGACAAAAGCTTTTTATTCAGTCTGCTGCCAAAGTTACCCATAAGGAAGGTGGTGGTGGTGGTGCTGCTCTTAGGGTCTCGTGTCGAGCTGAGAAAATATTGATAGCAAATAGAGGAGAAATTGCGGTCCGTGTAATTAGAACTGCTCATGAATTGGGAATACCTTGTGTTGCTGTTTATTCTACTATTGATAAGGATGCTCTTCATGTTAAATTAGCTGATGAGTCTGTCTGCATTGGTGAAGCACCGAGCAGTCAGTCGTAAGTACTAATACTATTATTTTTTCTTAAAAATAAATGAATTTGCTTAATCTTCACATCTTTATTATGATATTAATGACAAATTGTGTATTGATCTGCCTCTCCACAGCTACTTGTTGATTCCAAATGTTTTATCCGCTGCTATCAGTCGCGGGTGTACAATGTTGCACCCCGGATATGGCTTTCTTGCTGAAAATGCAGTTTTTGTTGAAATGTGCAAAGAACATGGGATCAACTTTATTGGCCCAAACGTAAGTAGATATTATTTATTTTGTTATAGAAAAATCTGTTTATTTAATTATTCCACAGAGCCTAGCTAATAATTTCATAGGGATTTTCTGTAAAAGTACAGTGTGACTTGAACTAGATAGTAAAATGTTGCTGTTTTCTGGAACAGCAAAACCAGTTTAGGAGGTAACCAAGTACAGTGTGGGTGAGTTGAAAATGTCCAATTTCCACGCAGTATTCTGCTGGAAAGGGTTATAGCTAGTAATGACTTAAAAATCCTTTTTCATCAAGATCTATGCAAATGGTTATAAAATATGATTCAGATTCTTTGCCAGAAAATAGTAATTCTCTTAAGTTTTTTGACGAGTAATAATGCATACTCAGCATTGTGGGTGGCTAATTATATATGTCTAGAGACAAATATAGTTGGTATACTTTCTGATTGGAAGTTCTCCAATTGATGTACTATGTGACTTTTCGTAGCTGGCATGTGATTCTTTACCTCAAATCTCATATTGCTGAGGTTTTATGTTGCTTGCATTGTTTTTAGCATATTCTGGAGTTGATAATTGCATTAAGATAGTGAGTTAATAAAAAATAGAAAACTTTGGCAATACTATATGATTCCATGATGATAACGATTATAGAACAAAAAAAAATGAGGAAAAGAAAAAAGAGAAAAGGAAAAAGCTATGTTGTCTATGCCTTTAAATTCATTAACCAATTTGCAAAGATTTTATTTTGAAATATACTAGTGTATGACAGGAGTGTCTTCCTATTATTCTTTGGTTTCAATAATTTTATTTTACTTGCCCTTTTTCGCATGCATGTGATTGTTAGTGGTATTTGACATTTGAATTTTTTTGTTCATTATAAAAATAACATAAAGTTTTCTTAAAGCTCTTAGTATTTGAGCAAGTCTAATAATTTATCTATGTGATGACCATATGAAAATAACAAATGAAAAGCAAAATTGTTATTAAAAAAAAAATTGATAATCAATTAAATTAATTTATAAAATGAAATTTAGTTATTACTTGGATATGATTTAACAAACATGAATGAATAAGAGATTTGAATAGGATACCTGGTCAGCTTTTCTGAATAATCTCAAACTGTACGAATTCCACTTTAGCTCACGAAAGAAGTATTTAGCGGTAATACATGTTTATCATTAGCTCACTTTCCCATTTAATTAAAAATGTGATTTTACTTTCTGGCAGCCTGACAGTATCCGAGTAATGGGTGACAAATCAACTGCCAGGGAAACTATGAAGAATGCAGGTGTTCCGACTGTACCTGGGAGTGAAGGTCTGCTACAGGTATTATCATATTTGACCAATATATATCATAACATATATAAGAGTGCTTAGGGAGGTGGGATGGGTAAATTTACTGATAGGATCTTATTAATTTATTAATTAATTAGGTTAATTTGGTCATTTATTAATTTAATTTAATAATAAAATTAATAATTAATAATTCATTTAGTACAAGTCTAATTTTAGAAATTGAACTCTATTAAAATTTTCAATTATTATAAGTCTAATTTCAGAAGTCCAACTCTATCAATATTTTCAATAAGTAGATTTTAGAAAACAAATAAAATGTAAATTCCTTTATATTCTTTGCACTTAATTTATATTTTAATTATATATGATTAAAACATAATTAGTATAGGTTTGTAAATGAATTTACTATTTAAAGATTATGTCATTATCTTAACGCTAGAAGTGCTTATGATGCTAAACTTACAAATTTATATTTTTTATTTTATGAGTGATAACGAGTCAAAGTATTAATATTCATTGCAATGCAGGTAAGTAAAAACAACTAGTGGTTACTAAAAGTGCCAAAAAAGACCTTGTTATTAAAACATTTACATAGTCTATTTAATTACTACTTTCAATCCTCTTTCTTATTTCTTTTTTTATCAATTTAATTTATTCTTTTAATATTAATTGTTGATTAACATAACAATTTTTCTTTGATATTGTTTGATCATCCTTTCTGGCATTGGTTGTTATTTCAGAGCACAGAAGAAGCAGTGAAGCTTGCCCATGAGATTGGCTTTCCTGTGATGATCAAGGTAAACATTTTCTTCCATTTGTAATTTGCTTTACAATGGGCTCAGGAACCAAACAATTCTCTCACAATTCTGAAGCCACTTTCTAATATTACTATTCTGCTGTCTGTGAAATTAGCTAGGTTATGCTACATTAGTACCAATACAGATCAAAATTATCTCCATGCAGAGGAGGTTACTAATCAGATTTTAATTCCTGAATAAGGAGGTTTATTTATACGTATAGTAGAACCAAAAGGAGGTTTTGGAATTGGACATTCCTTTTCTAACTAGATTGGAATTCTTTTTGTGACCATATGCAACTGCAGTATACATCTATTACTACACCCTTTAGGCTGATAAAGTGGAAGTTAGGATTTATGTAGTAAGGATGTTGCAGCATTCTTACTTCTACTAACTTAACTAACATCTATGCCGAACTATTTTTCTTTTAATAAGTTCTGAAGCAAGAGATTTACAGACTTGCCATTGTCTTTCTCGGATACATGCTTGTATGTGCTTGTATAATACTTGTATAATATAATACAAAATAATTGAACTTTTTTATTTTGCACAATATAGTCTATAAACTTTTCAGGTCTATTGGTACCTTGCCACTGTTCTTGTGAAATTTGATTTCCTTTTCCCCACAAATGCAAAGTCAATGAAATCCTAAAGGGAAGGTACAAATAAAAAATTCACAATTCAAATGCATACTTACTCCTACAAATTATGTCTGCATGCGTCCATGTGCATGCATTTTTAGAAGAAAGCTAACATGAATATCAAATGACCTTGAAAGACTGCTCTGGTGTTAAGACATCTGTGTAAATCTTTAACTTTTAATTATAATAATTTTATTTTATAATCTGTATATTTTTTAATCTATATAAATTCTATATAATCTATATATATATTATTATATTGTAATATATTTATATTATATGAAAAAAAATTGCATCCAATAGGATTTGTAAGTTAGCTTGTATAACAACGGTTGAATTTCTACCATGTTTCCTCTTTGTGTTTAAAGTGTTGAGGCCTTAGAATTCAGTTGTGGCCTTCCTATGGTTAAAGAAAATAATGAGTGAAAATGGCATGTCCAGCCTAGGAGGATTCTTGCTGACACAAGCTGTTCTCTATAATTAATGTAGTAAAATGACTGAGGATGAACTTTTTCAGCCTAGTTAAAGATTTTTATTTTATTACATTGCTGCTTTTCATTTTTCCTCTTTGGTGCTTAATCAAAGTATAAAATTTACTAGAGACGAAAATGAATGCTTTATACCATTAAATTATGTAAAGATCATTACTAATTAGTAATGAGAATGATGCTGGAACTTGTCATCTGGCAATACTATTAAAGCAAGATGATAATTTGTAGCTTATCCTTAATTGTATTTGCTTCGTTGCCCAAGACATGGGAAATACTTAAAATGGGAAATTTTGCAAAGATCAAATTTGAAATTGCTATTCTCAGATTTAGGATTTTTTTTTCATTTCCTACTAATTTCAATTAAATGAAGTATAAACATAAAAATATCTTGAAGCTTCTGTTAGCTGACAACTGGTCTACACTTCGTAGGCGACAGCAGGTGGTGGAGGCCGTGGAATGCGTCTTGCTAAAGAGCCCGGCGAGTTTGTAAAGTTGCTACAGGTACTTCTATATCAGTATGAGTTGTTTAATACTGCCAGAGATGCCCCATTTTATATTTTGTCACCTCAAATTAGTAATGATGCCTAAGTGTTGTGGTTCCCCTTGCAAGGCATATAGGTCCATGCTACCTTCATTTTCTCTCCTTTTTGTGATACAGGATAACTCTCTCATCAAGTATCAGTATAGCTTTTCCTTTTTTTGTGATTAGAAACTTGAGCTATTTCCCAACCACCCCATTATGTAGGATGAGACCCAGTAGGGCAACTGCATTGTGTTTTCCTGCAAAATTAAGTTTTGAATCACTTTTGTAAATGTTGTTCTGAAGTGAATTTGATTCCTTTTTTTTCTTTTTTGGTGTTATAGCAAGCTAAGAGTGAGGCTGCTGCAGCATTTGGAAATGATGGAGTGTATTTGGAGAAATACATTCAGAATCCAAGGCACATTGAATTCCAGGTATTTACTGTTCTAGAAGTTATTGAGTATTAGATTTCCAATGGGCCTGGTATACCATGGGAGAGTGTAAAGAGACTATATACAAATTAGGTTAATTTGCGCTTAACCATTGGCACGACTTAAACCGGGTTAATGGGTTTGCCTTTTGCATTATGTACTATTTAATTCTCTTATAACTACCTGTTGTGGGACATCACGACTATATTCTAACACTCGCCCTCAAGTGCAACTTGACTTGAACAAGAATGGACAACTGTGGTCTTGGGCTAATACCAGCACGTGGTACACAACAGTGCAATAGTACATGGATACTAGAAATAGGCTCCATGTCTTTGATCCCATGTTAAATTTGCAATAGGCCCAATACAACATGGGAGGAGTACCAAGTACTAACGGGCCTGAACAAAATAAATTAATTCGGGCACGACCTTTAGCATGGCTGGTTAGGCCCAAGTTTAATATAATTTGTACAGGCCTGAATACACCCTCCTAGATAACCTTTGGCCCATTGGACATTGAACATGGCATTAGAGTCCGTGGTGCTTATTCTTAGGACCCGCATATTGTTGAACTGTTGGTGTACCATGTGTTGGTGTTAGTCTAGGACCATAGTTACTCCATTCTTGTGTCCAAAAGTTGCACTTACATCCGTGGTATAATCCACGGTGTCCAAAAACTGTTGTCAAAGTCCATTGGGATCTCAAATGGATGTAATCCAAGCATCGAGCATGTAAGCCTAATTTGCTATCTAGAATTATAAATTATGGGTCCATGAGACTGAACTGGCATTGAGATAAGCTAAATAATGAAAAGAAAATGCAAACAATGAAAGAGAACTTTATTACCCATGGCTGCTTGTTGTCCTAGGGTATGAACTCAGATATCAAACAATTCGTGCACCTAGATACAAGCCAAACTAGATCGCATTATTCATTTAATACCTTATTATAAAATGATGCATATGTAATATTGTCTTGTTTACTCACTTTTCACTGTGACTTGGCAGGTTCTTGCAGATAAATATGGTAATGTTGTTCACTTCGGTGAACGTGACTGCAGCATCCAGGTAACATTAGATGTTCCATTTTACTTGCATACCCCAGTTGACTAAAAATTGTCAGTCCATTTTCCATGAGGTTATTGAATTCAACTGAGGAGAAAAGCATGGTTCTTGTTAATTTAGAAACTTTGGATTAATATGTAAATTGACGATATTTCTATTTTATTTTTAATTATTTCAAGTAAGAAAATTGACAAACTCTATTCCAACTGAGTCGTGCTAATTCATAATTGGTGAGGCCTCTAATGCACATTCACATGGCACTGCTGGATCTAAGTGTGCAAATATGTCTAGGGTGATTTTACACATAGTTGTCAGAAATGCAATGGCAGTTTTTTCTTCAAATGGTTATCTTACAGAACTTAAGAAACTATTACGTTGCAATTTAGTTGTGCATGTTGCTTGGATCGAACTTGTCCATGGATGTGCATTCTGTTTGGGATCCACTGGTCCTTGTTGAAAACTCTAAATGCAGGGTTCTGGTCCTTTTTCACTTGTATCTTCACTGAAGGTGGAATGAGAAAAGACTGGATCAACTTTCACAAAATTGTATAAGGACACTTTGATATTTTCAACTAATCCTGCTTATAATGATTTGAAATAGACTGGAAAATAACTAGTGCATAGTGTGCTAATTGCTAGGATCATATGCCTCTTCATATCATGCTTTGAAATAAAAAGCACTATCTTAAGCTTAAAGTCATGTTCAGTAATAAGTGGCTACCCTTTAAGTTTTCACATTGATTGCATTTTGCTAGGACTTTAAGATATGAATAAGTAAATATGGCTGAAAAAAGAAAAGAAAGAAGGTCAAATTTGCAAAATCTAACATGAATGTCAAAAAACTAATCCTCCCATATTGTTTGTGATTTGTAAGATTGATGGATACAATTTTTACATGGCATCTTTTGGCCCTTATCGCTGGTCTATTTATTTCTCAAAACACTTTTTACTATGACATGGAAAGGACCACCAATTTGCAGAGACATTAAACTCTTTTTTCATTTTCATTCTCTTTCCTGTTCCTTTTCTTTTTTTTTTTTTTTTTCCTTTTTTCACTTAAATCTTTTCTATTTGTTCATTTGTTGTCATATCACTTTTGTAATAAAAATCTGCACACAGAAGTTATAAACTCTACCAAATTTGGCTCTGTACAGAGGCGTAATCAGAAGCTGCTCGAAGAGGCACCCTCTCCTGCATTGACTCCTGAATTGCGGAAAGCTATGGGTGATGCTGCAGTTGCAGCAGCAGCATCAATAGGATATATTGGTGTTGGGACAGTTGAGTTCCTTTTGGATGAAAGAGGTTCCTTCTACTTCATGGAAATGAACACTCGAATCCAGGTTAGACTGTTTGCTTACGTGCATGTCTACAATGTTTATGAACACCTGCTATAAAGTTTGTTCAGATGTGATGCTAAAAAATTGATTTTAATGCAGGTTGAGCATCCTGTTACAGAAATGATATCCTCTGTTGACTTGATTGAGGAGCAAATTCGTGTAGCCATGGGAGAAAAGCTCCGGTACAGACAGGTATGAGGAGAAAGGATACTTAAAAGTATCTAGTCCTTACGTAAAATGCTTAATTAATTGATTTGAATTCTTGACGGGTTTTTATGATTTGCAGGAAGATATTGTGCTTAGAGGACATTCAATTGAATGCCGTATCAATGCAGAAGATGCTTTTAAGGGATTCCGACCTGGGCCAGGTATTTCTACAATTATAGTAGTCTGTTTCTAATCTCATGTGCCTGGTAATTATTGCCATTTTTTCCTGTTCAGTACCATGTTTTTGGCTTAAAGATGCCTTTGCGCATGCGCAAACAAAGAGTATATACATGTATCAAGCATAAGGGTAAATGGATTTTTGGTACTTGAAGTATAATTCTTTTACAATTTAGGGCAACATTCATTGTGATGAGAGATTTTCCCTTACTAATTTCTAACACTGTTGTAGTACTTGGTAAACACTTGGAATAAGAACAAAAATAGAATAATTGTACTAGATTTAACATTTAAAGTAACAACTGGTATATGTAATTATCTGCCACAAAATTCTGATCAAACACTCGGGTTATACAAAATATTTATTTTTTTTTAAAGCCAATTCATGGGAAGCGAACGAGGCAAATAAACTGTTAGTTCAGAGAGTTACAGGTCAAGAGAGAACAAAAATTTATGCAAACCCTGTTCTAATACTTACTGTAATATTTTTTTCTTAAAGTTTGAAATTAATATATGCAGTATAATATAAATCAATAAGCTCTAAGAGGATTAGTGACATTTTACATATTTATATGTTTTTGGACTTAATTGTTGTGCATGAATCATAGGTTTGGAGAGGATTATAATTTAAGGAGATGTTCTAATATAATCTATTGAGCAAACCTCAAGGAGTTAATATTGAAATGTTCATTGATGAGACATGATTTATTCTCACTTTAATAGGTATCCTTTTCAAAACAATGAAAGGAAAAGAAATATGACTCGATAATTATATTTACAGTCTCCAGTACTAAATACTCTTTCATTTCGATTAACAGGGAGAATAACAGCATACTTACCATCTGGAGGCCCATTTGTTAGAATGGATAGCCATGTCTACCCTGATTATGTGGTTCCTCCAAGTTATGATTCCCTACTGGGAAAGGTTTGTCTAAGCTCTTGTTTCATGTTATGTTATAGTCTCTACAAGATGCTTTTTCCTGCCTTTAAAAGTTTCATTTGTTGATTTCATGTGTGCTATGCTTAATGTGTGCATATGCTCATTATAAAAACAAAACTGAGCCGCTTGGCCCACTTTTTCTCTGATTTGGCGTCTTATTATTTTCCTATTTTCATTCAACTTGCATAAAAATTCTGACGCTGTTGGTTTTGTTCACTATATTTATTGGTTTTTTGACCTGCATGTAAGATTTTGTATGGCCTTTCCTAGTTCATAAGTCTCTACCTTATAGCTTGAGCTTTAGTATTGGGTGCTTTAATTTTTTTTTTTTTCCTCAGCAACTAGCATATGCACGGGATGGGGTACAAAAACGGACCTAGAACTTGTAGGCGAGATTTATGATTTTGAATTGGTAACTGATAATTTATATTATTATAGGTATTATAGGCGGTATCAGGTCCTAGTATCAGAAAGACTTGCAGGTCTTATTTGACAATTAAAATTTCATTTTTGATTTCTCACATATGTTAAGTATCTTGCTTTTTTTATTTATTTTTTTTTATTGCATTGTCGAGGATTGGAGTCTAAATGTTTACATATAAAGTGGTCTAGGATCCTTTTCTCTTCCACATTGACATTGTTGATAGTTGGGTATTCTGTCCCTGTGTTGAACCTGTCCATTTTAGCAAACATGGAGACATGCTACTTACTGCCTATTTTACTTTAAGATTGTGGTTATAACCTGGTTCTAACTACTGCACATGATTGGTAACTTACAGCTTATCGTGTGGGCTCCAACAAGAGAAAAGGCAATCGAACGCATGAAAAGAGCACTGGATGACACAATTATTACAGGTATGAGCCCAGTTTTTATAAGCTCCCTTTCAGTGATCCTTTGTCTTTGTTGATACTCCGTTGGGGATGCTAGCTTTGCATTCACCCATGTCAAGAGCATGGTAGGAGTAAGGTGTTCAAGCTTTGCATTCCAGGGACTGTTGGAGAGTTAATATAATCGGAGAAAATTGAAATCTAAAATATTCAGACATTGCAACCTACATCTGCTCCCCTTCAATGGCTTACTAGATAATCAATCCTAATTTTGTTTTTCTAACTCCAGGAGTTCCTACGACGATAGAATACCATAAACTTATCCTCGACATTGAGGTATGAAAGCTAGGATTTGTGTTTGTACCTTTTAATTAAGTAAAACCATGTATTATAGTCTGAGCCTGGGGTCTGGTTCTATAATCTAATCTTTCCATCTATATCTTTCATGAAGGACTTCAAAAATGGGAAGGTTGACACTGCTTTCATTCCAAAGCATGAGCAGGAATTACAGGCGGTAAGATGCTGATACAATTCTATTATGCTGCTGAGTTATAGATCTTGATTTAGAAAATATTGCATATTCCATTTTAGCATGAGCCCTTTTGAAGTTGTCTTCATGACGTTTTGGAACCTCTACATCGATGGTCATGCATTTGTTTTGGTATGTAAGTGATTTTTCTTTCAGATATGGTACATATCTGACCAGCAAATAGGTTATCACTATTCTCTGAATAAAAATGGAAACATTATTATTTACAGATGAGTTCTTCTGTTGATTTGTCTATAATATATGGTTCAGTCATAAGTCTTCAAATTTTTAGATTCTTTTGTGAGGATGCTCTTAAAACTCTTCCACTTTTCTTCTACTCTATGCCTGCAGCCACAGAAGATTGTACCGGTCAAAGAACTGGCCAGCGCAACCGCATAGACTGATCACTGCGAAGGGCAAAAAAGAAAAACAAAATGTTCAACCCATTTCAGTCACATTTGAAAGGTCAGAGTTCTCAATGTACATGCAGAGATGGGCTCTCGATTACCACTCTTTAAGTGCATTCCCCTTTTCTTATGGAAGGTTGTAGAATTTGATTGCGCTAGGCATGTTAGAAGTCTTCATTCCTGAAATTTTGATGTTGCCCTTTCAATTGGTTGGAATTGTTGTTTCTAATTGATGTTGCCTGCAAGCTAGAGCTTAGATTTATGTGAATTTGGAATATAAAGCATATGGATTGCCTCAATGCAAAAATCTATAGAAATTGAACCTGAAAGACTGATGTCTTCTATTACTGGAAATGCTACATTCTAATGGGAATATAAGGTTCATTTTGGCTCCTGTATTTTGCAGCCAGGCTCAATTTGATCCTTTTTTAAAAATGCAACGGCTCCTGGTGCAATAGCAAGCACCAATTTGACTTGGGGAGTGGCGATTTAGTGGCAGTGGGTGGCAAGGTTGCTTTGTGAGTAAACAAATATAAAAAAAAGCTTTCTCCGGGTCTAATGAGAAAGCATTCGTTCACGTCAGGCAATGTAATTGTTGACGTAGTTGCTTGTACTTTTCTTTTTTTTCGAGATTGGGTTGGTGTGGATTTTATGGTACATCTAAAAATTATTTTGGAGCCGATTTAGCATAAAATTTTGATTTTTTTTCTTTTTCAAATCACCCCGTTCGAGAAAGATAGCAACTGAGTGACTCTGTAAAAGAGAGTGAAGTGCTAAAAGAATAATAAATGAATAACTATGGCTGATATTCATTAATAACTATGGCTGATATTCATTAATAACTATGGCTGATATTCATTAAAAGAAGGGAAATATGCATTTTTGTCCCTAACCTTTGGTGCTAGGAGCAGATTAACTCTTAAACTATTCTTAGGTCCAAATAAACCCTTAAAACTATAAAAAGACGGTAATATAAGCCATGTTTATAACAGAAAATTTAATGGTGCTATTTGAAGCTGATTGGCTAATGACAGGTACACTTAGATTTATCCTTTTAATGAATTAATAAATATTGTAATTTAAAAAAAATATTTGTATGCCTCTCATCCTTCTCCTCATCTTCCTGTCTTCTCGTATTCTTCTTTCTTTTCCCTCCCTTCCCTTCAAAATTATCAGGAAAAAAAAGCAAAATTGAATAAATCCAACAAAATCTTCAATGTACAATACCCATATCCTTCAAATTAAGATTAAAAAAAATCAAAATTGAAAGACCCAACTCAGCTGCTTCTTCTATTTCAAGCTCAAAAATAGAAGAAAAAAAAATTATTATCCTCAATGCACACGCTACCACTAGTCTTTTTAACAAAAAAGACCAGAGTTTTTAATTAATTAAGAAATCTGTACGGTAGCTATTTACTGGCTTAATATGAGTTAATTCGTCCAGGTCTCTACTTCTCTTTGCTTTTCAACTTTTCTTTACTTTGTGTTTGGATGTTGAGAAAATCTCACAAGAAAATTAACTTTTAGTCCAGTTCTTTTGTTTCTAAAAAGGTCTAAAGATTTAAATAAAGAAGTTTTAAGTTCTGTTTTGCTATTCATTTCGACTCCTCAGCTGCAGCTGGCGGCTCTTCCCTAGCTTTCTCAGTTTTCTTGTCTATAACACACTCGAACTTATTAAGGGCCTTGCGACAGCAGTTGCATTTTTGGTTTCCTCTTTCGATTTTTGGGATTCGGCTACTTCTTGGAACATTTCCACAAAGACTTGCAATTTTCAATAAAAGCGAAACAAATGCAGAAAATCTCATCCTTCAATTCGCTATCAGCAAAATCAGTAGCATATACACATGGCTTCTCATTTCCTGCGTGCTCTTGAACTCTCATGCTTTCAAGCACCAGACGGTTGGCACATATCTTGAGAGTCTTAAATTGTCTCATAACAAGACGAATTTGCAGTGTCTTTGTGCTATCCTCTTCTTTCCATTGGTCCCTGATGTGCGTAGAATATACACATCTAAATGGGGTTTTTAAAGCTGATTTTATATAAATTTGGATGTGAATTGGTCCCAACACTCACCCTATATGTCTATTTGTGTGCATTAGATCCAAAAAAAGCCAAAGAGTGATAAAGGGAAGAATTGGAGCAGAATTGGACGTTAAAATTGCCGAAACAAGCCAAGTTTGTGCATGAGGAAGCCGAACACGGCCATGTTGGTTTTAACACTGGCCGTGTTCCCAACACGGGCACCAAAACGGCCGTGTTGGGTGCATTTGACAATAGAAAAAAGATGTGTTAAGGAGCACGACCACAGAGAGTAACACGGGCATCAACACAAGGTAGTGTTTCCAACACGGGCATCAATATCAGGCCGTATTTCCAACACGGGCATTAACACCAGGCTATGTTCCCAACACGGGCATCAACACGGCTATGTTTGCGGCAGCTGGACGAATTAATTAAAAGAAAGAAAAGAGGGAAACGCGAAAAAAGTAGGGTTAGGACGTCCCAAACTTATTTCTCTCTCTCTAAGGGTTTTCTGAGCTAAAACCAATGAAAAAGGAGACTTGGACCAAGGTTTCAATTGGATTCCCTTTAAAGATTGAAGATTGGGCGAGGTTCGTTGATTGGTGTCAATTCGAGCAAGAGGAACAAGAATTGATTCAAGATTGGACAAGAGGAATTGGAGCTGTTTACTCTCATCCAAGGGTGTATTCGAGTTTCTCTACCTTTACTCATTTTTTATAATTGAATTCTTATGGGTTTTGATAATGAACATGATTAGCTAAACTTGTTAACCCATTGGAGTTCTTTATCTAGGGATTTTTGTACTTAACTTTTGAATTGTATGTATTGATTTTCATTATTGATTTACAATGGAAGTGCTTATTGATTTGTTCTTCATATCTTGTTGAATGATTATTGGAATTTGAATTTTCTTGAGAAACACGTTTAGGTTTGGATTGTCCTTTGCAATCTAGAATAGAATTCGCCTAGAGATAGGGTGTTCGTTCTACCGGATTGAGAATTAACAACTCTCAATAGTGTTAAATGGTACATAATGCTAATTTAGATAATTAGGGTTAGGAAGAGATTTCGACCTAATTAATTTAAGTTAAGATGTTAGTGTCCTTGAGAAAGGCGTTAATTGTATAGAGATTTTCCCACATAAATTGAATTCAAGCAATCAATTCCATCTTTAGTTTCCATTCCCTAGAGACAAGAATTCCCAAGGGGTTATTCTTTAACTTGAATTAATCCTTCTCTAGTAGCCGTAGTTAGATAAGAATTAGCGTATCTATTAGTTAATTTAGGAATTATTCATTATTCATTTTATGCTAATATAACAGAGAACAAAGGAGTAACTCTAGGCTTTCATTTTTCCGAGAAATACGACATTGATACTCGCCATTAGTGCTAGACTGCATTGATAAGTTCACTGCCTTAGATTATAGCTGCATAGATAGCGACCATCAAGTTTTTGGCACCGTTGCTGGGAAATGTTTGAAAACTAGAGTGAAATTTGCTATTTGTTAATTTCGCCATTTTTTTTATTTTTATTTATTTCTATTTTGTTTGTACATATTTATTTAGTTAAGTTTATGATTCAAGTAGTGGATGATAAGGAGGTTCAGTGCTAAACTCTTTGTATGACACGTTGGAAAATGGGACCAGGAACCAAGACAATGCTAAAAATTGGGATACCCGTGCATCTTTAGATGCTCGAGTGGAATCGTTTTGCAGGGGTACCGATCAACTCTCCACTCCCATCCTTTCATCTTAAGATTTTTGTGAAATCTGCTATGGTTTACATTTGAGTAATGATTGTCCATTGTACAGTGATGTTGCTCATTGTTCTTATAACTTTGAATAGGTGAATTATACGGGAAGCTGGCTAAATAACTCATATGAAAGCACCTGCAATCAAGAATGGAGCACTCATTCACCCTTTGGATGGAGCTTAGATGGCCAAGAACCACCAGGATTTCAGCAACTACATCAACAACCTAATTTTGCACCTTTAACTCAAGATGAAGAGTTAGTATCAGAGGAGTTGATGATGAAGTTCTTTACAAGTCTTGAAGATAGATTCCAACAAACAGAGAGGGCACTTGAAAGTCAACAAGCCTCAATTGAGAACATAGAGCATCAAGTAGGCTTGATCTTCAAGTTACTAGCGGCAGAACAATGGGGAACTCCATCAAACACTATTGAATCCGAGGAACCTTTAAGCGCCGTCACTTTGCGTTCAGGTGAGAATTTTTCTGGTTTATCTACTATGTTTGACGATGATGCTTTTGTGCAGGACGATTCCTTGAACATGGAGATGGAACCAGAAAAGGAAGAGGCGAACATGATTCCTCTGAAAGACTATCAACAGGAATGTATTGTTGATGATGCTGAGTTGCAGTTACGAGAATTTTTGATGGATTTTCCACAAGTCCCTTCGATGATGGAAGATGAGCATGAGTTATCCAATGAAGAAGTCTTGGAGGAGCTCGAGTTTCTTCTGGCAAGTGAACCAAGCCAAGGATTAGAGAAAACCATTGACATTCTTGAAGAAATTGCCCAACCGTCGATACTTCCAATTAGTGAAACTTCAGCTTTCAAATTGGAAGAGCCCCTAGAGCATCATGACTATGTGCAATTATACGGGGAGCGAGTATTGCCCATCATACTGGCAGCTTGCTTAACAGTTGGGAAGAGGAAATTGACGATTATGCCTCTAAGCAGATACTTGAAGACATTTGCTTGGAAGAATGATGGATGGTCATTAATCCCCACCGTTTGCTTTTCACCATGAGTCTAGCTAAGAAGACTCATCACATAAAAAAGAAGCACTTTTGGGAGGCACCCCAAATTCTATTTTTCATTTTTAATATTTTACCCTTTCATTTTGAAACATTTTATTGGTTTTAAGTTTTCATATTTTATTTAATCATTATTGTCAGTTCGATTATTTCTTTATTTTATTGTTTTCAGATTCTACTCAAGAGGCACTGAATTTCCACTACATCAGCCTCGATGGATGATCAGGGCAGTCCCCTAGATCTTTTTATTTTTCTGCAATTATTTACCTTATTTTTCATACATGTCATGCACTTGGATTGTATTGCCTTTGTTCCTTTAGTTGAGCATTCCATGCGGGGTACCCTTAATATTTTACACTAAGGACAGTGTGTTCTTCAAGTGTGGGGTGGTTGTGGGTAAACCTTATAATCCTACTCTCTCATATGGTTTTTAGATATATCTGAAATTGCTATCGCTAGGTGTTGTGTATTTTTAGGGGATGTTAGGACACTGTGTCTTTATGCACTTGAGTATGCTATTTTTGAGCTGATTGATGACTTGATTTATAGAATTGTAGTTACTTTTCTTTATTGTTCATTGTCCTTGGAAAACAATTGATGGTGTTTTACACATCAGCCCTGCCGGGTTAAACCAGTATTATTTAATTATTTTTCGAATTTTCAAATTTTAACTTAGAACATTGATAATGTCATATGCATATGTTTCTTAAGTAATGATTCAAATTGCACCTAATGCCATACCTCAAGGTGAGATTTTGAGCCTGTTGAGCATTCATTATACTTATGCTCTTTATATTTCTTGTTTGAGTGTGCATTGTACTTGATTTTACTTCTAGAACTTGCTTTGTAATGCTCGTTGAAGTTACATGAATATTGTGAATACTATGAGATGATTTGGGCGATTTAGGATTCACCACATTTAGCCAAAAGCTTACCCTTTATATTTTCATTAGTTAGCCAGTTTTGAGCCTTAACCTTTTCTTTATTATCTACACCTATACACTTCAACTATACCATTCTTTACATTTATCTTTCCTTTACCCTTATGCTGGAATTTATTTTTGTAATTTGCTCACCCTTATGTGGGATTAAAATGCCAGTTGCTATGTTGGTAAATTCACTAAGTCTTTTTGAGATTTTAGATGCTTCCTTCGATCCAAACTGTATTTTTATTCTTTACGTATGCAGCAGTTCTTATAAGCTGCTAGTTTATTATTCAAAAAAATGATGAAAAAAAAACAACAGAAGAAGAAAATAAACAAAATTCTTTAATTATTTGTCTTTTTATTGGATTTAGAGCATTTGAGAGCATTATTCTACGAAGTAGGGATTTTAGTGAATAATTCTTTTTGTATATTAGGCATTTAATCCTTTGAGTATATATTGTTGTTTATCGCACGAATTCCAACATTTTCACACTTCTTTCCCAAATCTCCGTACCTTTACCTTAGCCCTATTACAATCTTGGTAAAGACCGTTTGATTTTGGTATTTACTTATTCACAGTAGCGAAGATATGATTTATGAGCAAGCTTATGGTGAGCGGGTCTTGTGCATTTGCTTTGAGGGATTTGTTATTCACCTAATATAAACTTTGAGCGACTTGAGTGATCCCTGTGAGGCATTAGTTCATGATGTTTGTGTTGAGTTGTCATTTAAGTTATTCATGCATTAATATTATTTCCATTCTCTATTAATGATTTGTAATTTGATTTATGATTGAGTATCCTTTGAGATGCGTTGAATACTATCTATTATGGACTAGGGGCATAAACTGTAAGGAATTGTTAATTGCAGTTTTGTGAAGAGAGTTGTTAATTACTTGAGGATAAGCAATGAGCTAAGTGTGGGGTTATTTGATGTGCGTAGAATACACACATCTAAATGGAGTTTCTAAGGCTGATTTTATGTACATTTAGATGTGAATTGGTCCCAACACTCACCCTATGCGTCTGTTTGTGTGCATTAGGTCCAAAAGAAGCCAAAGAGTGATAAAGGGAAGAATTGGAGCAGAATTGGACGTCAAAGTTGCCGAAACAAGTCAAGTTTGCGCATGAGGAAGTTGAACACGACCATGTTGGTTTTAATACTGGCCGTGTTCCCAACACGGGCACCAAAACGGCCGTGTTGGGTGCATTTGACAATAGGAAAAAGATGAGTTAAGGAGCACGACCATAGAGAGTAACACGGGCATCAACATAAGGCCGTGTTCCCAATACGGGCATCAACACCAGGCCATGTTCCCAACACGGGCATAAACACGGCCATGTTCGCGACAACTGGACTAATTAATTAAAAGAAAGAAAAGAGGGAAACGCAAAAAAAGTAGGGTTAAGACGTCCCAAACTAATTTCTCTCTCTCTATAGTGTTAACAACTCTCAATAGTGTTAAATGGTACATAATGCTAATTTGGATAATTAGGGTTAGGAAAGATTTCAACCTAATTAATTCAAATTAAGATGTTAGTGTCCTTGAGAAAGGCGTTAATTGCATAGAGATTTTTCCACGAAAATTGAATTCAAGCAATCAATTCCATCTTCAGTTTCCATTCCCTAGAGACAAGAATTCCCAAGAGGTTATTCCTTAACTTGAATTAATCCTTCTCTAGTAGCCGTAGTTAGATAACAATTAGAGTAGCTATTAGTTAATTTAGGAATTATTCATCATTCATTTTAGGCTAATATAACAGAGAACAAAGGAGTAACTCTGGGCTTTCACTTTCCCGAGGAATACGACCTTGATACTCGCCATTAGTGCTAGACTGCATTGATAGGTTCATTGCCTTAGATTGTAGCTGCATAGATAGCGACCATCAGTCCCTTCCTTATCAAAACGATACAGCTTTGCTTTCAGATTGGGAATTGGATACTCGACCCCTTCGCCAGTAGAGACAGCCACCTCCTCTAGCTTGAAAATTGGAGCGACTTGAGCTCTAGTGTCCTCTTTATCAGCGTGAGGAGCTTTGTTGTCTTCATCAGCAAGGCTTCATTAACTGCTAATTCACTCCTGACACCACCAAACATTAGGGCAATAGTGTACATTTTCCCTTAAAAGAATTAAGTTATGAAGTTGAATAAAAATCTTTAGAAGAAAAAGCACCATAAAATTTTGATTCTTAGGGTATCTGTAGAAATTGGGTTTGTAATATTATTGATCAGTGATGAATTTTAGAATAAGAATTCTGAGATTTACAGTATGAAGCTATTTTGTTATATACATGTTTATGATGTAATGGTCCCTAAGCTATCTAAAGTTTCCCTATGATCTATCCAACATCCATTTCTAGTTTGGGAAAGGTTGAAGCGACCTTTCTTCCTTAGGGAAGAAAGGTTGCTCCTTTTCCTGCTTCAAGGCCTGTAATGAAAGCTGTACAGACCTGAGGCCTTCCCTTTTTCCCTTTTTCTGCTTGCTTGTTGTGTACTTTAAGGCTTGATTCTTCAACGCTCCCCCTCAAGGTGGGTTCGTATAGGTTGTTTTGATGATTTGCTTTGTTGAGAGCCTTTATGAATATATCAGCCAGTTGTTCATGACTTCTGACGAACGGGGTCTCAATTTCTCCAGATTGTACTTTTTCTCTAATGAAGTAACAATCGACTTCAATGTGTTTAATTCGTTAGTGGAAGACATGATTTGATGCAATGTGCCTGGCAGATTGATTATCGCAATACATTTTCATAGGTCCTTTGTATTCTACTTTCATGTCAATGAGTACTTGTTTGATCCAGATGAGCTCGCTAGCTGCAGATGCTATGGCTCGATATTCAGCTTCTGTGCTTGATCTTGCAGTTACATTTTGTTTCTTGCTTTTCCATGTTACTAAGTTTCCTCCTACAAAGGTGCAGAATCCTGTAGTTGATTTTCTATCACAGCTTCCTACCCAGTCTGCATCAGAGAAACCAACTATAGTATTAGCATTATTATTCTTCATCCAAATACCTTGACTTGAAGTGCCCTTGAGATATCTAAGTATCCTAACAATAACATCCAAGTGGCTGGTACGGGGAGCATGCATAAATTGGCTTACCATACTTACTGCATAATCAATATCGGGTCTAGTGATAGTTAGGTAGATTAACTTTCCTACTAGACGTTGATAATGTCCTATGTTATCTAGCGGATCACCGTCCTCCAAATTGAGTTTAACATTAGTTTCCATTAGAGTATTTTTAGGTTTAGCTCCCATTTTTCCAGTTTCTTTCAGAAGGTCGAGTACGTACTTTCTTTGAGATAGAAACAGACCTTTATGTGATTTGGCTATTTCTATTCCAAGAAAGTATGACAGTTGACCTAAATCCTTGATATCAAATTCCTTTTTTAACTTTTGTTTAACTTCTTCAATCTCTTCGTTGTCGTTACCGGTTATGATAATATCATCTACGTATACAAGAATAATGATAGTGCACGTGTGAGTGTATTTTCCAAACATAGAGGAATCTGAGGTGCGTTTGTTAAAATTGATATTTAGGAGAGCTTAGCTTAGCATATCATGCTCTTGGAGATTTCTTTAATCCATAGATTGCCTTTTTTAGCTTACATACCAAGGAAGGGTCTGATGTAGACTTGTGACCTGGAGGAAGGGTCATATAGAATTTTTCTTCTAGAGACCCTTGGAGGAATGCGTCTTTAACATCCATTTGGAATAAGCTCCATTCTGAGTTAGTAGCAACAGATAATAAAATACGAACAGTACTCATTTTACCTACCGGTGCAAAAGTTTCGTGGTAATCAACCCCATAGGTTTGGGTGAATCCTTTTGTTACCAACCTAGCCTTATATCTCTCAATTGTTCCATCACACTTATATTTTATTTTGTACACTCATTTACATCTGACGGGTTTTTTATTTGGTGGCAAGAAAATAATATCCCAAGTATCATTTCTTTCTAGGGCCTGAAGCTCCTCCTTCATGGCTTTGCACCAATTAGGATTGGTGTTAGCTTCATAGAAGGATGTGGGTTCAATGTGTGTCGTGAGACTTCCTAGGTAGGCTTTATACTGACTTGATATTGACTCATAATTAATGAAGCGTTGAATTGGATACGATACCTCGTGGGACACATAGTCCCTTAACCTGATAGGAGGCCTGGTTGATCGAGTGGATCTTCGAAAGGCAATTTCTTCTTGTGACTCGTTTTCTCTATTATCTCCCCCTGAAGGAATTGCCTCAGAGACTCGATTTAGCTCCCCCTCTGGATGAGTGTATTGTGCTTAACTGTCAAAAAAGGAAAGGTTATGCGGAAATAATAAGTATGGGACCCATGAGTGCTGGTTTGGTCACATGTGTAGTAGGGTTCACTTTCGACAAAGATACATCTCGAGAGATGTAAGTCTTGTGTATAGAAGGATCGTAGCATTTATACCCCTTTTTTCTATGAGGAGTATCCTAAAAATAGAGTTTAACAGAACTCTTGTCGAGCTTGTGATTACGTTTGATATGGACAAAACTAGTACAACCAAAGACTCGAATATGTCCTAATTCGATTTTCCGTCCTTTGAGAATTTCTAATGGACTGAGATTTTTTAATTTTACACTGGGTAATCTATTAATGAGATACGTGGCAGTTAAGAGGGCATCCGACTAAAAAATATTTGGAACATTGTTTTGAAAAAGGAGAGACCTGGTGACTTTAAAAAGGTGCCTGTTCTTTCGTTTTGAAACTCCATTTTGTTCAAGGGTATTAATACAAGTAGTTTGAAGTAAAATTCCATTTTTGGTAAAATATTCTGAAAATTTTTTGTTTATATATTCAGTGCCATTATCAAAATGAAAAACTTTGATCCTTGCAATGTACTGATTTCGAATGAAGTTAAAAAAGTTTTGAAAGCAGGTAAAGACCTCATTTTTGCCTTTTAACAAATAAGCCCAAGTAGTGCGGGAGTAATCATCGATGAATGTGACAAAATATCTGAAATGATTATAAGAGGTAACGGGGGCAGGTCCCCAAACATCAGAATGAATTAATTCAAACATATTTTCAGAGATACTAGAAGATAAAGGAAAAGGTAATCGCGTATATTTAGAAAATTTGCAAATATCACAATAATTAAAATTCAAATTATAAGAGAAAAGCTTGTTTAAAATTTGATCGGAGGGATGCCCAAACTGCCGATGCATCAGCATCCCTTGATCGACCGGGCTTGTCGACACAAGGCATTGATTGGTGGAGTCTTTAAGATAGTATAGCCAATTTTCAAATTGTCCCTCACCAATAGTCTTCCTTGTGATTCGGTCCTGAAACAGTACTGAATTAGGTGAGAATATGACGTTACAATTTAAATTACGGGTTATTTTTCTAACAGACAGTAAATTTGATTTAAAATCAAGTAAAAATAATATATCATGTATATTTTTGTAAAATAATGTGGAGGTGCCAAAACTAGAAATTTTAGCTTGACCTCCATTAGTAACGATCACATGTTAAGATTCAACAGGTACAAAACACGTCATGTGATCAGTTGCACCAGAATTGATAATCCAATTTTGTGAATTTAAAAAATTTGAACATTTTGTGGAGTTAAATACTGAACCTGGCCTATGAGATTGCTGTTATTGGACAATAGATTGAAGCTGGGAAATTAACTCTGAGAGTTGCAAAGTTTCTGCCAGGTCGGGTCGGGTTTGCTGTGTAAAATGGGTCGGATCTGGGTCAACCCAGCTAATTGGATCGGGTCGGGTCAAGTTGCTAGACTCGGGTCGGGTCAGGTCTTTGTGCTCGAATCTTTTAAAAGGACCTGACCCATTGAACAACCCGCTGCATATATCCAGCCTTGACCAGCTTCCTTCATTTGCTAACCTCGACCCGCTTCCTTCATTTGCTATGTAACCCTTATTAGGATTTGTTAAGCTTATGCCGCCAAACCTCTTTTCTACCTTTTCTCTTCTGCACCCGCCTCCAACCCTGTTGGTCGCATTGTTTCCTCGCTCGATTCGACCGCAGTTGAGGGTGAAGATGCCAACATTTATCGTGAGTGTGACCCTGCTTACTACAGTGGTCGCACCTTTCGACAGTGGCAGGCGCTCCCCTCTCGCGCGCTGTCTCGCTGGAGTCTGAGTGTTAGGAGAGAAAGGCTTCGATTCTCTGTGTTGTCGAGGCTGGAATTTGCGCTCATTGTGGCGTGTCTGGTCTCTTCTTGTTGGATGATGGCTATGACGATGTCGATCTTTGGGAGTTTGTTGGACAGAAGGATTTGAGACCTCAAAGCTTCATAGCTTAAGTTTAATCCTTCTAGGTAGGTATAAATTAAATCTTGCTCTGCTCTTCTCTTGGCTTCTTTTGGTTCTGTGGTAGGTGGGAGGTAGTTTTGCAGCTCTTCCCATCTGGTCAGGACCTCAGTTGTGTAGTTTATGTTGGTTCAAGTTCCTTGTTTAATTTGGCTACTTCCTATTTTAGGTTAAAGATGTGAGCGAAATTTTGCTCGTGGCTATATAGGCTCTTTATCTTTTTCCAAATTGTCTGTGATGATTCGAGTAACATACACAGTTTGGAGATTTGTGGTTCCATGGTGTTTATGAGTAGGGACATGACCATATGGTCTGTTGTCTGCCATTCCTCAATTTCTTCTATTTCTTCTTTGGTCGGCTGTTCTGGGTTGATTAGTTTTGGCTTGTTTCTGGTTACTGTGATGAACCCTAATTTTTTTCTGCCGCTCAAACTGATATATACAGACCTTAACTATTCGAAATAATTTTGATTGCCTTTTAACATAATGTTGGTTATTTTTGTGACATCATTGTGAGACATGCTGAAATTTGAGTTTGAGGTTGAGAAAAGTAGGTGATGACAGGTTAAACCTGCTCTAATACCATGTAGAAATTGGGTTTGTAATGTTAATCAGTGATGAATTTTAGAATAAGAATTTTGCGATTTACAGTATGAAGCTGTTCTGTTATATACATGTTTATGTTGCAACGGTCGCTAAGCTATCTAATGTCTCCCTATGATCTATCTAACGTCCATTTTTGGTTTGGGAAAGGTTGAAGCGACCTTTCTTCCTTAGGAAAGAAAGGTTGCTCCTTTTCCTACTTCAAGGCCTGTGATTACATATCTATACAGCTTTCTGCTATACAGACCTGAGGCCTTTCCTTTTTCTCTTTTTCTGCTTGCTTGTTGTGTACTTCAGGGCTTGATTCTTCACCAGTATCTTTTCAGTAGAGATTTGAACTGAGCTACTTTAATTTGTTTCAATTCTTTTGAAATCATCCTTCAAACTGGTTTTCTGATTCAATCAAAGGAAGCTTCTCCAAATTCATCACCACCACAACCACTCACAGGAAAAAAAAATCCAAGAATAACAAATAATCAGAAGTACTAGAAAATTACAACAATGGCTGCTGCGATGGCAGCCTCTACTGGCTTCACTATTGTAATACCCAACAAGTTCTCAAATTATGTTTTTTTCTTATTATAAATAATATAATAAAAAATTTAAATTATGTTTAATTTTTATTATAAAGAATATAATAAAAAATTAAAACTCTAAGACTTTAGATAATCCTTCTTTTCTAAGATCTTTTAAAAGTCACACTCTTATTTGTAGAGATGGCAAATGAGCGGATTGAGTTGGGTTCAGCTAAGATTGTTTTGGGTTTCAGATTATTTTGGATTTGGCCATTTCTGGTTTAGGTACTTTCAGGTTCGGATGAAGTTGAATTTTGCTAGTTTCGGGTTCGAGTTGGATTAGATTTCGGGTCTTTGTAGCCTTACTTCTTTTTCGAATTCGGATCATTACGTGTTTGGTTCGAGCCAGATTCAGATAAAATCTAGTTCGGATTACCTTGAATTTTGGGTCGAATTTTGGATTAACTCATCGGATTTAAGTTAAATTTTATAATTAATTTATCTCATCTTATTTTTTTGATCTCATGAATTTTATCTAGTAAAATTTTATATATTTAATTTTTAAAAATTTTATAGTTGAAGATCTGAAGTTCAAATTTATGTATTATGGGGGACTATCTTCTACCTTATATCTGTATGATCGCCTCTTTGTTGAATTATCATTTTTGTTTACCTTGGATTTTTCTTTAAAAATAAAAGAAAAAGAATAAAAGAATACAAGTTTTATTAATTTAAGAATAATTAACTTAATTACTTAATTTACTTACAAAAGTGTTGTAAATTAAAAAATTTAAATTCAAAATGGTGTTAAGATCAAAATTTTATTTAGTTAGTTTTTCATTATCAATTAAATTTCTTGACTTTTATAAACAAAACCATTTATAATTATTAATTTAATTTTTTTACTCAAAATCTCAAATATTTTTTTACATATATATCACATAAAATAATTTTACCTTTTCTTTAAAGAAAAATCAAATAGAAATTAAACTAAATTACAAGATTCTTAACTTCAATTATTTCATTTGATTATTTTTTAATATTTTTATTTTTAAATAATATATATATATATAAATTCAAGTTAGTTATTTTGTTTAATGATTAACAATTTAAAAGTAATAATTTTAAAAGATTAGAAATTTAGAAATAATATTACAAAAGATATTTTTTAAATTTCTAATTGAATATTTTTTAAAGTTCTAATTGAAAATAAAATATATTAAAAAAATTAGTATCAAAATTAGATATATATGATAATCAAATGTCACCAAAATGCTATTTTATTTTAATGAAAAGTTATATTTAAGCAGGTTGTGTTGGTAATAAAATTTGGGTATTATCGAGTCTTAGATCTGGTCTCGGATTCGGATCATTTCGGGTCTGGGTCATTTTGGATTTGGATGGTTTCGGGTCATTTCATGTTTGGGTCTATAATTTTATATTAAAATCTAGGTTCGAATGGGTTGAATTTCAGGCGAGTCGGATTGGGCTTCTAGGTTCGGTTAAGACTATGCCATCTCTACTTATTTGAGAGAAAAAGATATATGCATTGATGGAGGGAATCTAAAGTGAAGGGGAGAGAATAGATGGATAGTTAGTTCTAATGATGTTTGCCTAATAAAATTTTTTAAGAGATGAAGGAAATTGAAGAGGAATACTTCCCTTCATTTTCTTTATAAAAATTGAAATTGTTTACACTCCAATTTAGAGAGTAAAAAGTTTCAACTCATGAAAATAAATTAAAATATAACTAATTATTCTTTTTATTTCTATTATTGTAATAAAAAAATCAAAATTAGTTAATTTCCCTCCCTTCCCTTTAATAATTATTTTTATGTCAATAAGGTAAAAATTTTCTTTTCCTTTCCCTTTAAAATACCTTTTCGTCTCGTCTCATATTCATTGTCATACATAGTAGAGAGAAAAGTAAAATAGAATACTAAAGTTAAAAGAGATATTTTGATGTTATGAAATATATAAACTTATTAATATTAATGTAAAATTCATTTGAAAACTTTATCTATTTTGTTAGAATTTAGTTTAATTATAACTAATTTCACATGTTTGATTATGTGAAATTCTAAATTAATTTTCATTTCAATCAAAACACAAATTTTAGATTTGCAAATAGATTTCATAAATTCTATAGATTTCAACCAAACACAATGTTAAGAATATATTATTGTTTCTCTTCTTTTTTTTTTTTTTTTTTTAAGAGTCAAATTCTATTTCTTTACACATTCTCTATTTTTTTATTAATAAAAATTGAATAATGTTATTAAAATACACATATATTTTAAGATAAATTAAAATTAAAATTTAATTATTTATAATTTCATAGAGCGATATATAAAATTCATTGTTGGGGAAGCTCTTACTTTTTGGCTTCTATTGCAATAACTAAAGTAACATTTTTTTTCTTCTTCTTCTCTATCTATTTATTGAAATTTCACACTGTTACAAGACTGGATTATTATAGAAAACACATTCGAGAGTTTGAGGTTTGATAGTTTGATGGGGTAGTGAATGATGATGGAGACGATTATAGTGGTGTTAAGCTAAATCTAATTTAAATGAAAGGAAAAGGAATTTAATTTCCTTATTAGTGTTACCCCTTTCGCATTGATGACTTTGGAAAAAGCCTTCTCATTGCACTAGAAGCATAAATTCTTGCTCTTTTCTTATTTATCTCTTCAAATAGAAAGGTGTTGGAACTGTTTTGAGTTGTTTATGCCTTGTTTTTGTGTATAATTAGGAATAGGTAAGAGTGGTGGCTTGAGAGTGGGAAGTAATAATGGTTTTTGTGAGCGAGTTTAGAAAAGTTTTAGTTGCATGATGTAGGATTCTTGCATTCTAGCATAAGATTGCTGTAATGAGCTTAGACAAAGCATCTTATAAGAATCTTAATCTCATGTTTAAGTCCACTCAAGTTAATATAACTTTATGCTGGAGAATATTAAATTCTTTGAGATAATCCTGAAAATATCCTGTTTGTTTGTCTAACTCAAACTTTGCATAATCCGTGGAATCCAATCTCTTAATTTTGTGAGAATTTAAACTGAGTTGATCGTTTTTGCCAAGTTGGTGGGTGAAATCGGCCAAAAATTTAAAATCCGTATAAATTGGCCATTGACTCCAAGTTGAGGGGGAAAATTGACCTTTAAACCAGGAGGTCTTCATATCAAACCTGCACTTGTTCCTCTCACAGGGACTCATCAATCAATCCTCACTTTATTGAAAGACCGATGCCATTACAATGCTCTTCCCTTCATGTATTTAGCAAAAACTTTAAACCTAATTATTAAATTAATCCTGAGCTTTATATTTTTTTTTTACAATTATATTCAATTGTTTATATTTTAAAAATAAAGACCCATATCTTTAACTTATTTTCAAAAACATTTTTAACAAATAACTTTTACAATTTTACAATAAAAAAGATGATGTTTGCAAGTTATATTTGCTTACTAAAAAAAATATTTAGAAATTAGTAAAAAGTTTATCCTAAATGTAACAATCTAACCATTAAAAATTTTACATATGTATATCCTTTCACACATTTTTTATCTAATCTTCGTTGTATTTTTTTTAATAAATACAATCAATCTATAGCGGTATTTTTCTCACTGTAAAATTAAAAAAATTATTATTAAAAATTATTTTTGAAAATAAAATGAAAGCATAGATATTTGTTTTTAAATTTTTAAAAAATTAAATAAAATAATTAAAAAATATAAAACATAAAATTTAATTAATAATTAGCCGAAGACTTTAACTTGTGTTTAGCAAAAACTCTAACTTGTGCATTAACAGAAGAATTATCATTTTGAAGCCCCAATTCAGTTCAGATTGAAGGAGACTCAATATTTGTGAACCTAGTAGCAATGTGGTAATTACACTACAGCTAGCGAGCCTATTAGGCCAAGGTACAGCCTTCGCAAACGGACAAGGCACTGATGACAAGTAATTCTTTTTCAAATTAATGAATGTTTAGCGAGAGTGGTGCAAAATTGAGAATTCACTTAGTGCGGTGAAATAGCCATGCGATTTGGCAGACGTGGCAAATTAAGTGAAGTGTGTCTTTGCATCGGGTGCGTAATTTCTCATGTTAGAGTGTCTATCAACTATCTTATTTGTCATTTTAAAGTGTCCATGTGTATGTGTGGCAAGTGTGCAATATGTCTTCCTATATAATTCTAAGGCCAAAAATTGTTTTTCTTGTGTTGTTCTAATATCTTTTTTGATATATGACTTCAGTACGTGTATCACATAAAAATATTTAAAAATTAAAAGTATGTTAAATTAATTTGAAAATACAAGCTGCTTGGATATTAAGAAAAAAAGTAAACTGTATGGTGCCTTTGGTGTTGATTTATATTAGATTATATAAAATTTAATTTTTCTATTAATGTGTATAATTTTTTTTAACTAATACTTATTAACCTGGAACCAGAAATGCAGGTTACTTTTTTTTTTAATAAATATTTTAGAAACTAAATATTAATTAGGTAGTATTATATTTACATATAATAGTTTTTTACAATAAAATTTTTGTAATTCAATAGTTTAAAATATTTTGTATAATATATGAAAACATTATATAAATTGTTTATTATTTACATTATAATCTCTTTTTAACTTCTATAATTTTTTCATGAAATTAAGTAATTTCTTCAATCACTTGTCAAAAATTCTTATTTTCACAATATAAAAAATAAATTATTCCAAATACAAAAAAAGTATTTAATAACTAAGAATATCACATAAAATATCTTTTTATGTAAAATGTATTGATTTAGTAAATATTTAACCAATTATATAACACATTTCTTTAAGTTTATAAAATTAATCATTTTAAACATAATATGGTATAAATTATATAACAAATGAAAAAAATAATATAAACGTTTTGGTTGATTTTGGATTATCTTCTCTAAAAAGATTTCCTATTATATAACTTATTTAATTTATTTATAAATATTTTAATGCTCACACTAAAATAATAAAATTGACATAAAAAAACAATAGTAAGGATAAGGTTTTTTCTTTTTTTTAATATGACTTCTATTACCAAGTTATTATCCTTGTAAATTTAAGTATAACTTAAAAAAAAAAAAAAAAAAATCAACTGTCCATATTGTATTGGATGGTATGAGCGATTCAAATTCAAATGCATTAGCAGGTCATTATCCTTTTCAATTATTAATCTTTCATACATCAAGATGAAGGGAAGGTTGTGTAACTATGACTGATATCATTATCATGATTGATATAATATCATATACTCATAATAAAAATATGATGAAGGATGAAACTTAAATAAAATAGGAATGATTAAAATGCAATAAATCGTACTAAATTATGTTTTAAAAAATGCCATCTTCTTTCCTTTGGCTCGAGGGAACTGCAATAATGGGTGTTAAACCCTATTCCACGATGATTTTCAACTATACTATCCATTAAGATCATTATCCCGTACTAGGTGCTTCCCAACCCATTAATATCATTATTTACATTGGTAGAGCAAACAACAATTAACCAAGAAAGGTACTGTTAATAATCTATTGTCAAAATCACAAAAATTGAAAATTCATTCATAAAAATCTATGAAACCCATTTCTAACATAAAAATAAAAAACACACACATACAAATCTATCTATGAGAGAATCAATTTCAAGATCGATGGAACAATTGAAGCAACTCCATTTTAGATATACCTTCGGCTATTGCAACCAACATCCACGTAGTGGTTCATGATTCTCATTTGGGCACATCCTATACACCTCTATAGGAAACGAATTATTTGATGGAAAACAAATATGGTACAACATTTTTCTTGATTGGATTGGTGGATTCCTGCCATTAGCATCCCAAGCGAGGCGACAACATGCACAGCCTTCTTTTATATTTCCTATAATTATCATCGCAATCCCTAGAAAATATGCAGACATTGGGCATTGCTGTTCAACTGCTTTGAGCAAATAAGAAACATCTCCGTTTCACTCAACAAAAATAAAATTAACTCCAAAATAAAGAAGTGAGATTTTATTCTCCACATGCAAAAACACAACAAGGAACCTATTGGGATAATACTCGTCCCTGCTACTAGTTTGTTTATCAACAAACACAAATACAAATGCCCAGTATACTGTTTATCTCCCAAAATCAGAATTCTCCAACAATATCACAGCAATAAGTATAATCACAATCCCAGCAAAATAATCACAATAAGATAAGCAATTGGACAATATAAACAGTCAAGCAAAGACACAAGGATTTTACGTGGAAAACCCCTTTGATGTGAAGAGTAAAAACCACTGGACGATTAGGAGTCCACCCAATTGCTTTTATTATGATAAAAGAAAGGTTACACAAACCCAATTCCAAGTCTCAAATGGTTACTCAAATTATCCAACAATAAACAACCATAATTAACAACATATGAAAGAGAGAGAAGTGAAAGATATCACCAAAATGCAAAGTTTCGTCCAGCAGCCATATCTCACTATCCGAAGCACGAAATGACAACCAAGCAGCCCAAATTGAAGCCCCTGATGATCTAGACGTGCAGTCAAAAGTTGAGCAAAATCGGACTACGGATGAGCTTCGATCGGAGATGATTTTCAAGATTGTTTTCTTTTATTTTTATTCAGCAAAAACAACACACCTTTTTGCTGCCCACCTTTTTCTTTCTTTCACCCACGTGAGTTGCTCTCCTAAAACAACAAAACAAGCTTCTTTTGGAAGCTATTAACTTTGGGCCAAAATAACACACATAGTTATGGGTTTCTCCACATAGGAAGAGACCCATAGCCCAACAAATCTCCCCCTCCCGACTATGCGGAGGTGGTTGCCATTCCGACAAGCGAACGACAAGTCTCAAACTTGCCCCTTGAAAATGCTTTAGTCATCATGTCGGAACCATTATCATCAGTGTGAATCTTTTCAAGCTCAAGAAACTTAGAATCAAGAACATCACGTATCCAATGATACCTCACATCAATATGCTTAGACTTAGCATGAAAAGTGAAATTCTTAGCAAGATGAATTGCATTTTGATTGTCACAATACAACACATGCCTCTTTTGTATAAATCCAAGTTGACGAACAAATCGCTTCATCCAAAGCAATTCCTTACATGCCTCTGTCGCTGCAATGAACTCCGACTCAATAGTAGACAATGCCACGCATTTCTGCAACCTAGATTGCCAAGATACTGCTCCCCTTACAAAAGTGATCATATAACCCGAAGTAGACTTCCTAGAGTCAATGTCACCTACCATATCAGAATCTGAATAGCCAACAAGAATAGCCTTGTCACTTTCAAAACAAAGCTTCATATCTGTAGTGCCTCTTAGGTATCTCATAATCCACTTAACTGCATTCCAATGCTGTTTTTCCGGATTAGAGAGAAATCTACTAACCAAACCAACTGCATGAGCTATATCAGGCCTCGTGCAAACCATTGCATACATTAAACTACCTACGGCAGAAGCATAAGGGACATGCTGCATAATTTCCTTCTCTTCAGTAGTGGAAGGACTCTGTTGAGTACTCAATTTAAAATGTAAAGTAAAAGAAGTACTCACAGGTTTTGCTTTCTCCATACTGAACCTCTGAAGCACTTTCTGAACATATGCTTCTTGTGACAACCACAACCTTCGAGCCCCTCGATCACGGATGATCCGCATGCCTAAAATGTATTTTATTGGCCCCAGTTCCTTCATAGAGAAAGTCTTACTCAACGGTTGCTTCAAACTCACAATTCTAGCCACATTTTGCCCAATAATAAGCATGTCATCAACATAAAGTAGCAGAATGATAAAGTCCTTGTCAGAATTTTTTTTTAAGAAAACACAATGATCGCAAGAAGTTTTCTAGTAGCCTTGCACCCCCATAAAGAAGTCAAACTTGCGATACCATTGTCTTGGAGCTTGTTTTAGGCCATACAAGCTCTTCTTCAATTTGCACACATAATCTTCTTTGCCACTGACTTTGAAGCCCTCTGGTTGTTCCATGTAAATTTCTTCTTCAAGGTCACCATGAAGGAAGGCGGTCTTCACATCCAACTGCTCAATTTCCAAACAAGACTAGCAGCAAGACCCAAACAATCGGTGCAAAAATCTCTTCAAAGTCTACTCCTTTTCTCTGATTGCAACCTTTTACAACAAGTCTAGCTTTGTATTGTGATTTCTTTGCATTCTCATCTTGCTTTTGCTTGTAAACCCATCGATTCCTCAAAGCTTTCTCTCCCTTTAGTAGCTTCACGAGATCAAATGTATGATTATTATGTAGTGATTTCATTTCATCTTCCATTGCGTCCATCCAACACTGCTTGTCATCACTATCCATAGCTTCACCAAAAGACTCAGGTTCTCCCCCATCAGTTAGGAAAACATAATCAAAAGAAGGGTACCTCATAGAAGGGTTTCGGTCTCTGGTAGACCTTCTCACAGGGTCTGGTTGAACTTCAGGAGAGCCATGATGATCAATCTCAATAACATTGTCATCATCATTTGTAACACTCGGAATTTTTATATATTTAATAATGAGTTTTTATTTAAGTTAATTTTAGCTTTATTTTTATTCGGTTTAATTGGAATGATTTAAATACAAATATTGAATGTTCATGTTAGATAAATAAATGAGTTATTTTCTATACCCAATTAGTTTGAAATTTTAAGAAATTATTCAAGTAAATTATTTGAGAAATGATTATATTTTGGTTATTCAAAATTTTTTCCAAATGCATATTTATATAAGTAAAATTATATATTGAAAATTTTTGGAAGAAATTATAAAGGATGTTTTTATAAAAGAATTTTGAAAAAATTGGTATTATAATTGATTAGTAGTATTAAATTTTGAGTTGGAAATTGATTATTTAATTTAATTGTGTATAGGATTTAATTGGAGGATTATTTTGGAATAAGGATTGAAAGTATAATTTTATTTTTATGGGGTTTTAATGGAAATTTGTGAGCTTGGTATTTTTGTAAATAAATATGTCGGTCAGGGGTATTTTTGTAATTGTATATTTTCAATAATTCGGATTTGGCCCAAATTAATTAGTTAAGGGCTTAATTGAAAGGCTAAAAAGAAGTTTGGGGGTTAAATTGGAATTCTGCAGGATGAAATTGTAAGTAATTAAGAAAGTTGAGGGACCAAATTGTAGTAAGGAAAAGTTCGGGGGCCTAATGTCGATATTGAAAGAAATGGAATCGGGGAGAGAGAAAGTAGATCGGGAGAGAGAGAGAGAGGGCGATGGCCGAAGAAGAAGGGGAGGAAGGCGGCGGCGTCGTGGCGGCCAGTGCGGTGGCCGTGAGGGCATGAGAGAACGACAGTCTGGCGGAAATCGCAGGAGCAGCGGCCCGGAGGCCGCTCCGGCCGCTTCGGCGGTCAGGCCGAGTCGAGTGGCGATCGGCTCCTCTCGGCAAGGGCTCTCTTTTGGCAGCAGCGGCAACGCCTGTGGTGGCCGGAGACGGAAGATCCGGTGGAGAGAGAAAATGGTGGCAGCCGGCGTTTTTGGCTTTTCCGGCGAGCTCCGGCGGAGGATGGATGATCGGAGGATGTATCCCGACTCTCCTCATCTCAAGCTTCGCGATGGCACCGGTTTCGTGGCGATCGGGCTTCGTTTGCGAATCGACGGTCGAGATCGTCCGCAAATCTCTCCGGATGATCGGGTGTCAGATCGAAAAATTGGAAGCGGGGATCATCGTCAGCGCGTCGTTGTAAGTCCGATGGTGTGTCCTGATCGTCGATCGGACTCCGGCGGCCGGAGGCGAGTCGACCGAGCGATCGAGCGTCTCGATGATCTGTCTGTTCGGCTCGCTCCAACTGAGGCACCGGAGCAGAGCTAGGAGGTCGCCCAATCCTGTGAGTTAAAGTCATTTAATCTTTGCGCTATTGCTAGTCTGATTTTAATATGCTATTTAGAATTTGTGCTTAATATGATTATTAGTATCGCAAAATAAATGATTTCACTTGATTATTAATATTTGAAATAATATAAATATTATTATTAGTATGTTATAATAAGATAAACGTTATTATTTTTTTCCCTCACAAATTGCACGTTGTTTTACCTTAAATCTTTAATCTTTATTTCGATATGTGTTGGTTGAGTTCATCAGATAATGATATTTATTATATGTGATGATTGCGAATTGGGAAATGTGGCTTGTAGAACATGCCGCCTGATGGGTTACATCAGGACCGCGTGCGCACCGGTAATGATCATGGATATAAGATTATTATGGATTTGTTTGCCCTGATCGAGCATTGCTCTCTGGGCTGAGTTCAGTTGATTGCCGGAGTTAAGGTCCCTGATCGAGCGATGCTCTCTGGGCGCCGGCTTATTTGGAATTCAAGTGTTCAGGCTGGAGGTAAGGACCCTGATCGAGCTTGCTCTCTGGGCGCCAGACCTGTTGGATTAAGAGAGCCGAAAGGCTACTAGAATTTGGGGTTTAGGGTTCTACCGAGCCACTCGTCCCGTAAAAGTAAAAATATATTTTTATTTATTCATTTACTAATTTATTGTGGTATGATTATAATATGGATTGTATTTACGTGCATGGTTTGATATACTGATTTGAATAATCTATATTTTCTGAGAAGAATGCAATAGTCCCCAGATTATTTGATTTTAACTCACTCTCGAGACTGACAGTCTCATTTTTACTGTTTTTTCAGATTCGTGACTGTTAGTCCTCTCGCGACTCCTATTCAGTAACCCAACTCCTTCATCATCGGGTGAAGTATTTGATTTGGTATGTAAATTGGTAAATCTTAGATTCTCCGCAGTAGTAATAGTAGATGTATCAGTTGTAAATTTTCTGAGTTTCAGGTCTCGCCTAGTTTTTCTGGCAGACCGAAGTATTTGTGTAGAATGTAGCTATTAAGATAATTTGTGGTTTTAATAATATTAATTTGAGATGAGATTTGTTTAAATCAGTGAGTGTCAGGCTTACTACGGGTTTCGGTGGCCTTAAGCCTACCCATTCCCTAGTGCCGGTCACGGGCCCACGGGTGGGGTCGTGACATCATTAACCGGATCATGTACCTCGAGAACACTGGCTTCATTACCATTACCTTGCACCTCCTCAGCCAGTGTAGGTGCATAACTCAAAGGAGGTACATCCAAATCAACCAAATCATAGCCATTATGAGATGTAGTCTCTTGAGCTTCTGAATATCTTCAATAGTTTGATCTTCAACAAACACTACATCCCTACTATGAATCAATTTCTTTTCTATAGGATCATAAAACCTATAGCCAAACTAGTCTTGACCATAACCCACAAAAATGCATTAGCGAGTCTTAGAATCCAACTTTGATCTTTCATCATTTGGAACATGCACAAATGGCTTACACACGAAGACACGTAAGTGATTGTACGAAACCTCCTTGCCGAACCAAACCTTGTATGGAACATCACCATCTAAAGAAACACAAGGAGACATATTAATCACATGAACAACAGTAAATAAAGCTTCACCCTAAAAGTGTCTCGGTAGCTTTGCCTCAGAAAGCATGCACCTCATTCTCTCTAACAAAGTTCTGTTCATTCTTTTTGCCACGCCATTCAACTGTGGAGTTTTCTTGGGTGTTCTCTGATGTCTAATACCCAATGACTTACAGTAGTCATCCAACGGTCCAATGTACTCACCACCATTATCAGAGCGTAGACACTTTAACTTTCTACTGGTTTGCCTTTCAACCAAAGCTTGAAATTGCTTGAACACATCAAGTACCTGATCTTTGCTTTTCAAAGCATACACCCACAACTTTCTTAAACAGTCATCAATAAAGGTCACAAAGTAAAGTGCACCACTAAAATTTTTAACTTTCAAAGGACTACAGACATCAAAATGAACAAGGTCAAGCAAACTTGATTTTCTCGATGGAGGGTGTCTCTTGAAAGAGACTCTGTTTTGTTTTCCAGCGAAACAATGTGGACATTTGTTCAAATATGCACTCTTCAAATCAGGTAGTGCATTCTTCTTGATCAAACAACTTAGCCCTTTTTCACTCATATGGCCAAGTCTACTATGCCATAACTTTGTTGGATCATCATCTGCTATATTAACACTATATATGGAAATTGTGACTTATAATAAATACAGGCTTGTTTGCTTCTTCCCATGAGCTAGCACCAATTTACCTTTAGTGAGTTTCCACTGACCACTATGAAAGATACTACAAAAGTCTTCGTCATCGAGCTTGTCAGTGGAGATCAAGTTCAATCGAATATCTGGGACATGTCGAACATTCTTAAGCACTAACTTCGCTCCAATGTCAGTCAGCAAGCAAACATCTCCAACACCAATAACTTGAGCCAAACCATCATTTCCCATCTTCAATACCCCATAGTCACCTGGTGTATAAGACGTGAAGAATTCCTTTCTTGATGTCACATGAAGTGAGGCTCCACTATCAATCACCCAACTTGTCTCAAATTTAGCTAGGTTCACAGAACTCTCATCATGTACAATGATAAGATCATCAACTGTTGTGGTTGCAGCTCGATCATCATTATCTTGATCTTTCTGATCTTGCTTCTTATCTTGCTTACCATTGCCACCCTTGTTCTCTCTTTTCCCTTTTGTAGCAGTACTTCTGAATATGACCTATTTTATCACAATAATGGCACTTCAAGTTTTTATATCTCCCACGGGACTTGCTTCTACTCTTATCTCTGCCACTAGGACCTTTACTTTTACCTCTCCCCCTATTTTCAACAACATAAGCTTCTTCGGAAGAAGGTGACACACTATGAGATTTCTTTCTTATCTCCTTATTCAAGATACCAACCTTAGTAAAATCCAAAGTGACTTTGCCATGTGGTGCTGAATTACAAAGTGTCATTCTAAAAGTGTCCCATGAATCAGGAAGAGTACCAAGTAACAAAAGTCCCTGAATTTCATCATCAAATTTTATTTCCATGGCAGACAATTGTTGGATAATGCCATGCAAATCATTTAAGTGATCAGACAAAGCCTTGCTTTCCCTATACTTTAACCCCATCAACTGTTTGATCAAGTACAATTTATTATTGCCAGACTTGCTTGCATAAAGGGATTCAAGTTTTTGCCAAAGAGACTTTGCATGAACTTCATCATTAATGTGATTAAGAACATTATCATCAACCCATTGACGAATAAACCCACAAACTTGCTCATGCTCAAATTGCCATTGCTCATCAGTTTTACCTTCTGATTTCTCAGCACTAAACACAGGTAAATGCCAACTTTTTACATACAACAAATCTTTCATCTTCCTTTTTCAAAGATGATAGTTAGTACCATTCAAACTAACCATTTTACTAGTGTTTATATTGCTAGAATCCATAGAGAAAACAACTAAAAATATCACGGCTCTGATACCAGAATGTTGGGGTAATACTCTTCCCTGCTACTAGTTTGTTTATCAACAAACACAAATACAAATGCCCAGTATAATGTTTATCTCCCAAAATCAGAATTCTCCAACAATATCACAACAACAAGTATAATCACAATCCCAACAAGATAATTACAACAAGATAAGCAATTGGACAATATAAACAATCAAGCAAAGACACAAGGATTTTACATGGAAAACCCCTTCGATATGAAGAGTAAAAACCACAGGACGATTAAGAGTCCACCCAATTGCTCTTATTATGATAAAGAAAGGTTACACAAACCCAATTCCAAGTCTCAAATGATTACTCAAATTATCCAACAATAGACAACCATAATTAGCAACATATGAAAGAGAGAGAAGTGAAAGATATCACCAAAACATAGAGTTTCGTCCAGCAGCCATATCTCACTATCCGAAGCACGAAATGACAATCAAGCCATCCAAATTGAAGCCCCTGATGATCCAGACGTGTAGTCAAAATTTGAGCAAAATCGGACTACGGATGAGCTCGATCGGAGATGATCTTCAAGATTGTTTTTTTTTTTTATTTTTATTCAGCAAAAACAACACCCCTTTTTGCTGCCCACCTTTTTCTTCTTTTCACCCACATGAGTTGCTCTCTCAAGACAACAAAACAAGCTTCTTTTGGAAGCTATTAACTTTGGGCCAAAATAACACACATAATTATGGGTTTCTCCACATAGGAAGGGACCCATAGCCCAACAGAACCTTTCTACTCTTGGATGCATTGGCCAAGGCTGATTATATACTAGATGCATGATTCTCACCTTCCTTAGGATACTGATATGTTTTGCAGCCTTATTAAAAGCCTTACAATATAGCAAAAAGTTGTAAATATCTTTCCTACTTTCGCCATACATGGCATCAATAAGCCCCTGATGATCCAGACGTGTAGTCAAAATTTGAGCAAAATCGGACTACGGATGAGCTCGATCGGAGATGATCTTCAAGATTGTTTTTTTTTTTTTTTTTATTCAGCAAAAACAACACCCCTTTTTGCTGCCCACCTGTTTCTTCTTTTCACCCACATGAGTTGCTCTCTCAAGACAACAAAACAAGCTTCTTTTGGAAGCTATTAACTTTGGGCCAAAATAACACACATAATTATGGGTTTCTCCACATAGGAAGGGACCCATAGCACAACAGAACCTTTCTACTCTTGGATGCATTGGCCAAGGCTGATTATACACTAGATGCATGATTCTCACCTTCCTTAGGATACTGATATGTTTTGCAGCCTTATTAAAAGCCTTACAATATAGCAAAAAGTTGTAAATATCTTTCCTACTTTCGCCATACATGGCATCAATAATAGCAGACATCACATCCAAAGGAAGAAGTTGAAAGTGCAAGTTCTCCATGTGGATACTTATTTTTGGCTTCTTTTTCGAACATGGATTTTCAGAGGAGTTAATATTTTGACAACTACTATTGAACAGGGCTATTGGTATTTATATAACCACAACGGTAACTTTTAATGATTACTTCCATGAATGAGGAGTCACGTCGATTTTTCCATCGGTATTCAAATCTTTTTTTATATTTTTATTAAATCATATTTTTTAAAGCTGAATCATAGAAAAGAACTTAACAACAGCTGCCACCTATTGCTCATGATTTAACCAATCAACACCACTTGTCACTATTTCATATTTCATGGAAGTTCAAATATCATAAAATTGTATAAAACTATTTTTTTAATCAAGAAAATTAATAGTTATTTTTTATACTAACATAATCATAAGTCAAATTATATTAAGATATTTAATAAAATTTTATAAATATAAAACAAATAAAATAATCATGTAATAGCATGAGTAAAGTGCTAATTTGAACATAAATTTTTTTGTTATTAAAAAAATAAATTAGTTTGCTTTTATTAATGGGAATCTTCTATATTTTCATTTGGAAGAAATGAATATATTTAAATTATAATTAGGGTTCCCCCTGAGTGGGACTCTTCTCTTAATATTAATGGATATGGTGGCTGAGGATGGTTAAGATGATGACCAAGGATGAGCTTCATGAGATGGTAACCCAAGTTTCCCTTAAAAATCAGTTTTTTTACGAAGAAAGTAGCTAAATTTTGCATAAAATCATAATCTTTGTCTATGAGATGGATATTACTATAAAACGCTTAAAATTGAACATAGCCCTGATCAGGGAACACAAGAACAGAAATATAGAATTCACTGAAGATGACTAAAGCATAGCTTACATATGCATAAACTTTTCAAATGCAAATCATCTTCACTGTCAGCATTCTGTCTTAAGTGGATGTGGAGGAGGAGCATCCGGTATTGGTTGATAAATGATCTCCACACTATTACAAGTTTCAATTTGCAGTTCAAACATGTAAGTTCGTATTTCTGGTAATTTAAAGAACAACAGCTTCATGTGCGATCTGAGATGATAGTAACTGCACATTTGCTCTAGACCATCCTCTAGTTAAAGCTTATTTCAATTGTTCTCATCGACAACCAATTTCACAGGTCATTCATGCCCTGTTAGTCTACCAACACGAAGAATTACAATCTCAAGTAGTGGTTCTCCGAGTTTCCTTCGGATGGAATTCGACAGTGCTTGCAAAATGTCAGAGTTAAGGTGTAGTATCATTGCATAAAAACTCAAAATATCAAACAAACAACATGGATTGAGACACTCAAACTTATAATCCTCTTGGAATCGCTTTGATAGACAATTATAAACGCGGTCATTATGATTGCTTTTGAATTTCAAATTTTGAACTTTAAGAAACATGGGTATCCTTCTATGAATTTTTATTTTTTGATTGTTTGCTATGGGAACTGGGTCCTTTCTTATGCTAAAATTAGATAAACCGTGATAATAAAACTGCTCCATTAACATTTTTCCACTTTGTCATTACAAAAGTGGAAGTCCTTCAAAAGTGGCAAAATATAGCTTTTTTCTTTAAAATACAACTCTTTGCCATGATCTCGCAGGCATCCTAAGTTTACAATTTGAAAGAGCACTCCATTCGTATGGTCACAACGGACCTTATACATGTTTTGTAGGGAATATGTTATCTTACTTTATTTCTTGGACTTATATATTCATTTAATCTCAATAGTAGGGTATCATTACTCTTTGTACTCAATGGGACCTTCCCATGTATGAATGAAATGGGAAGGCTCAAATGTTTGACCAAAGAGTCAAGGTTCCTCGCGGGTAAAATGGACAAATAAAAAACAAAAGGTCTCGCCAATTGCCAAGTGCGTCACCCGTTGAGACCTGTTGTCTAATATGTCATATCACAGTGTCCATCTATATTGTAGAAGATTTATTTTATTATTTATCTCTTACTATATCTTTTACAAATATTTTATTTTTTTTCTAGTTTGTATTATAATAGGAGTCTTGTAAATGAGAGTTTTATATAAATTTTTATACTTGAGTAATTCAATAAGAGTGAAATTGAATCAAATATCTTTATAGTATCAGAGTAGATTGTGTAAATCCTCCATTAGAAAACATGTCTTCTTCTCCATCCAAAACTCCCACTAAATCAACCATTATACCATCATCACAAATTATTCATATTTTCTCTGAAAATTCTGGCTTTAAAGCTGGAATAACTCTTACCAAAACTAATTATGATACTTGGTCTTAAATTATGGAGATGCATATCGCTCGGCGTGAGAAATTAGATTATATAACGAGAGATTCTCCTCAACTCGAATCAACTAATCCTTTTTATTCCAAGTGGTATGAAGAAAACCAAAAAGTTAAAAGCTGGTTACTGACATCAATGACACCAGAAATCATGAAAAAGTATCTTTGTATTTGTACAACCTGTAAAATCTAGAATACTCTTACAAATGCAATCTATGATGGATCGGACGAAACTCAGATTTTTGCTCTTAATCAACAAGTATTCCTAAGTTGGCAGTTTGGCATATCTTTTCCGACTTACTATGACGAGTTGATTGAATTATTTCAGAAACTTGATCCTGATGACATCATTATGTATAAAGCAACTATGAAAAAGTTGAGAATTCATATATTATTAAACGGACTTGATGTTGAGTTTGAACAAGTGAGAGGAGAAATCCTTTGAATGGATCCGAGTTTGGACCTTGGATGAATATATGCATATGTTCACCGAGAATAAAATTGAAAAAATATATTGATTGGCGAATAGACTTCCTCAGATCCAATTGTATTACTCGCCAAAAGAAATAACTTATCTGCTCGGCAAAATACAACTTGAAGCTTTGATATTGGTAATAAACAAACCCATTCAACAAAGCAATGTACACATTGTGGTGCAACAAGACATACTCAAAGCATATGTTATGACCTTATCAGATATCAAGAATAGTGGGATCCTTCGAAAACCCCGAAATATAAGTCTAAAACTATATCAGTATCAACAGCTGTAGCCAAGCAACCTTCCTCGCCAAATATTGCTACTTTACACATATCTACAGAATCACTAGGTAAATCTTTTTGTAATTCTGCTACTGTTAGGTCGTATAATCATATGTCTTTTAACATACCTACCAAGCTAAAACCATATGAATAATATGTTATATCTACAACCAATGGTACATAAGCTAGTATACTGGTAAAGGGTCATTTTCTCTTGATAACCTAAATTTAGAATCTATTTTAATTGTTCCTTCTCTAAATTTTAATTTAATGTCTGCATCTCAACTAACCACCTCTTTGACTTGTGCAATAGTTTTTTGGCCTGATGATTATGTTTTTAAGGATATCAAGACAAACAGGACGATTGGTTGTGGTACTAGAAAAGGAAAGCTCTATTATCTTGACCTTGCACCATCTAGCTTAAGTGCATTGACTGAGTCGAGTTCGAAAAATAGTAGTTTGGTATCCTAAAGTGCAGAAAATACAATCTGGTTATGGTATAAGCACCTTGGACATGCATCATTTGGATATTTAAAGTATTTATTTCCTAAGTTGTTTTTAAAAATATTTACTTTAGACTTCAAATATGAAACTTGTGAAATGGCAAAAAGCCATCAAGTCTCTTTTCCGATAACTTTAAATAAAAGTTCAACATCATTTATGATTATACACTCTGATGTTTAGGGATGTGCAAAGAGGCCGACCTTAAATGGAGATCAGTGGTTTGTTTCCTTTACTGATGATTGAACGGGTTGTCGAAGCCCTTCAAAATAAATGACTGATTTTCCTAAACTAACTTGTAAAAATAGTGAAACCAGGTCGAATCCCAAGAGAACCAATGTGGATAGCTTCTCAAAGTAAAATAAAATGGGGAATTTTGAATGTTTGAATTAAAATTATAAATAAGTAGAAAATAATGAAGGCTGAATATTAAAGTAAATAAAAATTAATCTTAACAAATTTCCAACTCAAGACTGCTAATTCCATCCAATTGTAATCATGATCATAGGCTAAAATATCAATTCTCCTATTCAAGTACTTAGTCTACTTATTCGAAAAAGCCGCAATAAGTATAATTCTCCTAATACAATTGACTCAAACCCAACATCCAAATCAAGACTTATCATTAGTGAACTAGGCACGATAGCGTTCCATATCAACTTAATGATAGCATTAAGAATAATGAGAATGACTAAACCAATATTAATTTAATTGAGATAACTGCAATTGAAATAACCTTGTTCCTTTATTTCCCTAGAGCCTATCATGCAAGCTACATAATTCGAATAAGCCGTAATCACACACACATGAGCCAGCTCCTTGCTACTTATGTCAATCGTTCATGACAATTACAGATCACAAACTCAAAGTTTAGCAATAGAAAAATTAATATCAAAGTTGAGTTGTTAGTTCAATCAATATCAATAATTCATAAATAATAAGAACAAGAAATAAAGAATACTTGAATTAAAGAAGAATTCTTTTAAGTACAAAGCCTCACAAAATCACAATTGGAATTTATTCACTCTTGAATTAGAAACTAAGAACTTAGCCACTCATTGTGGAGTAAGAATTCACAAAAATTGTAGAGAGTAGAAGAAGAATATGAATATGAATAATCAGCTCAAAGTATCTAGCCGTCCTTATATAGGAAGTAAAACCCTAAACCCTAATAGTAGAATCCTTATCAAAAAGAAATATGCTTCCTATTTAATCTTATCCCTATAAGGAAGGATAAGATTAAGAGTGATCTAAATAAATTAAAACCCTAAATACATGGAAGAAAGTTCTATTAATCTAACACTTCCAAAAATAAAGGAAATTAACTAGGGATAGGTCCACCACAAATTAATCTCTGAAAATTTTGAAGCTCTCTTTCACATCCTTTAGCAGCTCATGAGACGCAAGGCGTGGTCACGCCTTGTTGATAGTAGTCTTCGCATGATTTCACGGACCTCATGGTCAAGGCATGGTCGCCTTGTCGACCGCACCTCCTCCAAAAGACTTGGTTTTTGACAAATGATGACTTAAAACATGTCTTTAGGCTGGATTTTGCTCCATCATTGATATTTCATCACCTAAGCCAAAATAAATAGAATTTTCATAATTAAGTACATTATTCAACCAAATCGCAAGGAAATTAAACACAATAAATATAACTATTTGTGACCTATCAATGATTATAATCGTATAACATGAATATGTTTGATGAAAAGTAAGCAAGATGTTTGCTCATTATTCAAGAAATTTTATTTGATGGTGCAAACTCAATACAAAACTTCACTTCAAGTACTTCAGACAAATAATGGAGGCAGATTCATTAATCATGAACTCGCACAGTTCTTCCAACAACATGGTGTAATCCATCAAACCACATGCCATTATTCTTTCCAACAAAATGGGGTTGCAGAAAGAAAAAACCGATGTCTCTTGAAAATGATACGAGCTATACTATTTGAAGCTAATATACCTCTCCAATATTATGGAGAAACTTTATTGTAACACCCGGAATTTTTTATATATTTAATAATGAGTTTTTATTTAAGTTAATTTTTAGCTTTATTTTTATTCGGTTTAATTGGAATGATTTAAATACAAATTTTGAATGTTCTGTTAGACAAATAAATAAGTTATTTTTTTTCATATCCAATTAGTTTAATTTTTAAGGAGTTAATTAAATAAATTATTTGAGGAATAAATTATATTTTTATTTAGTTATTCAAAATTTTTCCAAATGCATATTTATATAAATAAAATTATATATTGAAAAATTATGATAGAAATTGTAAGGGATGTTTTTATAAAAGAATTTTGAGAAAATTGGTATTATAATTGATTAGTAGTATTAAATTTTAAGTTGGAAATTGATTATTTAATTTAATTGTGTGTAGGATTTAATTAGAAATTTATTTTGGAATAAGGATTGACAGTATAATGTTATTTTTATGAGGGTTTAATAGAAATTTGTGAGCTTGGTATTTTTATAAATAAATATGTCGGTCAGGGGTATTTATGTAATTATGTATTTTCAATAATTCGGATTTGGCCCAAATTAAATAGTTAGGGGCTTAATTGAAAGGCTAAAAAGAAGTTTGGGGGTCAAATTGGAATTCTGCGGGATGAAATTGTAAGTAATTAAGAAAGTTGAGGGACCAAGTTGTAATAAGGAAAAGTTCGGGGGCCTAATGTCGATATTGAAAGGAATGGAAGTCGAGGAAGAAGAAGAGAGGAAGAGAGATGTCGGGGGAGAGAGAGGAGCGCGCGGAGGAAGGAGGCTGCGGCCGTCTGTCCGAGCTGGCCGGCTGGCAGAAGGCCAGCAACACCACGGGCGACGCACTGCCTCGCGAGGAGGAAGATGGCCGAAGCTTCCTTGCCGCCGGCCGTCGCCGATCTGGTGCCGATCGACTCCTCTCGGCCCTCGGCTTTGTTTTGGCGGCGGTGTCGAGAGTGGTGGCCGGAAACGGAAGATCCGGTGGAGAGAGAAAATGGAGGCAGCCGAGGTTTTTGGGTTTTTCCGGCAAGCTCCGGCGAGCTATGGAAGATCGGAGGACGTATCCCGACTCTCCTCAACTCAAGCTTCGAAATGGCACCGGTTTCGTGGGCGATCGGGCTTCGTTTATGAATCGACGGTCGAGATCGTCCGCAAATCTCTCCCGGGATGATCGGGTGTCGGATCGGAAAATCGGGCGGGGATCGCCTTCGCCGTTGTGAGTTCGATAGTGTGTTCGGATCGTCGATCGGACTCGGCCGGCCGAGAGTCGACCGAGCGATCGAGCGCCCTTAATTTTTTTGGCCCGTTAATTTTAGAAATTCTTGGTTTAATTGTGTCTATTGGATTATATTGAGTATTTGATGATATTGTGAGTCAAAAATAATTGTCTGTCAGTTGTCTGCCTTGTGTTTTGTGCTGTGTGGTGGAGTCGGGAAATAGTGAAGTTTGGGGACCCGACTCCGTTGTTTAAATTGTTGGATATTTAGAGTGTTTTTCCGGCAGTCCTAGACCCGTTTTTACGGGGGGTAATGTTCGTGTTGTAGGGGAGGTTCACGAATTTTCGGTAGTTCCCGAGTCGAGATTCTTAGACAGTCCCTAGGAATCTAGACCTAGGATCTATTGTAATTGTTTCATCGTTTTGATAAATTTTTTCCGTGACTAGATTGTCATTGCTCGCTCGCCTCCTACCGAGGCACCGGAGCAGAGCTAGGAGGTCGCCAAACCTGTGAGTTAAAGTCATTTAATCATTGCGCTATTGCTAAGTTTGATTTTAATATGCTATTTTGAAAGTTCATGCTTAATATGGTTATTAGTATCGCAACGTAAATAATTTCACTGAATTATTCATTATTAAAGGTAATATAAGTATTATTATAGTAATGTTATGATAATACCAAATATAATCAGTTTTCCATATGAGTTGCCTGATGTCTTACTCTTAATTGTTAATTATTAATTTGATATGGTTGAATGATTTCATTATACAATGATATTTATTATATGTGATGATTTCGATTTGGGGATGTGGCTTTCGTAGAACATGCCGCCTGATGGGTTACATCAGGACCGCGTGCGCACCGGTAATGATTATGGACATGTAATCAAATTTTTATGGGTTTGCCCTGGTCGAGCATGGCTCTCTGGGCTGATTTGTGTAAATTGCCAGAGGTAAGGTCCCTGGTCGAGCATTGCTCTCGGGGCACCGGCTTATTTGGATACTTAAGTGACCAGACTGGAGGTAAGGTCCCTGGTCGAGCATTGCTCTCGGGGCGCCAGTCTTATTGGATTAAGAGAGCCAAAATGGCTGTTAGAATTTGGGGTTAGGGTTCTATTTAGCCACACGTCCCGTGAAAGTAAAAATGTCTTTATTTATTTACACTCTCTCCTTTTATCATTTTATTATTATGGTGTATGATTTTATATTATGATTGCAATTATATTCAGAAATTGGTATACTGTTTTGAATAATTAATATATCATGTGAAGGTTGCAATAGTCCTTAGATTATTTGATTTTAACTCACTCTCGAGACTGACAGTCTCATTTTTACTGTTTTTCATATTCGTGACTGTTAGTCCTCTCGCAACTCTTATTCATTAACCCGACTCCTTCATCATCGGGTGATGTATTTGATTTGGTATGTAAATTGGTAAATCTTAGATTCTCCGCAGTAGTAATAGTAGATGTATCAGTTGTAAATTTTCTGAGTTTCAGGTCTCGCCTAGTTTTTCTGGCAGACCGAAGTATTTATGTAGAATGTAGCTATTAAGATAATTTGTGGTTTTAATAATATTAATTTGAGATGAGATTTGTTTAACTCAGTGAGTGTCAGGCTTACTACGGGTTTCGGTGGCCTTAAGCATACCCATTCCCTAGTGCCGGTCACGGGCCCACGGGTGGGGTCGTGACATTTATCCTCAGCCTCTTACCTTATAAACTGAATTCTATGTCGTACTCTAGACTTTCATACCCCACTTGATAGATTAAATAAAAGCCTTACTTCACTATTATTACTGAACTTACCTCCTAAAGTCCTTGGTTGCACCGCCTTTGTTCACCTACCTCACCATATACGCCACAAACTTCAACCTTGTGTTATTCGGTGTACCTTTGTTGGACATGGTTTTTATCAGAAATGATATAGGTGTTATCACCCTCCAACTCAATGAATGTATGTTAGTATGGATGTCCAATTTCATGAACATCATATGTATTTTCCTACTACAAGTCAATGGGAGAAAAACATTGACTTGCAGCCCGACCTTCAAACATAATTCCACCTCGACCTTAAATATTTTGCTGAGATTCAAATACAACTCAACCTTAAACATTCTCCTAATCCCAACCTTCCACAAACACAATCTGATTTTCCAACTGAAACTCCCGACCTATTTGATTAACCCGAACAAGAACAAATTGAGCATTATTCTCCCGATCTTGGATCAACCGAGCATTTCGAGCTTGATATTCTGGGTTAAGGTAATAGAACTGAGCTTGAAGCACCGCAATCAGTGTCACCTTTACTTGATGACGTATCCTGAGCTGGACCTCAAGTAACTTATGAACCCTTTGTCACAACACTCCCTAATCGAACTACCTCGGGAAAGCCTAAATCAAGTTATGAACTCATGATCTCCTCTGAACCTAAATATCTAATAAATAATTATATATCTTACCATAGGTTGTCAAAGACATGTGAATCATCAATTATCTTCAGTATATGTACCTAACAATGTGTAGGAAGCCATAAAAGACCCGTGATAGAGAGAAGCAATGAACGAAAAAATAAAATCTCTTCGAAAGAATGAAACCTAGGAGGTTGTAGATTTACCAAATGAAAAAAAAACATATTTGATGTTGGTGGATCTATACCATTATATACAAGACAAATGAAAATGTAGAAAGATACAAAGCCCGGCTGGTTGTAGAAGGATAGAGTCAAACGTATGAGATAGATTATGCATAGACTTTTGCTACTGTAGCCAAGATAACATTATCATAATTCTTCTGTTCTTGGCTGTAAATTTAAATCGGTCTCTACATCAATTTGATGTAAAGAATCCATTTCTTCATGGCGATCTCCAAGAGGAAGTGTACATGGAACTACCTCTAGGATATGAATTTCAGGTTGAAGGAAGTAAGCAAGTTTGTAGGCTAAAGAAGTCTTTGTATGGATTGAAACAAACTCCAAGAGCTTAGTTTGGAAGGTTTTACAAGTTTAATGAAGGTCTTTGGCTATAAACAAAGTAGTTCCGACCATAATCGCTTTATAAAACATAAGGAAGGGAAAACAATTGTTCTTATCATATATGTTGATGATATGATTGTAACAGGAGATGAAGTGGATAAAAAGATAGCTTTACGAAACTATCTTTCTAAAAGAGTTTGAAATGAAAGATCTTGGTGATCTCAAGTATTTCTTAGGGATTGGGGTACTACGATCTAAGCAACGTATTTTCTTATCTCAACGAAAGAATACTTTAGATTTGCTTAAGGAAATCGGTATGCTAGCATGTAAACCAGTTGATACTCCTGCTACTGAACATACTAAGCTTGACAATTTTCCGATCAATTTCCTACGAATAAAGAAAGATATCAGAGGCTTGTAGGTCGGTTAATATATCTTGCACATACTAGACTGGATTTGGCATAACTCTCTAAGTATAGTAAGTCAATACATGCACTCTTCAAATGAAGATCATGTGAAAGTTGTTCTTCATATCTTACAGTATTTGAAATCCTCTATAGGAAAAGGCATTATATTTAGTAAAAGGACAACTTTGTCTGTTGAAGGTCATACTGATACAGATTGGGCTGGTTCTATTGATGATAGGTGATCAACAACAGGTTACTTAACATTTGTTGGAGGAAATCTTGTTACATGGAGAAGTAAGAAGCAAAGTGTTGTAGCTTGGTCAAGTATAGAAGCCGAGTACAAAGAGATGGCTAAATGTATTTGTGAGTTATTTTGGATCAAGAATTTACTACATGAACTCCGAATTCCACATATTAGTCCTATAAAACTATATTGTGATAGCAAAGCGGCATGTGATATAGCTCATAATCCAGTTCAACATGATCAGACAAAACATGTGGAGATAGACATACATTTTATTAAGGGATAATTAGAAGGCAAGATAATTGAAGTCTTTCACTTCCGATTTAAAGATTGGTTCGCCGATATCCTTAACAAAGCAGTATCAAGTAAATTTTTTACTAGGTATTAGATAAATTGGGCATGCATAATCCTTAATCATCAACTTGAGGGGGAGTGTAGAATATTTGTTTTATTATTTATTTCCTACACAATGTATATCTATTGTATTTATTTTTTACCATAAATGTTTTAATTTTTTAAAAATATTTTTTTTTTTTTAGTTTGTATTGTAATAAGAATCTTTTAAATGAGAGTCTATACCGTCTTTATACTTTAGTAATTCAAATATTAAATCAAATTTCTTTATATATGAATCCTCAACGTACTATATATCTTTTTTATATAACTTTGATTTATAATATCAATTACTGAATTGTTAAAGCTAATCTGCAATCCCATCAATGAACTCTACACCGGTTTAGCTTAAGTGTCTAATTTTCCAAGACAGTGTGTCCATCAAGTAGACAGTAGGTCGGCTATATTACTTGCTATCTAAGTGTCATTTAATCTATGGTCCCATTTATGAGCCCTGCACCGGTTCAGTTGAGATCAGGTGGCTAGGTTGTGCTGAGAGAGTGTCCATCTCTTTTGACTGCAGTAGGACCCTATATTTATTGCTATATAATTTGTATTTGTATTTAAAATAATGTGATTAGTAATTTAAATATTTACATTATTTTAAATTATTTAATTAGTAATGCTTGTGTAACTCAAATCAATCCTTTCCATGTAATTGATATTACTATAAAAGGATTAAATAATATACTATATCTTATATGAAGCAATTTATTCATATAAATAAATTTAAAGATATAATTATAATAATATTACAATCATTATTGGATTAAAAACATATATTTTAATTAATATAATATTAAATATAATTATTATATAATAAAAAATAATATACTATTTATTACAATTATAATTAGTGCTTAAATCAAATCTTTACCAGTATATACAAAACAATCTTTTTACCTGTATATGGAAAAGAATATAACTTCTATCAAAAATAAAAACTTCAATATCTCCCATTGGTACATGATAACTTCTATTAAAAAATATATATATATAAATAAAATAGTTAAGTCTTTAATAATTATTAACTACAGTAATATGTATATGGCCATACAATATAGAGAATAATTTTGGAAATTAAATAAAATCAAAGTATTTACATTAATTTATTAAATCATTCTAATGTACCATATATGTGTAATATTTATATTATTTTAATTTTAATATTTTATTAACATAATTAAATACTAAATAGTTAGCAGTTACATATATTTAGATAGTTTATTGATGTTGTCATGCTAGATGAAAATTATTTTTGGTGTTTAAAAATAAGTGAATTATGATCTATTTCAGTTAAACCAATTGGGAATGAGGGTGACACCCAAATAAATACAAGCAAAGGAAAGGGAGCAATAAAAGTAAGTGAATAACTTAATGTTCTATGTAAATATAACACAAAATAAATAATTATAATTTATTTATTAAATTGATTGATTAAGGAAAATGTATATAATATATTAATAGATGTTAATTTTTCTTTATGTTGATTTTTAATTATGGTGTTGATAGGTGATTGTTTTTGAAATGAGATTGTACATATGAATATTGATTGGTGAATTCGGGTGTCTTGTTATGATGTGAACAATATATTTGATTGAGTCATATTTGGAGTTTTATAACTCTAAATGTAGTGCTACTTATTGCTATAGAGAATTTGAGATGTAATTTACAAATTTTATAGAAATAGAGGAAGCTTGATTTTGCTGTTTTGATAGCCGATTTGGATCGTACTCTTTATTGCTTAATTTTATTGCCAGCTTGACCATAGTGGATTGTTTTTGATGTTTCTCTTTCTATACACATCCAACTGATGTAAAATCAGTTTCAAATTAATTTAGACTTATAATATAACTGATCTAGAGAATATGGTTTCAGAATTCTTAATATGGAATGTTTAATGTGTTTTTGAATATACACTATTAAATCTGTCGTGTTCAGTATAATGACAAATCGATCTAGATACCTCTGGAATATTTTCTTCATTAAAGACATAAAAGCAATAAGTGCATTTGTTAGTCCGAATGGCATCACAATAAATTTATAATGTCTATATCGTGTTCTAAATGCAGTCTTTGATATATGTGCCTCTGCAATTCTCAATTACCAATATCCAGACCTTAAATCTATTCTAGAAAATACAATTGCTCTTTTTAACTGGTCTAATAAGTCATCCATACGCGGTAAATAATATTTATTCTTTATGGTAACCCGATTTAACTGTCTGTAATCAATACACAATCTTAAACTACCATCTTTTTTCTTTACAAACAATACTGGAGCTCTCTAAGGTGATGTACACGGTCTAATGAACCCTTTTTCTAATAATTCTTCTAGCTGCTTCTTTAATTATTTCAACTCTAAGAGTGCCATTCTATATGGTGCAATTGATATTGATGCTACTCCAATTATAGTTTCTATCTCAAAGTCTGTCTCTCGATGTGGAGGTAAACCTGGTAGTTCTTTTGGAAATACATCTGTAAATTCCTTCACTACTGGAACATTCATTACTATTGGACTAATTTTGGATACATCCACCACATTAGCCAAATAAGCTTTACAGCCCTTTTTAATTAAATGGAAAGCAACAGTAGCCGAAATTAAATAAGTTGAAATAATCTTTCTTTCACCCACAAAAACTATATTTCTTTGTTCTGAGGTCTCAATAACCATTTCTTTTGTGTGACACTCTACTATAGCATAATTTTTAGATAGCTAATCCATTCCCTTAAATAACATCAAATTCCTTAAGTTTTATCACTACTAGATCCGCATACTGTGTGTTATCATTTATGATCATAGGACAAGTTTTGACAACCTTATCTACAATTACAGTACCCCCACCAGACATTGATACACAAATGTTATACCCCAAGATTTCTATATTGTTGTGGTTTTTCAATGCAAATTCATATGAAATGAATGAACATGTTGATCCTGGATCAATTAACATATAAGCATCAAAACAATAAATAGAAATCATACCAATCACAATATCAGATGGAGAAGGTGCTTCCTCTCTTTACAATGCATACACTCTAATTTGGGGCAGTGATTGCTGAGGTTGGCTTATCTGTCCAGCCTGTACCATGTTAGAACCTCCTCGTTGTCCCATTCTTCTACCTTTTCCTTTACTTACTCCTCCCTGAGTCACATTTCCACCTATGCTGCTCTGCCCTATAACTTGACTTTTACTAGCTCGATTATTACTCCAAAAATATCTGGCTATATGCCCCGACTTATCACAGTAAAAACAAAGTATCTGCCTTGGTCTCTAACACTCTCTACTGTGAAACCTACTACATCTAGCACACGGTGAACTATATCCTTGACTAATTGAAACATTTCCCTCACCTCTCCTACTTTCTGCCCTACTCTGACTGTAACCACTTCGTCCGCCTCTACCCGATATCACTATAGTAGACTTACTCATATTTTCCTGGCTAACCCCTCTCCCATGATATCTACTCCCTTGAGACCCAGAACCATTAAAAGAAATGTCTCTTCCTTTCCTTTCTGATTTATCATCTTTCTTTTCTTAGTTGTCATTGCATCTTTTTCAATCAAACACTCTTCTACCCTCAATGCAGCCTCTAGTAAAGTACTGTAACTTGGTGACTTCAAGGAATTCTTTTCTCGAATATCCATTCCCAATCCTTTTCCAAACCATCTCTATTTTGCATCCTTTGTAGCCACTTCTTCTAATGCATATTTTGACAATCGAGAGAATTGCATTTCATATTCTGATACTGTCATATTTCCCTGTTCCAAGCTCAAAAACTTCATTTTCTTTCGATCTCTATATATCAGTGGTGTGTATTTATTTGCAAATTCCCTAATGAAGTCGTCCCAAGTTAAGGTCATAAGTCTGTTTTTACTTCCTGGAATTAGAGCCCACTAATCTTTTCCACGTAATTGATATTACTATAAAAGGATTAAATAATATACTATATCTTATAGGAAGCAATTTATTCATATAAATAAATTTAAAATATAATTATAATAATATTAAAATCATTATCCGATTAGAAAATGTATGTATTAATTAATATAACATTGAATATAACTATTACATAATAAAAAATAATATACTATTTATTACGATTATAATTAGTGCTTAAATCAAATCTTTACCGGTACATACAAAACATTCTTTTTACCTGTTTATAAAAAAAGAATATAACTTCTGTCAAAAAGAAAAACTACAGTATCTCCCATTGGTAACTTTTATAAAAAAATATACATATAAATAAAATAGCTAAGTCTTCAATAATTATTAACTACAGTAGTACGTATATGGCCATACAATATACGAAATAATTTTAAAAATTAAATAAAATCAAAGTATTTACATTATTTTTGTTAATTCATTCTAATGTAACCATAGGTGTGTAATATTCATATTATTTTAATTTTAATATCTTATTAACATAATTAAATATTATGGCAGTCACATATATTTAGATAGTTTAGTGATGTTGTCATGCTAGATGAAATTCTATTATTTTTTGGTATTTAAAAATAAGTGAATTATGATCTATTTCAGCTAAACCAATTAGGAATGAGGGTGACACCCAAGTAAATACAAGCAAAGGAAAGAGAGCAATAAAGGTAAGTGAATAACTTAATATTCTATGTAATATAACACAAAATAAATAATTATGATTTATTTGTTAAATTGATTGATTAAGGAAAATGTATATAATCTATTAATAGATTTTAATTTTTATTTATGGTGATTTTTAATTTAGTATTGATGGGTGATTGTTTTTGAAATGAGATTGTACATATGAATGTTAATCGGTGAATTCGAGTGTCCTGTTATCATGTGAACAGTATATTTGATTTAGTCATATCTGGAGCTTTATAACTCCAAATGGAGTGCTACTTGTTGCTATAGAAAATTTGAGATGTAATTTACAAATTTTATAAAAATAGAGGAAGCTTGATTTGTTGTTTTGATGGCCAATTTGGATCATACTTTCTGTTGCTTAATTTTATTGACAGCTTGACCATGGTGGATTGTTTTTGATGTTTCTCTTTCTATACACATCCAATTGATGTAAAATCAGTTTCAAATTAATTTAGACTTATAATATCATTGATATGGAGAATATGGTTTTAGAATTCCTAATGTGGAATTTTTGGTGTATTTTTGAATGTACACTATTAAATCTGTCGTGTTGAAATATGGTATATTTCTTGTATATCATAGGTATATTATGGTTTCTTACATATTATGGAGATGTTAATTGTTTAAATGGAGTGGTATGTGATATATGTAAATATAAGAACTATAGTTGGATGAATATAAGGACGCAATGCTACTTGTTAATGAGGCAAGACTATGTGCGATATGGAATTTCCCACAAGATTATGGTGGGCTGTGTGCGTTTGGGGAACCATGAAAAAACAAATTTATTATGAAATTATATATAATTCACAAGTTCATTGTTATCCTAAAGAAAATTCTATGACAATGTTTATATACACACTATAAGTTCATAATTAAATATCGACTGGTTTGATGCTTGATAATACTACATGCTTGATTGAGTTATCTTTAATAGAAAATTATGTTATTCATTTGCTGAGTTGCAGGCTCACTCCTCTGCATTATTTTCAGGATTAAAAGAATTATAATTGGTCTTAAAGAAATATTTGCATCAGCCGCACTAGTATTGTGTCAGGTGGGTCAGCAGGAGGTCGCCCTAAGCTTTTCTTGTACGTGACATGTCTAGTGAATTTTATTATCATATATAAGACTAGTGTATTTTTTGTGTATATAAAAAAAAGTAAACTATTTGATGTTGTGAGTCTTTAATTGTGTGATATGTATGACTCGTATAAATAGTTTTTGTTATACATATTATTTTGTGAGTTAAAATTAGTTATTAAGGGACATATTATGTATCAGTCATATGCACACAATATAATCCGCCTTACTCAGACTAACGTTAGAAACTGAACAATAAAATATTTTCTCTTATTATACTAACATAGAGCCTGATTCATATCGAGCTAAAAGAAGAAAAATTTTAGATAACTCTTCAAAGTTTCTATATCATCAAAGAATACTAGATTTAAAGCTTCCTAACTCAAGATATGATCAAAACAATAAGACTAAAAAACTGGATCTTTAGAACCCGAATTCTATATCTTTTAAACCCTAACCCAATTCAACAATAATATTAAAATTATTTACCAAATAAACCTCTAAAGCCTTAGAAGATGAAGATTAAGATCTGAAATGGATTCTCAACCTTTAAATTTCACTTGAAAATTCAGTTTTTTTTTTAGAAGAAGAAGAAGAAGAAGAAGAAAAAAGAAAGAAGAAGGACTACCACCCTTTCTTTCTTCTTTCCTTTTTCTATCCGTATATTGTTTTTAAGCTACCACATACTAGTTCCAGGATATTTTTTTTTAAGTTTAATTAACTAATTTAAGCCCTTTATTTTTACCATTAATCAATTTAATTCCTTAACTTTCTAATTCTTGTTATGGACTTAATTGTAACATTTATAATCTTCTTCTATTTAACATTAGTATTAATACCACATATATCTCATGCATTTCTCATATCTATATGATATGTATGTTATAAAAATAAATGCAAATGCATTAGGTGGGCGTTACATTTTCTCCCCACCTTAGAGAATTTCCTCCTCGAAATTAAATGTGACTCACCATTCTCAAAAAATAGGTAAGAGTATTGAACTCTCATATCTTTTTCCACTTCCCATATAGCTTCTTTTGGTGAATGTCGACTCCATTCAACCTTTACTATTGGAATTTCTTTATTACGTAACTTCTTTATCTGCCTATATTTCTGATTCTTGTACTATATGGCTAGGATCATATCTATATCTTCTTAACATGGAAATATGGAACACGTCATGTATCTGTGATTCTTCCTGTGGCAGTGCTAACCAATAAGCTAAGGGACTAACTCTTTCTAATATCTCATAAGGGCCAATGTACCTCGGACTTTATTTTCTTGACCTGCCAAACCGAATAAAGCCCTTCCATGGTAACACTCTTAAAAATACTTTTTCACCCACTTCATACTCTATCTCTCTTCTATGCTTGTCCACATAACTCTTTTGTCTATCTTGTGCAGCTTTTAAGTACTTCTTGACTATTTGAATCTTGTCTACAGTTTCTTGTATCAATTTAGGACCTTCTAATTGTCGTAACCCTTCCATATCCCAATAAATAGGACTTTTACATCTTCTGCCATATAGAGCTTCATATGAAGCAATACTAATACTGAATGATAACTGTTATTATAAGCAAATTCAATAAATGGTAAGTGCTCATCCCAATTCCCTTTAAATTCAAGCATACAAGCTCTTAACATATCTTCAAATGTTTGAATTGTCCTCTCCGATTGTCCATATGTCTAGGGGTGAAATGTTGTACTGAAATGTAATTTTGTCCCTAAAGCTCTTTGCAAACTTCCCCAAAATGAGATGTAAACCGCGGATCTCTATCTGACACAATTGATGTTGCCACTCCATGTAATCTTACAATTTTTGACACATATATTTCTGCCAATTTGTCTAGTGAATCACTTTGTTGTACAGGTAGACAATGAGCTATTTTTTTTAAGTCGATCAACAATTACCCATATGGCATCATGCTTCCTGAAGGTTCGAGGCAATCCCATAACAAAATCCATCATTATATTTTCCCATTTCCACTCTGGAATAGACAATGGATGAAGCTTACCAACTGATGCTTGATGTTCAGCTTTTATTTGTTGACATGTCAAACATTTTGCTACACATTCAGCTGTATCTTTCTTCATTGTAGGCCACCAATAAAAAGATCGTAAATCCTTGTACACTTTAGTGCTTCCCGGATGCATTACGTACGGTGCATAATGGGCTTCATTTAGAATTTCTTCTTTCACTTCCCTTATATTTGGAACATAAATACGTTCATTAATCAACAATATCCCATCGTGTCTCAATGCAAATTGTTAGTTCATTATCCTTCATTTTTCTTAAATATGGATCACTAATATGCTTTTCTTGAATTTTACTGTCCAATAAAGGCTTGACATGCATACTTGCAAGAAGTATATCATCCCGAAGTGCAATTTCTACATGCAATGTTCTAAGCTCTACCAATGACTGTATTGTATGATAAGTCATTCCAGCACTTCTCTCAATGGCTTTCCTACTCAAAGCATCAGCAACTTTGTTGGCTTTTCCCGGATGGTAATCTATAGTACAATCATAATCCTTTAATAACTTCATCCATATTTTTTATCTTAAGTTTAACTTTTTTTGTGTTGGGATATATTTCAGACTTTTATGGTCAGTGAAAATATGAAATGTTTCTCCATACAAATAATGCCTCCATATTTTTAGAGCATGCACAATTGCTGCCAATTCTAGATCATGGGTCGGATCATTCAGCTCATGACTCCTTAACTGTCGAGAAGTATAAGCAATGACTTTTCCATTTTGCATTAACACACACCCCAACCCTGTTGTGATGCATATGTAAAAATTGTAAATCCACCACTTCCTGATGGTAAGGTTAGAACCGATGTAGAAATGAGTCTTTTTTTCAATTCTTCAAAACTTATCTCACATTTAGCATCTTATTTAAATATCACATTCTTCTTCAGCAAGTTTGTTAATGGTTTAGCAATGATTAAAAATCCTTCAACAAATCTCTTATAATAATCCCAGAAAACTTCCCACTCCTTTACGACTGCAATCTTCGAAAGATCAGGTTGTACACCATTTTTGGAAACAATATGCCCCAAGAATGCAATCTCTTCTAGCCAGAACTCACATTTATTAAATTTTACATAAAGCTACTTTTCTCTCAAAATCTGCAACACTATTCTCAAATGTTCTTCACATGTTGTTCTCGAGTTTTAGAATAAATTAATATATCATCGATAAATACAATGACAAATCGATCTAGATACCTCGACTAACTGAAACACCTCCCTCACCTCTCTTACTTTCTGCCCTACTCTGACTATAACCACTTCATCCGCCTCTACCCGATATCACTATAGCAGACTTACTCATATTTTGCTGGCCAACCCCTCTCCTATAATATCTACTCCCTTAAGACCTAGAAACTCTAAAAGAAATGTCTCTTCCTTTCCTTTCTGAACCACCATATTCATTTATCATCTTTCTTTTCTTAGCTGTCATTGCATCTTTCTCAATCAAACACTTTTCTACCCTCAATGCAGCCTCTAATAAAGCATTGTAACTTGGTGGCTTCAAGGAAATCTTTTCTCGAATATCCATTCTCAATCCTTTTCAAAACCGTCTTTGTTTTGCATCCTCTGTAGCCACTTCTTCTAATGCATATTTTGACAACCGAGAGAATTGTATTTCATATTCTGATACTATGTTCCAAGCTCAAAAACTCCATTTTCTTTCGATCTCTATACATTGGTGGTGTGTATTTATTTACAAATTCCCTAAGGAAGTCATCCCAAGTTAAGGTCATAAGTCTATTTTTACTTTCTAGAATCAGATCCCACCAATCTAAAGCTGATTTTCTCAACAAAGATACAACACATTTCAACTTTTGCTCTAGTGTGCAATCCAGCCTATCCAGCACCATGTCTGTCTCTCGTAACCAATCTTTTGCTATCTCAAGACCAGTAATCCCCTCAAATTCTGTAACTCTTTATTTTCTCAGCCTATCATAAATTTTATCTTAAGCCTCTATTTCTCTAACTTCTGCCGTTGGTTGCATTATTGGTTGTTGCATTGGCTGAGTGGCTACCCGGTTAACTATTTACTGCAAAGACTTAAGAAATTGCTGCATTATTGGTGGCAATTCCTGAGCTGGTTGTGGTGGTACATTTGTATACTCAACTCCATGCACAGACTTAGACTCACTTAGGTCAGCAGGATTCTCGGTCGGCCCTTCTCTACTCATCCTATTCAAAATACAAACACTTAGTTTTAATTCTTACATTCATGTGCATCCCTAACATGTATATGCAATCATGCTTCTAAATGCTTTTACAATTCTATCCCAATGGATTCTAAACCGTGCTTTGATACCACTACATGTGACACCAATAAAGGATGTCAGACATACATTGTATGCATATGACTGATACATAACATGTCCCTTAATAACTAATTTTAACTCACAAATTAATATGTATAACAAAAACTATTTATATGAGTCATATATATCACATACCAAAAAGATCACAACATCAAATAGTTCACTTTTTTTTATATACACATAAAATACACTAGTCTTATACATGATAATAAAATTCACTAGACATGTCACATTTAAGAAAAACTGTGGGCGACCTCCTGCTGACCCACCTAATACAATGCTAGTGAGACTGATGCAAATGTTTCTTCAAGACCAATTATAATTCTTCTAATCCTGAAAAATAATCTAGAGGAGTGAGCCTGCAACTCAGCAAATGAATAACATAATTTCCTATGAAAAATAACACAATCAAGCATGTAGAATTCAAGCATCAAACTATTCGATATTTAATTATGACTTTATAATATGTATATAAACATTGTCATAGTATTTTCTTTAGGACAACAATGAACTTGTGAATTATATATAATTCCATAATAAATATTTTTCTTTCCATGGATCCCCATACACATACAGCCCACCATAATCTTGTGCGGAATTCCATATCGCATACAGCCTTGCCTCATTTACAAGTAGCATTGCGTCCTTATATTCATCCAACCATAATTCTTATATTTACATATATCACATACCACTTCGTTTAAACAATTAACATCTCCATAATATATAAAAAAACCATAATATGCTCATGATCTATAAAAAAATATATCATATTTCAATACGGTAGATTTAATAGTGTACATTCAAAAATACACCAAAAATTCTACATTAGGAATTCCAAAACCATATTCTCCAGATCAGTAATGTTATAAGTCTAAATTAATTTGAAACTAATTTTACATTAATTGGATGTGTATAGAAAGAGAAACATCAAAAACAATCCACCATGGTCAAGCTGTTAATAAAATTAAGCAACAGAAAGTATGACACAAATTGGCCATGAAAACATTAAAATCAAACTTCCTCTATTTATATAACATTTATAAATTACATCTCAAATTTACTATAGCAACAAGTAGCACACCATCTGGAATTATAAAAATTCCAGATATGGCTAAATCAAATATACTGTTCACATGATAATAGGACACTCGAATTCACCAATCAACATTCATATATACAATCTCATTTCAAGAACAATCACCCATCAATACCATAATTAAAAATCACCATAAACAAAAATTAATATCTTTTAATATATTATATACATTTTTCTTAATCAATCAATTTAACAAATAAATTATAATTATTTATTTTGTGTTATATTCACATAGAGCATTAAGTTATTCACTTACCTTTATTGCTCCCTTTCCTTTGTTTATATTTACTTGGGTGTCACCCTCATTCCCAATTGGTTTAGCTGAAATATATCATAATTCACTTATCTTAAACACCCAAACTAATATAATTTCATCTAGCATGACATCATCACTAAACTATCTAAATTTATGTGACTGTCAACTATCTAGTATTTAATTATGTTAATAAAATATTAAAATTAAAATAATATGAATATTACACACATATGGTATATTAGAATGATTTAATAAATTAATGTAAATACTTTAATTTTATTTAATTTCCAAAATTATTCCGTATATTGTATGGCCATATACGTACTACTGTAGTTAATAATTATTGAAGACTAAGCTATTTTATTTATATGTATATTTTTTTAATAGAATTTACCAATGGGAGATACTGTAGTTTTTCTTTTTGACAGAAGTTATATTCTTTTTTATAAACAGGTAAAAAGATTATTTTGTATGTACCGATAAAGATTTGATTTAAGCACTAATTATAATCGTAATAAATAGTATATTATTTTTTATTATGTAATATCCACCTTACTCAGACCAACGATGAAAACTGAACAATAAAATATTTTTTTTTATTACACTAACAAAAAGCCTGATTCAGATCGAGCTAAAAGAAGAAAAGTTTTAGATAACTCTTCAAGGTTTCCATACCATCAAAGAACACTTGATTCAAAGCTTCCTAGCTCAAGATATGATCAAAATAATAAGACTGAAAAATTAGATCTTTAAAACCCGAATTCTATATCTTCTAAACCCTAACTCAATTCAACAAAAATATTAAATTTACTTACCAAATAAATCTCTCAAGCCTTTGAAGATGAAGATTAAGATCTGAAATGGATTCTAAACCTTCAAATTTCATTTGAAAATTCAGTTTTTTTTTTTTTTTTTAAGAAGAAGAAAAAGAAGGAAAAAGAATGAAGAAGGACTATCACCCTTTCTTTCTTCTTTCCCTTTTCTATCCGTATTTTCTTTCTTTAAAGCTACCACATACTAATTCCAGGACATTCTATTTTCTTCAAGTTTAATTAACTAATTTAAGCCGTTTAGTTTTACCATTAATCAATTTAACCTCTTAACTTTCTAATTCTTATTATGAACTTAATTGTAACATTTATAATCTTCTTCTATTTAATATTAGCATTAATACCACATATATCTCATGCATTTCTCATATCTCTATGATATGCATGTTATAAAAATAAATGCAAATGCATTAGGTGGGCGTTACATTTTAAATAGACCGTTAGATTTAAACAATGGAGTATATATAAATTATTCAACACCAAAATATAAAATATTTCTATATATGTGTCGATTTCCTATTTATTCTATTGTATACACCTGGTGTAGTCATTTATTTTTAAGATGGGTGGTTTCCACATTCAAAACATTCAACGTCTCGTTTTCTATGCATGCACTTATTCATTTATTATAAATGTCTATAATAACTCATCAATCTTTAAAAATTAAAAATATTTTCCTTTGAATGTAAATTTAAAATATCAGTTTCTTTCTCTCGTTCTCTTCACTACAGAATTGCCAAATACCTATCTTCGTCCTTGGCCTTCGCAAACAAATCAGGTGGCTAACTGTCCAAAGGGATGAGGCGGAAGACAATGGGGATTTTTACAGAGCAGAACTATTGGATAAAGAGATTGAGAGACTAAAGGAGGAAGTAAGACAAATAGAGGAGAAGGAGGATGACGACGACAGTGGGGGGATGGAGGAGGAGGAGGAACAGAAGGATGAGGAAGAGGACCAGGAAATGAAGAAAGAGATAAATTATGCATTGCAAATAATAATCCTGTTTTTATTAATTTCCTTTAGCAGTATCAATTTTTTTTGGTGTCCTATTCATATGCTCTGATATCCTACTAGATGTAACCAATATAAATATAAATTTTGTTGTGCATTGCAAATAATATATATATATTTGTATTTCATCATTTTAAGCGCTCATTCTTTTAAACGTAAATATTTAATTTAAAGCTTTTGTTTATTGCAATCGATTAAGATCAAAATAAATTGATTATATTTTTCTCAGGCGCGACTTTGAAGTAAGCAAACCTATTTTACATCATAAAAATTCTTTGCCCACTTTAAATATCCTAAACTTTAAACCAAACCAATAGATGATATTAGTTTTCAATAAATTATGTATAGTGTAAATCATCCAATCCCAAACTTGTACACACTCTATCGATGGCAGTAAGCCACATTATCGATTTCACAATTATAATTTCACGAGTTTCATTGTTTCAATGTCAGTTTATAAAATAATATAGTATTTACTTACTCGTTCAATCAAAAGAACAAAGTCATATTTTTTGATCCAGATCATCTCATCTTATTCTTAACATCATGTATAATCAGATTAGGGCTGACCAAGGGCCTCGAAGATCCTAAAAAATTGAACGAAAAGTATCCAGAACAGACAATATACGTTGACCATTTGACTATCTCCGAACCAGATTGTACCAAAATTTTCTTTTCGTACGGTTCTGGATCTCATTAGTTCTGTATATCGAGAACTATACCGAATCATCACGTATTTTCCCGAACCAAAGAACTGAAATAAGAACTGATTTAAAATCTTATTTATTTATATATACAATTTTTTTTACCAAATACAAATCTAATAATTCCACTCTAATAAAATTTAAGCTTATTGGAACAAATATAAAATGGAGGCACTAAGTTTTATATTTTATTACAATATTAATTATTCACTGAGTTTATCTCGATTTTTTTGCAAAGTTATAAGTTCAGATAATTACTATTCATTTAACTAAAAAATATAGGGCCCAAATTCTTTTAACAACTAATAAAAAGAATTATTATTGTACCAATTAGATTTATTTATTAACTTATGATGATATAATGCTAATGTAACATTAATTATGTTTATAAAATAATTCTTACTAGTAATGTGTTTTTTAATAAAACAACACTATATTGCATATTAAGGGTTAAATGAAACATATTTATCAGTTGGACAATGAAATATTGCAAGTATTCAGTTTGGTAGATTGGAATTATTAAATATACGTTTATTTAATATGCAAAACTTTATTAGTTTGGTAGATTGGAAATAAACTTCTCTGTTATGTAGTTGTTGGATACAAGTATAATATTAAAAAAAAAAGTGATTTTATTTTTTGTTGATCGAATTTAAATTAACTTTAGTCCAATTGATTTAAGCTAAACAAGATTCTTTTAATTATTTAAAAATATAAAATTTCAAATCTCCATTGTCTTGTAGTGTAACAAACCGAACCGTCAGATTAGACGCGACTCTCTATACCAAACCATCCCAAAAATTAGTACGATACGGGGCAGAGATTTTTATGTTGCACGGTTTCTCCAATATTTGGTATGATTATGGAGATTTTTTAAATCTCTAGATTCCTTCGAACCATGCTTACCCCTAATTCAGATCCTCTCATGTTTTACTTGAACATGATAACCGATGGTTGTCCAATTTAGACTATTCAAATCTAAATCATATTTCATATTTATTATATAATAAAAAACTACTCATTTTTAAAGTTTAATTACGATCTTATAATTAAATATCAACCGTTTGATTTAGAATTAAAGGTGTACATTGGAGAAATGACCCATCATCTATAATTTTAACATGAGAGAATCTTGTTCAAACAAAATGAGAGGATCTTAATCCCATCACTCAGATAACAAATCTCAATTATTGGTATCTCAACCATTGGTGGTGAACTCAATGGTTCAAATTATATAAACATGCCCTATCATGTACTCTTGACCATGCAATCAAAGAATCAAATGGTTCAGATTTGTTATCCAATCATATGATCTCAATTTTATAAAAGAGGTATTAGAACATGTGTAATGATTTTTGAGATATAAGATTTTTGTTTTGACATTTGTACTTATATTAAAATTAATATGGGATTCAAGTTTATATGTAATTTGATGATTTTTCGATCAATTAATTGATTAATTAGTTACTTTACTAATTAAACAATGAATCTATTAATCACTTACAAAATTTATACTCATTACTTTTAAACTGACTTTAAAAATAAATTAAACATATTGTCAAACAAAAATCAAGACTTATTTATATTATAATAATATCTCAATATAAAATATTGTGCACTAATAATATTTTTTTCTTTCTAATAAAATATAGTACAGTAAGCGCTTTCTAGTATCGACTATAATTTTATTTTTCTATTTTTGAAACATTATCAAATTAAGTATTTTTACTATAATATTCTTTTCAGATTTAGATATCTAAAATACATTTCATATAGATATAATTAAATTGAATCTTCATAGTTTACCTTTCAAAAAATTTTCAAGTGCATGAAATAATCATCCGAGTTATTTTTTTAATTTATAGGAATATTATGTTTAAATTATGTGAATTAATTTTTAATAGTATAATTATTTTAATTCTATAAAAATGACATTTTAAGTTAAAATGCATATAACGCATGACCCAATTGAGGCCCAAGTAACAACTCATGTGGCCTTTATGTTAATATTATGTTCTAAAACTCAATAAAGGCGACAATAGCTACTATGACATTATCGGCTGTCTATTTTACAACGCTGACAAAGTGGAACCACTTAAGCCATTTGGGACACAGTAGTTACATCAGAATTACAAAATACCAGTACTCATTGCGTTTCTGCTTGAATCTTCAATATTAGGCTCATTAAAATGCCACATCCCACGATCACCGGCCTGTAAGGTAAGATTACAACCTACACCCTACTATGGCCCAAATAACAAATCCTGTGAAGTTCATTTTATTTCTAAAAATGACTTTCAAGTCTCGGTCGTTACTAACTCGTAAAACATATGCGTTTTATGAGATTGATAAAGGGAAATTAGACACCGGTAAAAGCAGTTTTAACCAAAATATGTTGCCTTTCTTTCTCTACAGCCAATAAAACCATGGCATAACTAAGAAAATATAACATATCACCGGTTCATCTTGGATCAAATCTTTTCCAAATTTAAACAAACTTACTATTAAAAATTTATAAACAATGATTCAATTCAAATTTCTAATAGAATCCCAGCTATTCTATCTAAAAATCAAGGCGTACATATTACAAATATGAGAGGATCCCAATTCCTAATTCTTGTTCAACCATGACTTTTTTATTAATAAAATATGCATTAAGATCCTCTTATGTTTCAACTTGTGTAGGATATCCTATATTTCTAAACTCTTTACCATTATATTTAAGATCAATTGTTGAGATTTGTTATCCAATAAGAGAGAAGTTGGTATTTCATATATAAATTTATATTTTTGCAATTTATTTTTTCTTATTTAATAAATTATTATGAGGGTGATCGATTCAAATTGTATATAGATATTTAAGGGTATTTTAGAGCTTTAATGATATATTTCTATATATAATATGGTGAAAGATGTGTTTTTACCTCACTTTAGTTTTCTTGTCTAAATTTAGAAAATAATCACCAAAGAGGAGAATTTGAGCTAAAAACACACTAATAGGCTTTAATTGGACTGCAGCTATAAAAGGCTCGAGAATCAGACACGTGGGCTATCAATAGCTTGGGCCTAGCTTAATTCATTAAGGCTCACGAAGGGAGGTTTAAGTAATTATTATGTAATTAGTGAATAATTATCTTTTGAGTTTAATTTATTTAGGACAGTAAGGGATAACTATAGTAGTTATGTGTTGAGAAAAGAACTCTAAAAAGGGAATCTCTACAAGAAGTAGATGTTAATTAAAATAGGGAGTTCTTCGGCTACTAAGATTCTCTCTAGAGAAGGTTTCTATTATTCTCTGCAGAAATTTATATAGTTTATCATACTTATATATCTAGCTAGCTTGTGTTACATCATTCTTTGAAGAATCAGAAAAGCTTTTTGAAGACGTGGATAAAGATGACCAATCTTTTTTATTCTTTGAAGTGCCTTTGAACTTTGAAGGAGTTCTAATTTTCTATTTTATGAATTTTAAGTCTTTCTATTTAATTATAATGATTGTTGGATTAAGTATGTTAGGTTAAGTTCCATAAGAGTTTAGTTTGGCTTTTTACTTATGTATGAACCTTGTATATTTTGAGTTTAATGAATGATTTCTTTACCTTCATATGTTCATTAGTTTCATCTATTATTATTGGTTGACTATCATATCAATTTAGTAGTAATATTTGTTATAAAAATTTTTAGGTTAAAAGTATTACAAACATCATCTTTTGTTTAATCTATGTTGGTATAAGAAACCTAAGTTGCATCATTAGCTTTAGTGAATTAGGGAAAAAGGCACATCACCATCTCATTTCTTATATTAGAGTTTAAGAGAATTATGGAGATTACTAAGTAAAAGTTAGATTAAATGTTATTTTATCATATAGTTCATATTTATCATTCTAGTTGTATATTTATTTTCTGATTATTTAATTTCTTTTATTAAACTAAAGATCATTCTCAAAACATTGGCTTAGAGCGTTTATATTTATTTTTAGTATTTTGTGTGATAGTTGATTTTATAATATATGCTTTACAATTTTTTGTGAGATCGACCTCATGGTGAGCTTGCCCGAATTATCATTCGGTTCGTATACTTGCAAGTATTAGTTTAGACACTTCAGAGGGTAAAATAGTAATTTATTTTATTTTCCTCTCACCTCTCCATTTTGGAGAGAAAATAGTTTTCTATAAATTATTTTACCTTGTTTATTTTCCTTCTCTTTATTCTTCTTCATTATCCAAATAAGTGAGGAAAATAACACTTTATTTCTATTTTCCCTATATTCCTACACCCTTTAGCATTAAATTCAAGATCAATACTTGAGATTTGTTATCCAATATATAATTTTTCAATTTAAAACACTGCAAACATTAAAACCACACCTAACACAACAAATATGATAGGTGATGTTGAAGTTGAACATTAGAGAATCTCAATTCCTAATTCTTTTTCAACCAAGACTTTTGGATCAACATAATATACATTAACATCCTCTTATGTGTCAACTTTTAAAGGATGTTCTATATTTTTATAATCTTGACCATTAAATTCAAGATTAATGGTTGAGATTTGTTATCCAATACATGATTTTTCAATTTAAGATACTGGAGACATTAGGGCTACACCTACCACAACAAATATGATAGATGATATTGAAGTTGAACATGAGAAGATCTCAATTTCTAATTCTTTTTTCAACTATGACTTCTTGATCAATACAATATACATTAACATTCTCCCATATTTCAACTTATAAAAAATATCCCATGCTCCAACATTCTTGAACATTAATTTCAAAATCAAGTTATCATATTTGTTACACGATAGATGATTTTTCAATTTTAGACCACGTTTAACACAACAAATATATTTTATATAAACAATTTCAATTATAACTTTTTTTTTTTTAGAATTTAGATAATTATTATCTTCTACATTCCCTTTATCAATGTTACTTCTATAATTAGTATTACATTTTTTATTACAATTTTAGTTTTATTATCATTACTATTATTAGACTCCTCTAAAAAATAATTACATCATTACAGTAAATACGTCAGTTTTCCATCCATAACCCAATATTTCCTTCCATTTCCTCCATTTTCTTCGGTCGGCTCTCCATTTTTTCCTCCCATTTTCCTTCCTCTTTTCTCCATTTTTCCATTTATTTTTTCTTTTCAATCGGAAAAGTTATCGCAAAATCTTAAAATGATTTGTTCCATAAGGGACAAAATACACAAAAATCAAATTACAAAACAAGACAAAGGAAAATATACTTGTTGGAGACTGGTTCACCTACAAAAATGCACCGGTATATATGTATGTACCATATCAGTAGCCCAGAATTGGCAATAAAAAGAATGAAAAATTTACAATTCATGTGAGATGACCCATCAAGAACCAGAGTCTAAACTTTAGACAAATTTCCTAACTAGAGACCAATCAGTTGATACACGGATATCATTAACTAGAAGAGACCATAAATCAATTTTATACAATTATAACAAAAAACTACAATTCCCTATGACACCTCGCAACTCTACAGAAGAAAACTTGAGAAATCTACATACACGGTTTATATACCCAAAACTAAAGCCATACGTTCTTGCTTTAGCTTTCCACAATGCATCTGAGTGGACAATTCCCAACTACTAAAAACAAGAGAGTTTTGACTAATTAACATCATAACACCAGCATCAAACAATCAAATAGTATTACAGGCATAAACCAAACTGGATTTTTCACCGAGCTGGTAAAAACCTTAAAAGTGCCTCGAACCAGTCAGGCATCATTGATAGGTCTGATGATGAAATTTCTGATTTTCTGCTACTGATCTTTGTTATCATGCAGAGCTGGGCCAAATTGAATTACAGCTCTAAACTTCCATATGAAAAAAGAAAATTAATTTACTTGCTTCTTCGGCAGGCGGACAGGTTTCCGAAAAAAATTCTGGGTCTGCCTGCCCCTTCTGCTAACTGACAAATGACTACTACAAAATCAAGACAAGGCAGAGTACACATTATACAGAAAGATATAAACATAATCAGAAAAAATAATATAAGGTCCTGACGTGGAAGAACTGTTAGCATTTTAGTCAACTACTTCATGCATTGCCATTATCAGAACTGCTACAAGCTTGATTTGGAAGGCCAGAGTTCCCAAAATCTCCATCCAAGCTCATCTGCTGGACTTCTTGAGGAGACAAGATCTTGATGCAACGGACACAGTTCACAAACTCTCTGCATAAATGAACCGAATGATATAAGAGACAAAACCATATTTTTTAGTTTGCAACCTAGAGGATTTCGGGATACAATAATGAACATGAAATAGTAGACTATAAGCAAAGGGATTACTTTTGCGACCTACCTCAATTGTTAAGAAGAATACAAGACGAGCAACTCACAATTTAATTAGTGATTTAGAAGTCCACTTTTTAGTTAATTTCCAGTATTATCAAATCAAATTTCATTGTGGACGGTAAAAAGATTCCACTTCCTCAATACTCCAAAAGAAAAGAGCAAATGTTACTTCTATTTAGTGATAACAATAAGAGCAGCAGCAATATTCTCAGGTTTCTTTTTGGACTTACTCCCATGGGTCATCCCCTACTAGAAGGACATCATTCTCATGATCAACATAAACAAGTTTCCAGCCTATTCTCTGTCGATCTTCCAACTGTCCCTCTATGCCAAACCTCCGAGCCAGATCTTGCTTAAGCTCAACATATCCTGAATAACGGGTTATATCGATTGACCTTCCGACAGCTCCACGTTTGTACACCTTTACAAAAATACTTATAAACTTAGAATTGTAGGCCAAGTAAAAGCCAACATATATGAACAAATATACATAAAGACAATATAATGGAAATGCATGTACAGATGGAGTACTGCATATGCCAGATCAACAAACCTTTGTGTAGGTCCGCATTCTCTGAAACTGTGGTGGAGGGGCCCAAGGACCTCTGTTCATGAAGCTGCTATCATTGATTGTGGAATCAATAGAATTGAATGCCATATCGGGAACTCCAAATGACTGAGAAACCATTGAAGAGGACAGCTCATTTTGAGGATCCTTTGCGTTTTCACAGTTAGCAAGCATGCCCCCTGAGGAGAGATTATTTGAGAAATCCTTACCCAAACCTACAATTCCTTTTGTCAACCCATGGTCAGAATTCAAAGATACCCCTACTTGGCCACCAACATTAGATCCATATGGAACATTGTTCCTGGGATCTGCCGGGAGTTCCCCATCTTGGTTTGTGTCTCTCAGCAACATTGATTGTGGATTACATGACGAAGAGTTGTTATTCTGAGAAACACAAACTGAAGTTGTAGAAGAAGAAGTATCCAAAAAATCTGTCTGCACAGTTGCAGCATTCAAATATGTTTGTGGGGTAAAGAATCCTTGGTTTTGATGCTTGGTCATGTTCAATGAGGGCTTAATATCTGATTTCTGTTGTATATCTTTAATTATGTTAGCATTGCATGAAATCGGTTCTAAGGCACCAGGACTCAAGAGTGTTGCCGCAGACTGAGCCATGTCTTCCCCTAGTGTAGTGCTTTGGTGAGCAAGACTGCTCATCATTGGCTGAACTGCATTAGCAAAGTTGTTTGTGGAAGGTGACGTGGAACAAGATGGAACCTCCTCAGTAACCCCAGATAAGCCTGCTCCTGCAGCTGCACACAATATACTACTACCGGCTGTAGAGTGCTGATTAATAGCTGAGCTTGGAGGAAGTCCCATATCACCAGCCATTTCAGATAGTATGCCAGGCTGCTGTTGAAATTTCAGCTGCTGAGGCAATTGAGAGAACCGACCACTTGTCTGGCTGCTATTCTTTGTCATTTGCTGTTGAATATTTGACTGAGGAAGTGAGGTGGGTGTTGTTTGAGGCATTTCTGGCAATTGATTGGGCAGTGTGGGCCTTGAGAAGGTCTGAGATGCCTCTAACAGCTGCCTTTGTGGATCCTGAAGCTGCATAAATTGACTAGGTTGTTGCAATGACTGCAAAGCTAAAAGTGACTGCTGTTGCTGTTGAAGCTTCTGCAACAGTTGATGCTGATACTGATTGTCAGACATTTGTAAATGTTGGCTGACTTGATCAGGCAACTGAGATTGTATTACATTTGGCTGTTGGTTCTGACCCATAATATGCTGCTGTTGACTCTGCTGCTGCTGCTGCATGCTCTGAGGGTGGTTTCTAGGAAGCTGATGGCTTTTAAGAGATGGCTGTTGCTGAAGCATGTTAGTATTTTGGACTAGAGTTTGAGGCTGCAGAATTTGAGCTTGAACTTGACTTGACGGTATATTTTGTGTTGCCAAATTCTGCCTTGATTGTTGAGAGGTATCACCCAACTGTTGCTGCGACTGGATGATGGTACCTAGTGGGTTCAGTAATGACTGCAGCTTGGGAAGCTGATCAAGCAGCTGTGCTTGCTGAGGCAGACGCTGGGCATTGAATTGTAAGTTGTTTGACTGAGGTAATTGTGGAGCTGAAAAGCCTAACTGACGGGAAAGATCAGCCCCAGCAAGGTTCTGCAGAACAGATCCTGACAAGGATTGCATGTAATTGGGCTGCATTGAATTAGCAAGGGAAGGATTTTGCTGCAAGTTCATCCACTGCATTAAGCTCAGGCCAGGGAGAGATTGGGGATCCTTCATGTAGATATCATCACCCAGCCAAGGCATGGTCTTCTTAAATATGCTATCTAAATCAGGGGAATCATCATCTGTAAAAGAAAACATACAAAGCAAATCAGCACTACAACAAAAACTTGAAGAAATCAAAGCTCAAATTGATGGGACCATATTCAAGACTTCCAATGGTCAACTTTATTTTACTTGGTACCAACAGAAAAAGGAGAAACGTGATCGTCAAAGACATGGAGAAGATGAAAAAAAAGGAATCGACCATATGCCTCTGTTTCATACCTTCACAGTAATCTTTCTTTTTACTTAATTAAAATTGAAACCAGTTGATGTTGTCTATCACTACAACTCCTTGGAAGGGCCAATTAAAGCGAAGGAATAGCACAAAAATAAACAAGCATCGCAAAGAATGCAGAGCTAATTGAGATAACATGTACACAAATACCACTCAATCCTATGAGCGATATTATCAAGAATACTATTTAATAGTTTGCTGCAACGTGTCATTGTACCTGGCATTCCAGGTTGCCTGGGACGCTTGGATCTAAAGAATGGAGGAGGGCATATGAAAAATGGAGCTGTCACTGGTTCAATTTCCCAGATTGAGACTCGATTGCGTTTTTCGCCAGCAGTTGACTCATCCCATCCAACCTATCAAAGAGCATAGATATACAATGATTATCCATGTTTTTAGAGTCAATGTAGCCTAATGAAACCAAAAATGCTATAATCTTACCTGCAGATTTCGCCACTGTGAGTTTTTCCACCTTACAGGATCAAGATCACTAATGCCTGTAATTGTACCCATATACCTGCAGAAAGATTCCTCATTCTTAATAATAAAACTATTATGAAGAAAAATAGAAGAAAAACTGTATACTCAATCAGGCAAGAATTTGGGGCATCTAGATCAACTCAATATGAAAAAAGTACCAGAAAAATAGAAAATTCATATCTTCAACTTTAAATAATCATAAGAAAAGTCATCAAGTTTCAAACATTAGGAAATCATTAAAAATTCTCAAAATTATTGATGTTAGGAAACATTCATGAACTGGAAACAAAGACTCGACAATTGTTAGCTTGTTACCTTCTTGTTCCTGACTCTTCAGTTTCAAACATCATCCGGAAGCGCATGCCAAGGGATATTTGGTTGCTGCACACTGCCTTGTAATACTTGGCCAAAGGGATAACAAACTCTGATGGACTAGCCCTATACAAACATTCATCCAGTATAAACTAATATGACATACTCATGACCTTCACAATAGCATTTAATGGAAGATTCTCGAAACAATGCATACTATAGAAACTAAAGGCAGCAACCTTGGATTGTAGAACACAGTAAAGGGGCTATTATTTGCTGCTGCATGTGCTGCGGCAGCTAGAATTCCAATGTGCATACTATCACTTGATAATACTGATGATGATAAATTAGCAGGTTGTCTATTTGCCCGCCTGATGCCCAACAGAAGCTGTTGCTTATCATCTCTGCTTGTATATGATGTTGTAAAGATGATTAAAAGGGGTTAAGCCATTAGAAAGTGAGTCAAACTTGAAAAGTGTTACTAAAGAAATCCTAATTCAACACCTTTACCTGATAAATAAAACTGAATCACCAGCAAATAGCCTCTTCCCACTGACAAATAGGCTCCACCCTGTTGTAAGCAAGTGACGCTTGGGTTGTCCTGAGTTTAAGAAGACCAGGAATTCATAGTGAGATGTTTATAATGGGATGACAGGCAAGCTAAATATTGTATATGGAAGACTTGAATGGTTTCTATTTTCCAATAGTCAGCCTTCATCTCTGTAAAACTAGCATACCACGATAGATATGACGAAAAGTCCAGATATTATCATGCAAATCCCTGGCTACAAGTTCTTGAGCAGGCGGTTGCATGGAGAAATCCTACAAGAAGAGAAAGAACTAAACACAACTTTTGTATTGAGATATTGTACAAAAATAAAGCATGTGTTAGCAGAGCAAATATTCCTCAGTGATGGAAGACCAACTTACAAGAGGAGGGAAAATCTTCTCAGCTGCACGTCGAGGCACAGAAAAGCCTCCATGAGTACTTGTGTCACTTGCTGTTAATGTTTTACAGAAAAAGTCTGTTTGTGGCTTATTAGACTTGAGTGTAAGATCTGATCTCAACAATGCATCTTTGTCAAACTGCAAAGGAGAGCTGATAGATTCAGTTGGAGTTAGCAAATGAAAACATGCTGACGTTGTATACAATTTGCAAGACACTTCACTTGGATATGTGATATGTAATTGCCACTTCACTTGTAGTTGGTTTACTTAATTAAGATAGAACACCCCTCACAATGGATATTATATCAGTTAGTTAAAATGAAGTCCTTACAGAAGGAACAGGTTGGAGGGTCATCTGAGCATAAACTTCGTCAGTTTCTGGGTCCGCCTAGAAAAAAAATGAAAATAATTAGACACAATTAAGTAACAAATCAGGAAATTCCCAGCATAATTGATAGACTATAAATGAAAGAAAATGAAAGCAGGAGAGTGGATTTGATACATGTAATGTCACATTGTGGAGGAGACAGAACAGCTTTGAAGGAAGATTAGGATAATTTGGGATTTGAGCATCTACATCCTTCTTCATTGATGCTGCAACCTGAAACCAGCAAATTCACTTTCAAGTATCCAAAAACAAACAACATCTCATAAATAAGAACAAGATTCATTCATCAAGAAAAAAAAAATCATGGAAGACAATACAACAGTATATTATTAGAAGCATAATGAATAGACAAGCATAAGATTAGCATTATGAAATATGAGAATTATCGTAACCATTTTAAGTAAATTTTCAAAATTCATTTAGTCAACATTGAATTATGGTAAACCAACTAATGATATTGATAATACAATAATTATAATTGCTTGCTAAAAAGGACTACCCTGTAACTCTAAGTTGACTTAATAAAACAACAAAGTGTTTGGTGACTTGTTACTCAAACTGCACAAGATAACCACATAATTCAACCAACATAAACTGAAAACTGTTCAAATCTTTTGAATATATGCCCAACAACATTTAGGTAAAGAAAAAAAAAAAGTACTCAACAAAATAAAAATAAATAAATGGAAAAAAAAAACAGAACAAAAAGGAAATGTTGAGAATAGCAGGGAAGACAGAAATAAACATATCATACCTGTTCACTATGGCCTTGAGGGAAATAGACAACATGAGTACCGGCTGCCGGCAAGCTTACAAGTGGACCTGCACATGCTTGCCATAGCTCTTGGTTTATGCTCTTCTTCTCCACACCTGAATCATCTCCACGTGTTAACCTCTCATTCGTCATTTTCTTTTACTTACTTTCTTCCCCAGAAAACTTCATTAAGCATTCAGTTTTTTTCTTTTTTCTTTCTCTTAAAAAAAAAAAATACTGTAGTAAATGGAGATAGTGACAATAAAGATTACTGATTCTTACTATGCAATCACCTCTTTTTTTCAACATAAACTTATAAGCAAATACAGATACAGACACAGAAAGCGCGTCCATTTAATTCATTATTATTATTATTATTATTATATTATATTATAAAGTACATAAAGTAGAAGAAATATGACCTTCTGTGGGATTTGGCGTAGAGGCAGAAGCTGCGGCGGTTGCTACTCCGACACCGTTGGGCGGCGGCGTCTTCATTTCTTGCTCCGCCCAAGCTATGTACAAGTAGAAGTTTGATCCAGAAGCAGCTCCTTTACCAGTTTGTCATATAGAAAAGTGTTTTTTCTATTCTTAATACTTCAAAGTTAACTAAAATATTTTGATTTGATGAGGCGATGGAACTTAGTTAGATCAGGTCAAAGTCCAAGAAAAAGAAGAAGAAGAAGAAGAAGAAGAAGAAAAAAAGTGAAGTAGAAAGTATTCCGGCGAGAAATTCCGGCGGAATAAGAAGACGGAGGAAGGAGGCCGACAAGGAGATAGAAGAGAGACCCAGAAATGCCCCCAAAGTACCCCTACATTACCCAGACAACTTCTTTCACTTTCTCTCTCTTCCTGTCCTTCAACCATTGTTTTTTTAACTTTATTTATTTAATTTAATTATTGTTTTTGTATATTATTGTAAGAGTTTTTTTTCATCCATGTCTCTATCCCTTGGAACTGGCAGCAGTCACTGACTAAAACAGCATCTTTTTGGTAATTGTTGAGTTGAGTTTGGTACACTTTCTTTCTTGTCTTAAGTCTTACCTTTGTTTTTTCTTTTCTTTTCTTTTTTCCCCCAATTTTTGTTTTAATTTTCTTTCAATTTTTTTTTAAATGTATATATACATAAAAATATATAAGATTGCCAAAACTATTGATAATTTTTTACCACAATCTTCCTTTTATTTCAAAGATTTTATAAAATTAATCACCATGTCATAATTTTTTTTTAAAAAAAGTAAGATTTTATGGTAAATTTTATCAATTGAATTCTAGTCATCTGCCTTTCAAAATTATAATTAATTATTCATTATATTTAGAAACTTCTTTTGTCGATATCATTTATAGATTTAATATGGTGCTAAATATATATATTTTTAAAAAAATAATTTCAATTGATTTTAAAATATAAGATATATAGTATGAATATCATTATAAATAAAGAAAATTCTGATAATTTATTGTATTACAAACCAATGAAATGGAAATATCCAATTGATGCTATATCATTTGTGGATAATCATTTTCTAACAGAAAAAAGAGAATAAATTAAGTTATTTATGTGTTTTTTAAAACTCAATAATGTTTTCTTCCATTAAGAGCCATGAGATGTCAATTTCATAAATAATGTTTATAATTAAATATTGTATGTAATAGTATTTTGAAGCAAAATTCAAATTGCAATAGTTTTTCTTGTTTAGTGTTGACATTATAAGACTTTAAAATTTTTAATTGTAAATTTATTTTTATAATAATCATTATAAAATTTTTTTGGACAATATTATAAATGTATTCACATAAAAAACAATAAATTTTATTTAAGAAAATTGAGAGTATAACAACTTTTCTAACAAATAATATTATATGCGTTCCACTTTCACACATAAAAGGTGCACCTTTGCGTGAGACTGGAAAGGTACAATATGTATTTTGGGCTCTAAAAATATAATTTTATTTTATAGAATTATTAAAATTTAATTGATTTTATTTTTAAATTATATTTTTAAAAGAAAGAAAAAGGAAAAAAAAAAAAAAAAGAAAGAAAGTTTTCTTCATAGGCTTGGGTTTGGTTTTCTTTTGTAACTATTAGGGAAGTTTGTGGTATCAAGGTTTGCAAATTTATAAAACAAAGTAGACCATAGGATGTGGTAAAAATTTGGATATAATTTGAGCTCTAACCTTATAATTTCATGCCTACTAATGAATCTTTTATCAATAAAGTTAAACACATTGAAGATATTTTTTTTTCTTGAATAAAATCTTACTTTATGTTATTATTTAACATGATCATTGTTTTCTATTTTTATTTCAAGATTTATTTTTAAATCTTTTTATGGACAGGTTTCTATATTTTCTCTAAAGAGAAAAAGAATTTTGGATGTGATTTTTAAGAGCTTCTATATATAGTTAAATAATTTTCTTTAGGAAGGTGAAATAAATTTATAAGATAAAAATGGTTAATTTGCCTAATATAATGCAATGTTAGCTTAATTCACTAATAATTTATTATTTATTCAAATAAAACAAATAACAACCATAAAGTATTGTATGATGAATAAGCTCTTATTAATGAAACTATATGATGATTATAGAAGTGAAGTATCCTTTTCTTTTTATCATATAAAGGTTAAAGTATTGTAGTCTTAGAATAGATGTAAAGAAATGTTTTAACAAAGATTAGTTTGTCTTAACTTACAATCAAATAAAAAATTTAAAATATTAAAATATCAAAAAGAATAATACTACCTAATTAGTTTTTGTACCTTACTAAATAATAGTTAGAATATTTTTATTATTTTTAATTTAAATCCATAAAATTTATACAATTTATTTATAAAATTTATGAGATTTATAAATTTTCAACAAAATGAAAATTAATTTAGAATTTTATATATTTAAAATTTATAAAATTGGTTATAACTAAATTAAATTTTTACAAAATATGTAAAATTTTTAAATGAATTTCACATTAATTGGTCAACATATTTCATAATATCAAAGTATCTTCTTTAACTTTATTATATCTATTTTATTCGTGTATTTTTTTCAAATAAAATGAATTTTATAATGAATTTCAATCAATTATAGTGTAATTCTCTAGGCAATTAAGAGATGATGAATTGGTTGAAATAAAAAAACCAAGTAAGAAGAAGATCAAGCACAATCTCACAACACAAAAAAATTATAATGGTTCGACCAACACTTGCCTACATCCACTCCTCAAGAATCCTCTTGAGATTTACACTATCAAATAGAATTACAACCTAACTCTATTTGAGTTCTTTCACAAGATTAAGAACAAATTTAAGTATTTTTCCAGAAGTTCACACTCTAATCTAAGTGTTTTTCTAGGCTCACACTCTAACTTATTTTAAAATTTTCAACCTTAGTTACAAGAGCAATTAATCTCTTACCCAAACACTCAATCTACCTCTTTTGAGCTTTGAATATAAAAATTAAATACTAACTACCCAAAAATTCAAACTCAAGCTTAAATTTTTAATATAAGATAAAAAAGATGAAGATTTGAAAATTGTTGAGGATAAATATATATGAGGCCTCAAAATAAATGCTCTTGCTTGACCTAGAATAGTTAGAAATGAAGTTTAAATATTTTCAGGTGAAATAGAGAAGTTGCACCCTCATTTAATGCAAATATAGTCGTTTTAACAATTTTCATAAATACAGCTTTACAGGTGGAAAGAATCCTACATAGTCCTGAAGCATCAGCACAAAAAGCAGATTTGAAAAAATAGAATCCATCATGGCTATTAATAATTCTTTACAACCGGAAAAGTCCACTTTCACGGCTGAAAACTTTGGTCGTGAACTCTATTGTGGTTTCTAAAGATTTAGAGAGATGACATCTTTCATAAGTGTGAATCTTTCTTCATGGCTGGAAAAGTCTCTTCTTCATGACTGGAAAGATTTATTCACGGCTGTGAATTTCCATCTTCACGTTTGGGAATGCTGGCCATAACTTCTTTGGTTTCTTCAAATTTTTAGAGAAAAGGATTCTTCACGGGCGTGAACTTCTTTACTGCCATAATCCTCGTTTTCATGGTTGGAAATGATGTCGTGAACGCTACTGTCCTTTTTGCTGTTTAAGCTGATAATTTTTTATGGCTGAAAACTTCTCTTCAAGGTCAGAAAACTGATATTTTATGGCCGTGAATAAAGGTTCATAGGCGTGAATCTGCCTTGTTTTAAAAAAATAAATTTCTTTCCTTACACATAAACACTCATGCATAAAATTAGTTAATCAAAATAGAATTAATAACCCTCAAAGTTCAACACATAGCATTAATTTTAAAGTACTACTTGTAATAATTAGGAAGAGGTCTTAGACAAGGCAATCTCCTCTTTCCCCTATTTATTTTTCCAAATCAACTCGTTTAATCACTCGAACATTCATCCTTTCATGTTTTGCTCACCCCATTTATCCTGCGCCAGCACAGGACTGAGCAAATTAAATTGATAAGAAAATCCATCGAAATTAAACCAAAAAATAGGTTAACTAAAATGGTTAGTTTGATTTTTTATTTTTCTAAAATATATTTGGTGAATTATTGGTCTTTGGCTTTTAATTTAAAAGACTGGTGCAACTATAATTTTATTATTAATCTTTTATAATTCATATATATATATATATATATATATATATATATATATATATATATATATTCTCTTCAAGGTCAGAAAACTGATATTTTATGGCCGTGAATAAAGGTTCATAGGCGTGAATCTGCCTTGTTTTAAAAAAATAAATTTCTTTCCTTACACATAAACACTCATGCATAAAATTAGTTAATCAAAATAGAATTAATAACCCTCAAAGTTCAACACATAGCATTAATTTTAAAGTACTACTTGTAATAATTAGGAAGAGGTCTTAGACAAGGCAATCTCCTCTTTCCCCTATTTATTTTTCCAAATCAACTCGTTTAATAACTTGAACATTCATCCTTTCATGTTTTGCTCACCCCATTTATCCTGCGCCAGCACAGGACTGAGCAAATTAAATTGATAAGAAAATCCATCGAAATTAAACCAAAAAATAGGTTAATTAAAATGGTTAGTTTTTTTATTTTTCTAAAATATATTTGGTGATTATTGGTCTTTGGCTTTTAATTTAAAAGACTGGTGCAACTATAATTTTATTATTAATCTTTTATAATTCATATATATATATATATATGTATGTATGTATATAAATTTTAGGTAAAATATAATTTCTCAATATTGTTTTTGTATAATACTTCAAGAATATAATGTAAATATTTACATTTCTATATATTTTTCAAAAATAAAAATCTTTATGAATAACTCTTAATCTTTTTGTCACTTGACTAGTTGACTAAAAAAATTGGAGAATCAAATTTATTTTCTTTTTTCTCCTATTTTTTTTATTTTTATTAACCAAAAAATCATGATTAAGAAATTAATTTTTAATTAACCTAAATATTTGGTTGAAGCTTGAGAGTTATTAAAACCAATTTTGATGGTTACAAATAATTGAGTTTGTCTAATAATTTCAATTAAGTGTTTATGTGCAAGGAAAGAAGAATCAAAATCTCTTACTTTCTTAAAGTATGTCAGATTCACGCTCGTGAACTTTTATTCATGGTCATGAATCTCACTTTTCCAACCACGAACAAATCTTCTCAGCCATGAAAGTTTAAAACTCAAGACAAAAAGGATAGCAGCATTCACGAAGGGCCTTTCCAACCTAGAAGGTTGAGATTCATTGCCATGAACATGAATGCACGCCTGTGAAAAATCTTCCCATCTCAAATCCTTAAAGAAATCTTAAAACCATTCATGGCTAGCCTACCTAGCCATGAAGTTGATAATTCACGGCCATTAACAAATCTTCCTAGCAGTGAAAGAAAGCATTTCCAATCGTAAACCAATATCCACGCCCATGAAGAATTTCTTCCTCATAAATCCAGTAGTCTTCACGGTCAAAGTTTCTAATCGTGAAAGCATATGTTCCTAGCCGTGAATAAAAGTTTCTAGCCATAAAAGCATGTTTTCCAGCCATGAAATTTTCTTCACGAACATGACGAGTTTCAGACTTTTAAATCTAGATTTATGATGAAGCTTCACAGTCGTGAATGAGAATTTTTCCGATGAAGTTGCATTTTTTAAGGTTGTTAAAATTAGTATATTTGCATTTAATGAGAGTATAACATCCCTATTTCCCCTAAAAATATAAAAAACTTCATTTTTTACAATTCTAGGATAAACAAGAGCATTTACTTTGAGCCTCTGCTTGTATTATCTCTCAACAATTCTCCATTAATTTTATATTGTATTGAAGATTCAAGATTGGACTTGAACTTTTGGTAATTGAGACATTGATTTTTGTATTCAAAGCTCAAAAAGGTTAGGTTGAGCACTTAGGTAAAGGATTAATTGCTCTTGTAACTAAAATTGAAAATTTTAGATTGGATTAGAGTGTGAGCCCATGAAAAATACTTGGGTTAGAGTGTGAGCTTTGGAAAAACACTTAGATTTGTTCTTAACCTTGTGAAAAAGAACTCAAATAGAGTTAAGTTATAATTCTATTTAATAGTGGAAATCTTAAGGTGATTCTTGAGGAATAGATGTAGATAAATGTTATTGAACTATTATAAAATTCTTGTGTTGTGTGTATGTGCTTGATTCTCTTCTTGCTTAGTCTTTTTATTTTGATTTCAACCAATTCACACCCTCTTGATTGTCTCTAGAAATACATATTTAATTTATTTTCTTATTAAAAAAAATAAAAAATGAATGAAAAAATTTTCTTTTACCATTGAGATCATTTTAAAATAATAGGGAAATATAAGATTATATAAATATACTAATAAATTTTGTTTATAATAAATTGACTTGAACTTTTATTATTTAAGAATTATTAAAAGTTCAGTTTAAATAAATAAATAAATCTTTATAAATTTATAATATATAAATAACAAAATAAGCAATAAATAAATTCATTAAAGAGCACTTATTAAATGTTAGTGTTCTTGTAAATAAAATTATTTTGACAATTTACTAATAAATTATAAATTATAAATTATTATTTACATAAATTAGTATCTAAATGTATAATTGATGTGTTTTTTATAGGGCAAAAGTAATTCCTTATTTAAGAATTATAAGTCAATTCTCTTACAAAATAAAAAAATAGTTAAATTAATGTAAAAATCCTATCAATGGTAAGAAGTTAATCTAGAAAAAGACATCAACTCCCTTTCAAGAATTAAATGGATAATAGAACGCTTCAAAATAAATCATGAAGTATTATCAACATAGTATATAATTAATGTTTAATAGAATAAAAATTATTATTTAATTAAATATTCAATTAAAATTTTAAAAAAGGTAGAGCAAATTAACAGAGAAAAGGTTATGTAAAAGACCAACAATTCCATTTTAAGAATTAAAAGATACTAAGGAATGGTCTAATGTTGAAGTTGGAAAAGCAATTATTTTTATTTAATTCTATTAAAATTTAAAGTCTTTGATAAAATATTTTTCAATTTTTTTGATAAAATAGATAAATTGATATCTCTAAAAGAATATTTTGAAAATATAATTTATAAAAAATTCTAAATTTACTTTTTCAAAATTATATATATATAAGAATCAATTTTGGCAACTTACATTTTGTAACCCTAATGTGCTATTTTATTCCTAATATGCAGTGACTTTAAACCTTAACAAGGATTAATCATTTCATTGCCAATAAATAAAAGTCTTTTATGTTCGACAAAGAAAAAAAATTCTCTTTTCTGTAAAACCTTTTATCTAATGTAGCCATTTCTTGTAACACCCCCATCACATGTTAACCAATAAACATTAGCCAGGAAGCATACAAGCGTCGTAGAATATATACTACAGGTAGATAGGTCAATATGTAGGTTGTTAAGAATCCAGACACAAGGTTATTAACATATAAACATATGATTATACTTAAACATCATTTAACAAGTATTACAAACATCTTCTTATGCCTTATAAGGCATACTTCCATATATATTACATAACTGCATACAAAAATGCATCAGGAGGAGACTTCACAAAACTGGCCCAACTTTACAGAACTGCTAAAAGCTAGACTTCGCATACAACCAACGGATGCACTACTATTTACAAACCTGAAAAGAAAAATTTTGGAGAGGGGTGAGCCTCCATTTCGGTAAATAAATAATCAACATAATCTATATCACATACACTTAATACAATTTCCACCCAATCACATAACTTTCCATGATATTCATAGTTTAGGTATAAAGTCATACCATTCTACTCAATTCATTACAACCATCATAGAAGAAATACAATTCAACAATTATGGTTAGTTCTCACGACTTGTGGATCCCCTTTAATGTGCTGCTCCGCCTCATCCTCACATATCACACACGTAAGCTCGCCTCATCTCACATTATACACTTTTATAGCCTCTCTAGGCTTTAGCCTCCCAAGGCTTTATATATATATCTTTTTTTTTTCATAGGGGAATCCACCATTCACATGCACATATGCACTTAACATCACAATTCAATCATTTCACTTATATCATATTTCAGCAATAACAATTGTTCCACTCAACACCAATCATTTCCATCTCAGTCATTCAAACATAAACAATATTAAGCAAACGCAACCATTTGTGGAACATTTGATTAAATATATGAACATAGCAAATATTAACTATTTACTTACTCAAAATATACTTATTCCTTTAGCATATAAGAACCTCCTTTCTCCACAACTTCCTTTCCGGGCCTTTGAGTACTGTCAACACATTCATCAATTCACATTTCATGCATATTACAAATATTCATGTAAATGCGAGTTCTAATGCATTACAAGATCATCCCCTCTCTAATTCATAGGTCTAACTCTTCCTCTAAGACTCTCAATTACTGTTTTAATATCCTATAAACATTTCCCATCTAGTTAAATACCAATTTAACTCAAATTAACATCAATAAATTGCATAAAACTAATCTCCAACATTTCTGTTTTCTAGACAGAATTTAGTACCAAGGTATATTTATTGCTGGGCAAAATTGGCTTAATACAAAAATCTCATATTAAATAGACATATCCATTTATGCGTCTAGTTTCATCTCCAAGAAGAATTACTCAATTCCGACTTCTATAGATTTAATTATTTTCAAATTACTGAACAAGGGTCATACAGCTAGTTGTACCCGAGCAGCAATCTGTTTACTCAATTTAAGCAACCAAAACGGCAAAAATAGCAAAATCACAAAACTACAAAGTTATAGAGGACTCTTTAAAATTTCCATAGACACCAATTAAGCTTAATTTGGACTTATATAACCCATGTTATGCCTAAAATACAGAACATCAAGGTTGCTGGAATTTTGATAGTTTTCTATCTTAACATATTTAAACTTAAATCAAGCTTAATCTTTATGCAATCATTCAATACTCTACTAATTCATGATAATCAGACCTTTAATTAATCAATGAGAGCATCAAATGAAGTTTTTCCAATTTGTAATCAAGAACCCTAATGACAAATTAATAACACTCAAGTAACAACTTACCAATTTCAGCTTTTGGGTTGCTAATATGCTTAAATCCTTTAGCTTTAGTTTGGCTCCTTCAATAGTTGGCAAAATCCTATCTTAATCTTAAGTTTTTCTAGGTATTCCACTCCTCTCTCTTATTCCAAATTTTGTGTTTTTGGCCATGTACGAATTTTAGAGAAATGAAGAGGTAAAATGAGCTTACTCATGGTTCCAATTTCCAATATTCCTCTCTTAATGCCACCACCTACTAAACTATTTTTATCACCCTAAATTAATTCTTACTAACCATATATAGGTACTAACTTTTAATTGTATCTTTTAAGTCCAATCTATTTACCCAACCTTCAACTATTGGTTCAATTAAGTCTTAAGGCTTAATACACATAACCCAAGTACTTAATCAACTTATCTAAATTAATAATCTAATATCATGCTTCTTATTCTCTACTTATAATTAATATATATATGTTCTCATAAAATAAAAATATCATTGATATACCATCATATGCCCAATGATTAAATGTAAATGCACATAACATGGATGATGAGAAAATGCAGGCGTTACATTTCTAATTTCTAATTTTAATAAAAAGAACATACAATAATATTCCTATTTTTTAATTTGAAATCTCTCTTTTCTTTTCTTTTTGGGTTAAACATATATTTGTCGTTTTTTTCTAGTTTTTGTAGTGGCCAATATAATTCATCCCTGTTGTGAAATAAAGAATAAGAAGAAGAATAAAAGAGTGTTGTAAAATAAAAATAAAAAATAAAGAAAATGAAAAGAGAAAAGAGAGTAATATTTTTGTGTGTGTATATATGTTTATGTATTTCATTAATTGTAATACCTATTTATAGGTGTAAAGGGTTACAGAGATAAAGTTCTATTTACATAAGAAAATCTATCCGTAGACATAATGATAGACATCTAATATAACCTAAACAATTTAATATTATCATAATACTCCCCCTTGAATGTCTATTACAATTAATATGTCTTGTTAAGACCTTACTAAGAAAAATCCTATGAAAAAATCTTAGTGAATGAAAAAGAGTACATTATTCATGTAGAAGCTTGCGTCATAATATTGCCTCGTTAAAGACCTTGCTAGGAAAATCCAATGGGACAAAACTTAAGCTGAGTAAAAAATAGTAAAGTGCATTAAAACCTCCCTCTCAAAACAAAGATCTCTTAGTTGGTGCATGCCAATTTTGTTCATCAATTTCTCAAATGTTGTTGCAGGTAGTGCTTTTGTAAATAAATTTGTCAAATTACCAATAGATCGAATTTGATGAACATCTAAAACTCCTTGCTTTTGAAGCTCATGTATGAAAAAGAACTTTGGCGAAATATGTTTGGTTTTATCTCCTTTAAAATATCCTCTTTTGAGTTATGCAATACAAGCAGCATTATTTTCATATAGCACTGTTGGGCTTCTTTTATCAAATGGAAGATCCCATGTTTTCTTGATATGTTGGATCATAGATCTCAACCATATGTATTCTCTCCTAGTCTTGTGCATTGCCAATATTTCAGCATTGATTAAATGATGTGGCATTAGAGGTTGCTTAGTAGAACGCCAAGATATAACAATGTCACCATATGTAAATAAGTAACCCGTTTGTGATCAAGCTTTATATGGACAAATAAATATTCAGCATCTGCATATCCAATTAATTCTGACTTCGAGTCTTGTGGATAAAATAAGTTCATATATGATGTACCACGTAGATAACAGAAAACTTGTTTCACACCATTCCAATGTCTTTGAGTTGGTGAGGAACTATATCTTGCTAGCAAATTTACAAAAAATGCTATATCAGGTCTTATACAATTAGCAAGATACATTAATGCTCCAATAGCACTAAGATATAGTACTTCTGGACTAAATATTTCTTCACCATCTTCCCGAGAACGAAAATGGTCCTTTTTCACATCCAAGTGTCTAAAAATCATAGAAGAACTCATTGGATGAGATTTATCCATATTAAAATGTTTTAATATCTTTTTAGTATAAGTTGACTGATGAATAAAAATCCCTCCAAATAAATATTCAATCTGCAGGCCGAGATAAAATTTTATTTGTCCTGAATCTTTCATTTTAAATTTATTTTTTAAATAAATTACGGTTTCTGTCAATTCTTCAAGAGTCCCAATGATGTTTAAATCATCAACATAAACTGCAATTATAGAAAAACTAGAAGTTGGCTTTTTAATATAAACAGATGGACCAATTAAATTGTTAATATATCCTTCCTTCAAAAGATATTTGCTTAGGCAGTTATACCACATTCATCCATATTGTTTTAATCCATACAAGGATTATTGTAGCTTAATAGAATATATCTCTCATGGTTTTGAGCTACATACTTCAGGCATTTTTAGTCTTTCAGGAACTTTCATATAAATATCATTATTAAGTGATCCATATAAATAAGTTGTAACAAAATCCATAAGATGCATATGAAGTCTTTTTAAACTTACCAAGCTAATTAAAAATCTAAATGTAATTTCATCCACAACTGCGGAATAAGTTTTTTCATAATCAATGTTAGGTCTTTGCGAGAATTCTTATGCTACAAGTCAGGCTTTCTATCTCATAATTTCATTTTTCTTATTAGGTTTAAGCAAAAAAAATTCATTTATAGCCTATTGGCTTAATATCTTCAAGTATTAAAATAATGGGCCCAAAGACTTGGTATTTTTCTAATGAGTTTTATTCTTCCTGGATTACATCTTTCCATTTATGCCAATCATTTCTTTGTCGATATTCAATGACAGACTTAAGTTCAATGTCCTCACTTTCTTTTGCAATATTAATTATCACTGCATATGCAAATACATTATTGACAATAGTTTCACTCTGGTTTGATCTCTTACCTGAAGTGACATAGTTGATTGATATCTCATTGTTTTCATTATCTTTATGCATTTGAACCTTTTCTGAGATTACTTGTTAACATATATCTTTTGTTATAGACTCTTCATGAACATCAATTTTTGGATTGTCACTTAGTTTATTTTCTTCTCTTTTCTTTCTTGGATTTTTATCCTTGGAATCAGGTGGCCTACCATGCTTCTGATATGACATTGACTCATTTGCTATAATATTAACATGTAGTCCTACTAGGACATCAATTCTAGCTGGAGCATTTTCAACTTGTATATGAGATTTAATAACTCTTTTTGGATCACAAAATGCATCTGGTAATTAGTTTATTATATTTTACAAATGAATGATCTTTTGAACTTTTAGTTCATATTGTTTTGAATAAGGATCAAGATGATTTAATGATGGCTCATTCCAAACAATTTGTTTCTCTAATTGCTTGCTCTCTCCCCCAACTTAGGAAACAAATCCTCATCAAAATGATAATTATTAAATCTCACAATAAAGACATCCTCCGTTAATGGTTCAAGGTATATAACTATAGATGGAGATTCATATCCAATATATATTCCCAATCTCCTCTGAGGTCTTATTTTTGTGCAATGTAGGGGATCAATTGGGACATAAACAACATATCCAAAAGTTCTCAAATGGAAAATATTTGTCTCTTGGCCAGAAACCAACTGTAATTGTGAAAATTTATGATAACTAGTTAGCCTGATGCAAATAATAGTTGATGCATGTAAAATTGCATGTCCCCAAATAATTATTAGGAGGTTTATTTTTATAAGCAATGGCCTAGCTATTAATTAGAGACGTTTGATAAAAGATTATGCTAAACCATTTTGAGTATGAACATGAGCTACTGGATGTTCAACAGTTACTCCAATTGACATGTAATAATCATTAAAGGCCTTAAATGTAAATTTACCAACATTATCAAGACAAATTATCTTAAAAGCATATTATAGAACTATATTCTTAATCGAATTATTTGAGCAAGTAATCCTGCAAATGCTAGATGTCGAGTTGATAATAAACATATATGTGACCATCTTGTTGATGCAACTATTAACACTATAAAATATTTAAATGATCACATGGTGAATGAATTGGCCACAAATATCATCTTGTATACGTTCCATAAATCTAAGTGGTTCATTTTAAATTTTGCTCAATGAAGGCCTAATAATCAATTTTCCTTAACAGCAAGCTTAACATGAGAATTCATTAGATTGAAGAATCTTCTAATTCTTCAATGGATGGCCATAAGAGCTTTCAATAATTGTTTGCATCATTGTTGATCCAGGATGACCTAATCGACCATGCTAAATAAAATAAATATTTAGGTCAGTAAACTTATAGTTTACTAACATATATGTTTCAATAGTACACATATATGTGTAATATAAGCTAGAAAAGAAAGCAGGTAATTTCTCCAATACACATTTCTTTCTCATTGTGAGGGTTGTAATATAGAGATATTCAATATCTTTCATATTTTTAGTTTCAATATGATATCCATTTTAGCGAATCTTTAAAGCTCAATAAATTTCTACGAGATTTTTGGAAGAATAATACATTTTTAATAAAAAAACTATGTACATCCAGGTAGTAACATATTTGCTTTTCCAAAGCCTTCAATTATTCTTTTACTACCAGATATTGTATTGACATAAGTTTCTCCCATTTTTAAGTGAGAAAAATATTTATTATCTCTTAATATGGTGTGCGTGGTACCACTATTTGCAAGACATAAATCTACATCATTTGTTCTTAATCTACTAATAATTGAGTAGGATCCAAAATATTTTATCTTTATAAATAACACACCAATTAGTATCAATCTTTTAAAGACTAATATATTTAATACTTCAGGAACATAAAATATTAATTCCTTAATAAATTGGGATACTAGATTTCAAGATACTTAGTTCTTCAGGAACTTATAGTCAAAATTCTTCAAAAATTTATACCTTTAGCTATTTATTTAATTAGTTCTTCAGGAACTAAAAATATTATTAGTTCTTTAGGAACTAGAATTTATAATACAAGTTCTTCAAGAACTAAAATTTATAATATAAGTTCTTTAGAAACTAGAATTTATAATGCAAATTCTTCAGGAACTAAAGTTTATGATACAAGTCCTTCAGGAACTAAAATTTATAATACAAGTTCTTTTAGAAACTAAAATTTATAATACAAATTCTTCAGGAACTAAAATTTATAAAATAAGTTCTTTAGGAACTATATATAACACTAGTTCTTCAAGAACTAGAAATTAATTAACATTAACTAATATTAGATAATATGTCTATAAGATAAAAATAAAATAAATAAAATAAGATAAAAATAAAATAGAACTATAATCCTACAAAGTATACAAATAAAATTATAATTGCAATATAAACTAGTATTTGACTAAAACAAATGAATTTTAGTAAAATTTCAAAAGCCATAAAACTAATTACTAGGAAGGCGGGCTATTGATCTATTTAGGAAGTGGGCTCAATACTGAGATATCCTCAACTTATACTTTGGTCGATAGAATTTGTGCTAAATACGAATCGGAGTTTGAAGAAAGGGAAGGAGAAATGAAAAAGAAGACCAAAAATTTTGAATAAATAAATAGGTGCTATATACTCATTAGGACTATCAAATTGGGTTCTTGTAAATTCAATAATAAATTCAATAAAGACAGAATATAGTTTCATGCAATTTTTTTAAAATATGACAAGAAAAAAAAAGCTCTACTTTAAATCTTGTTTTAAGCAATTGTGCTGATAATATGTTGTGAAATAAAGAATAAGAAGAAGAATAAAGAGTGTTGTAAAATAAAAATCAAGAACAAAGAAAATGGAAAGAAAAGATAGAGTAATTTTTCTCTCTCTCTCTCTCTATATATATATATGTATATATATGTTTATATATTTCATTGATTTTAACATTTACTTATAGGTGTAGAGGGTTACAGAGATAAAATTCTATTTATATAAGGAAATCTATCAATAGACATAATGACAGATATCCAATATAACCTAAACATTTTAATATTATCGTAACAATTCATTTATTGTGAGAACGAAATAATCCTTAAAGGACAACATCACTATAAACCTCAAGCTATTTTTTCTTATTATTTTTATTTTGTAGGTATACAATTGTTCTTGTCATTATAAATTTGAGTTTGTTCACTAATGAATTATTTTTTTTATTTTTTTATGAATTTTTGATATATTTCAAGAATGAAGCTCGAAGTCAACTCTATTACTTATTGGGAATGACCATTAACTATTTCACATTTAAGATATTATTAATTTGATTAAAAATTATAGGTATTAAAAATAAAAAGAAGATATATCCATAAAAATAGATATTTTCTTTAGTTATTCCTTCAAATTGAGCAAGGATTCCATATATAAAAATTCGTTATATAAATATATTAATAAATTTGTAATAAATGAGTAATTTACATTGACGGTCCCTGAAATTTAGGGTTGTATCATAACGGTCCATCATCTTCATTTTATATCACAAATCTATCTTAATTTCAATTAATGTGATAGAAAACTCCAAACCATCACTCGACTGTTAGCTAAGTAATGGAGTACACACGTGGCCGAGAGTCTGATGAAGACTAAAGTGCTCAAGTTTTGATACTGAGAGTGGTACAAAATAGAAGAAAGTAAAGTATCCAAATTCAGTACTGAGAGGAACTTGGAGAACCCTAAGTTTGAGATTGGTATGTTATTCAAGAATAAGGACGAGTTTAAACTAGCTTGCAAACAATATGGTATTAAACACAGGTACCAATTGCATTTCCCCAAAAATGACAAGAATAGAGTGAGGGCTAAATGTTATAGAAGACAATGTGATTTCTGGATTTTGCAAGTAAGTTTAGACTTAAAAATCCAGAAGAGGGGACATTCCAAGTTAGGTCTTTCAACCTAAAGCACACATGTAGAAAAGTCCATACAAACTTCCATGTGAAATCAAAATTTATTGCAGATAAATATCTTGATGAGTTTAGGATAGATACTTGTAGAGATTTAAAGAGTGTAATTAAGAGAGTGAAGAAGGATTTGAAATTAAACATTGATAGGATGAAGGCATGGAGGGCTAGGGATTAGGTTTTAAAGACTATTAATGGTGATGAGGACTTATAATAAGGGAAATTGTATGATTATAAGCTAGAATTATTAACAAATTTTGGTTCTATAGTTGAGTTTATAGAACCTAGAGGGAAGTTTGAGGGTATGTATATATGTTTTTCTGGTTTGCAGAATGGTTTTATTGATGGTTGCAGACCATTAGTATGTCTAGATGGATGTTTCTTGAAAAGGACTTATAGAGGCCAACTTCTAGCAACAACTGGGATAGATCTAAATGACTGCATGTTCCCAATTACATTTGCTAAGGTCAAGGTTGAGAACACAGTAAATTGGGAATGGTTCCTAGGCCTACTAAAGAAGATTTGGAGATGCACAACTCTCATCACTTTTTTCATGAGTGATAGACAAAAGGTATCCCATTACCACAAATACATCTATTTAATTATTTTACTTTTGTAACAAATGATACAATATGTGTGGCAAGGACTTATAAAAAATGTTGAGAAGAATTTCTCTAACTCAGAGCACAAATTATCTATATGGAGACAAATTTCAAGAGCAAGTTTAAAGATGATGATTTAAGAAATTTTATGCAAAATGTTGCAAAAGCATCATATGCTACAAAACTCAAGCATTGGTTAAATGAGATTGAGAAAAAAGTGAGGCTGTAAGAAAATGACTAAATGAGAAACCCCTAGAGCATTGTAGTAAAGCTTGCTTCACCACAACTGCAAAGTGTGATATGTTGTTGAATAATCTCTTTGAAAGCTTCAACAAATATATCTTGGATGCTAGGGAAAGGCCCATTATTACTAGGTTTGAGATATTAGAATACAGATCATGAAGAGGATTCATAATAAGCAGAAATATGGCAGGAAATTAAAGGGGAAACTATGCTCTAAGATTTAGAAAAAGTTGGAGAAAATGAAAAAATCAGCTTTTGAATTTACAACAACCATTTCTGATGGACCAAAAGTACAAGTGTATAGTGTGGATAGGCAGTTTATTATGGACATGGAAGGAAGAACCTGCACATGTAGGAGGTGGGAGCTTATAGGCATTCCTTGTATGCATACTTATTGCTGCATATTTGAGAATAATGAGGAACCAGAAGACTTTGTAAATAATTGCTACAATAAGGAGACCTACCTTAGGGTATATAGTCATTTTATCAATCCTTTGAATGGGCCTCATATGTGGGAAAAGCATCCTAATCCACAAGGAATAATTTTACCTCTAACACCTATCAAGAAGAAAGGGGGGAGGAAGGCTAAAGCAAGAAGGAAGGAAGCTGAGGAAATCCAACATAAGGGAAAAAAGAACAAGGTGAAACAAAATTTAGGAAGAAAAGGAATTATATCTATCAAGTGTAGTGCATGTGGTAAGGTATGGCATAATAAGAGGTACAATAAAACCAACCAACCTAATGTGCGTATATATCTTATTATGTTTTAGATTTATTCTGATTGGTCCCTTTTTTAGTTATGATTAATTAAATTTGTCTCGGACATCAACTAGTGTTGCCAATATGGGAGACAATGGTATAGGTATTGCCAATATGGGGATACCACACAACAAAGTGCCCTTGGTTCCATTGATGAACAAGTTGTAAGTTTGAGATGTATACATTTATTGTTGATTATATAGCCATTAATCTATTATTGTTTCCTCTTTCATGTAGGATTCGAGCTGGATAGACAATGCATTTCCTACACAATCAGGGAATATGCATGAAAGTGGCATCCAGAGGTCCACAGTTGGTCAAAATCCCGAAAGACATCCAACTCAATCAAGCTAAACTCTATCAGAACCTCAACATAGCAAGGAGACAAGAGTCAAGAGGCCAAGACAGTGGGGAAGGGAAGTGCCTTCAAGATACAAGCAAGCTGGAAAAAAATCAAAAAATTAATTAAAGTTGTTCTTTTATGCTATTTTGTGGCTATTGACTTTGATTTTATTTTTAGATAGGGTGCGTTCAGGGTATAACCATAACTATTTTGTATTTCAAATTTGAAAAAAGTATTATGCTTCATTATTCAGTTTCAACTTGAAACATTTACTATGTGATCATATTATATGATTTTAATGGAGAAAGTGTCTATCTTTGTGTCAATTTTTTTGTTAATAGTAATTACTATTCATATGAGTAAAATAAAATTTCATACTAGCCACCATAACTTCATTAGATTAATTAAAAAAGTACCATATAACAAATTTTCTTTAGCTACAATACCTTACTAAAACTTAAGCTTCTAAGAAAAAGAAACATAAAATAATAGCAACAAATACAACCAAAGCAATTTATAGGAGCCCCTTCATTGGCTTTAAAGCTTTCAATTGTGTCTCGGACTCAACCATCTTCTTCACTTTTTCTTTCAACATTTTAATCTCATATTCCATCGTCATAACTTGCTTTCTCAGCCAAGAACTTCAAAAAGAAAGCTCCCTACCCGGATTAGTCTATGCTCTTTTCAATTTGTTTAGTAAAAATTAAATATGCTCACTTAATGGTTCATCGTACTATATGAAGAACCGGCAACTTTGTTCAACACACTTCATAAACCTTCTTTTAGGGTTCTTCTCAAACCAAGATACCCACATTCTAGCCGGCACACCACATTGACAGTCAACTTGATGGATGGAGTAAGGAACTCGATCATAACTCTCAAGCTCGATTGCCGTGTTATTTTCCTCATAGCCATTGTAGTACAAAGCTCGTGATTTCTAGGGTTTGTAGACAGAAGAAAAGAAAGGGCGAGTTCCGAGCTAAAGGTAAAAGGAATATATAAGCTCGATCTAATGAGCTTAATGAAAAAATTGACGTGTTATTTTAAGCTGACATGTCTTTTTTTTAAAGTTATTTCAAGATGCAGACTACCACATGTATTGTACGTTACTTGGCTAACAGTCGAGTGACGATTTGGAATTTTCTGTCACATTAATTGAAGTTGAGATAGATTTGTAATACAAAATGAAGATGAGGGACGGTTGTAATATAACCCCTAAATTCCAGGTACTGCCAATGTAAATTACCATAATAAATTGATTTTAGTTTTTGTTATTTAAAAATTGTTACAAGTTCATTTTAAATAAATAATTAAATAAAACTACTGAACTAGTGATTATTAAATCAACAAAACAAATCATGATCTTTATTTAAAAAATTTGGAACGAGATTTTAAAAGAGTCTGTTTTAGATTATTATTGGGTATTAAAATATATATTTATAATTTTATAATTTAATAAATTAATGTTTTATAAACTGTTTTTATCAAAAAAAAAAATTGGTTTTAGAAATATATCAATTTATTTACTTATCTCAAAAAACAATTTTGTCTATAAAAAAAAAAAAAAAATTTGGAAGTTAAAAAGGAAATTTCAAAAAGCATGTTGACAAATACAATCCTAAATTTGATCCTTATAAATTTCTTAGATTATTTTAACTTAAAATTTTATTATTTTAGCTCAAACTAGTCTTTGGATGAAAAAGCGAGAGTTGCTAAAGATTAATTTTTTTGAAATGAAATGAAAACCAATTTACTAATTCTTAAAAAGAATATTTTATAATTTAAAAAGTTTAAGTAGATATTAGAAAACACTATGTTTTTTGTTAAAGCCAAACTAGAAAATTTCATTTTAACGTGAAAAGACTCATAGATCTTGTTCGCCATAACTAAATTGCAATATGTTTTTATTTTTTTCTAATAAAAAACATAACTTTTTAGTTTGTCTTTGAAAACTTTTATTTACTTAAATTATTTATTTGATATTAATAATATATAAGAATTATATTTATTATATCTAGTAAAATATCTATATACATAGATTTTATATTATCCTTTTAGAAGGTTTTTATTATAAATATGCTTCTTTTATTTTTCAATATAATTTATGGGTGATGATATTTATCGCATTTGATTCTGTTAAGGCCAAATTAAATCTTTTTTTTTTTTTGGATTTAAAATACTATTTTATCCATAATAAAGTTAATTTATCAAGTTAAGTAAAATCAATGAATTGCCATACAGAAATTTCTCAAATTTAATTTTATATTTATTTTATTAAACCTTCCTCTTTAATTTTCTTAGAGTTCTTATTTTTTAATCCTTTTAATAATTTTTAAAAATCTTTAAAAAGTAGTCATTATTAAAAATATAAAATTAAAGTTTATAAATGCTTTTAATCAAGATAAACAAAACATAATTATTTTATTTTTATTAAAACACATTAACTTATAAAATAAAACAATGCTTCATCTTATAAGTCATATTTGAAAGATAAATGAAATATAAAAATAATTAAATATTCTAAAAGATAATATAAAATGTATATGGATAATTTACTAGATAAATTAAATATAATTATTTTTATTTAATATTAAAATAATAATTTAAGTAATAAAGTTTTTTTAAAGACAAACTAAACCATTATTTTCTTTATCAGAAAAAAACATATTTGGTTATGGTGAAAAAATTATGGTCCAATGATCTTTTAATTACTTTTATTGATGGATAAGATGGTCCTTTTATGTTAAAAAGAAGTATTTAGTTTGGCCATATCAAAATAGAGTATAGCAATATCCAGTAAACTTGATTTTAGATGAATACTAATTTTTTGTATGTTTTTAATATTAGTAAGAGTTATTAATTTATTATCTTTTAGCAATTTAATCTCTTTTATAGGGAGTTGATTACACTCTCTCAAATGGATGATTTTGGGAAGAAAAAAAAAAAGTAAAAATTTTAAACTAAATTGATTTAAAAAAAAATAAAAAAACTAAAATTAAATTTCATTACTAAGTTCAAAGGCTAAATTGAATCTTATTCCAAAAAAAATATACCCTCGTGTCCAATCATTATTATTTTTCTTCTTTCAATTTGTTTGTTCTTATCCAATTTCATGTTTGGTCCAGTATCAATCATCTTTTAGATTAACATGTTGGTCCCTTTTTTCTTTTATTTTATCTTAATAAGTCTAAATAAATCAATATAAATATAATAGCTCCTCCTTTAATCGAAGTAATGGAGATAATGGGTCCTCCTTCTATAGGAGTAGTATTATGAATGTTGAATATTCTTTTTATATTAGTAGTCAGAGAATATAGAATTTAAATTTTGATATTTAAATAATTAGATTTATCAAAAAATATTATAATATCAATGTGTTGTTTATTGCTATCGAGTGAAGTATACTTCTTCCAAATTCACAATTTACTATTTCATCAACACGATTTATAGTTGTAAAAATAAATATTTTTATATATTTTTTTCATGTTTAGTATATACTCTTATTTTTTATATCAAGATATATTTATTAATATTTAATAAGAAAATATGTATATTTTTTAATATTATATTTTAATTGAAATCATGAAATAAAAATAATGTGCTCAAATAATATTTATATTTATTATCGTGTCATTATCCCTACATCTAAAATCATAATATTAATTTTAATTGAGATTATGAAATAAATAAATGGCAATTTTCAAATTACATTAATAAAACTATAATTTTCTTATTAAAAACTCTAGCCGACTTTCTCTTTCTTTTTTTATTTTTCTTATTTTTTTGAAATTTCATTTTTTTATCTATCGCCTCTTTCTTTTTTTATTTTCTTATTTTTTTTAAATTTTATTTTTTTATCTATCGCCTCATTTTTAGTTTGATGATGATCTATTCTTTTATTTTTTATTATAATTACTTTTAATAAATAAACACTAGTAATTCTTTGAGGGGTTTTATGGGATATTGAGTTCTCCTTTTATAGAAATTTTATACTCCTTCATTACAGTTGTGTTGGGTTTTTCCTCTATGGAAGTAGTGAAGAAAAAAAAAATTTAACTAAACATTCAAACAATCAAGCTTGTAAAAGAAAAATTATAAAGTCTATATGTGGTTTAGTGCAACATAATAAATTATTCTTCCTGCAAAATTACAATTTACTACTCTATCAACACGATTGATGATTATTAAAAGTAAATTTTTTTACATGTTATTATTGATGTTTGACATTTATTTTTATTTTTTATATTAAAATATAGTTATTAATTTTCATTAATATAATATATATTTTTTCTAAAAAAAGATTAACCCTTCTTAATTTTGACTATATTCAAATATTGATTATGATTGAATCACATATGTAATGCTGATTCTATCAAAAGAGTTGAATAATAATTTATTATTGATTTTCAATTAGACTATAGGTAAATCTTTTTATAAGAAATTATTAACCTTTATTTATTGGAAATAAAATACATCTTAATTAGTAATTAAAGTAAGAATAAGTATAATTAAGAAATATAAAAAAGAAATTAACTTAAATAATATATATTTGTATTTTCAATTGTATTCACAAGACACTTTTAGTATTTGAATTAATTCAATTACAACATCAACGAAAATTATTATTTTTAACGTTTCATATTCTTTAAATTTCATAAAGAGAATTCTAAATTTCATAAAAGTATTATTATAAATTCCACAAAAATATGAAGATATTTAAAAAAATTTAGAATCTCAATGATTAAAAAAAGATAAAATAATTAAATTTATCGATTAAATTTGACTGTCCATACAAAAATTAACAATATGAAATTAAGAGACCTGGTTTTAGATTCTTTTCCAAAAATACTATATGGTGTCAAATATATTAATTGAGGAGAATTCTATTATTATAAAATAAGATAAAAAAGCCATTATCTATTAAAAAAATTGACATGATGAAAAGTAAGGTAAGAAAACTTTTTATGAAAAAGAAAAACAACTTTATAAAAAGAGATTAAAAATTGACAAGCTCTATGAAAATAAGAGAAAGTAAAAAAATAAAAAATAAAAAAAATAAAAAATAAATAAAAAGATAAAGAGAGGATTAGATTAAATGTATAAAGGTTCCAACTTTCTTTTCACTCTCTCATCCTCCATTTCCAATGTCATTGTCATTCTATTCTCTCATTGTCTTTTTGTGCCCATTTCTTTCCAATTTCCATGAAAAAAGTTATCAACCAAACCAAACCCACTTGGGGCAACTTTAAGGGATGTGTCCTTTGACTTTTTGCTTTGACCATCACCATCACTCTCCACTATATTATGTATTTGGGTGCACATGATCAAAACATATTCTATTTTAATTGCTCAGAAGAAAAAAAAAAAAATCAATACATATTCTTCTTTTTCCTAATTATTTTTCCTCTGCTTTTGTCCTTAGCCTCTTCACTTTCCAAATTATAGACAAAACCAGTCTTTCTCTCTTTCTCTTTTTATTTTAGCTCTCTTAAAAATAGCTTAATATTACTAGGGACTATCACCAAAAGGCCGTACTAATTAATGAATTGTAGTCCAGGCAATATGTATTTTTTAAGCCTTTTAACTTTTATTTTTATTTTATTAAATTCTTTAATTTTTATTTTGTTCTATTTAATTTTATATTTTTATTTATATTTTTATTAAATATCTAATAACAGTTTTTAATTAATTAAAAATAAAAATATAAAAACTCAAAAGAACAAGAAAAGATCTTATAAAATATATTTATAAATACTTTATTAAATAAAAATTAAAATACAACAGCTAAAAGAACAAAATAAAAATTCAAAAATTTAAAAGAAAAAAGTTTAAAAATTCGGCAGCTTAATAATGAATTTTTCTATTTAATTTTTATATTTGTAAAAGTTGTAAATCTAAACTTCTTCCTTATCAATAAACTTATTCTTGGTTTTAATTTTCACTTTTATTATGTCATAATTTTTTTTAAATAACAAAAACTACTAAAATTTTAAACGTACATAAGAGTATGAAAAGGTTATGTTTCCTATCTACATTTTCTTTTAATCCAACCTGATATTTGATATTATATTAGAACCCAATCATTAATATGTTACATTTCTTTTCATACAATCACCATATTTACATTAAAATGGGTTAGTTAAAATTATATAATAAATTAAGGTTGGCTTTTGAGTTGAGTTATATATGAATGATGTATCGAATATAGTAGTTGTAAGTATACGAACCGAATAATAGTAAAATTATAAAAATAACGTATTCGAAATCGATCTCTCAAAAATTTTATAGCAAAACTATTATAAAAGTTAATTGTCAAAAATAAATAATATAAAAAAAAATTTAAACACTTTAAGTCAATTTTTTTTTTTTTGAGAAACTAAGTTCATAAAATGAAAATAATAAAAGTAAATATAAAATACAAATGAGCTTAAAACTATATGATAAGAAATAAAATATTTAGTTTCGACAATTAAATCGTATTACCCTTATTAACAAATTCAGTCAAACAGAATTGACTGATAGGTGATGTTTTTTTCTTTTTTTTTACTACTCAAACTAATGAAATTGCTAAAGTCTCTTAAACAATATAAGTTATAGCAAAGATGACGTGTCTAATTAACAACTTAAATATTTTTATAACTACCAAATCATAATTTAGTGAAAATTCTTCTCATAATTAACTCATTTGAAAATTTTAAAGGCAAAAAAAAAAAAAAAAAAGAAACTAGGCCTCCTAGTTTTGTGTGTTTGTGTAATTGGACCTTTGAACTTCATTTGCATTCAATTGGGTTCTTAAGTTTTTTAATTTGTATAATATTAGGTCCTTCTTTAACGTGAAGGGCATGTTCAAACTTTGTTTAGGGGGCATTATTTTTATGAAGTTTGTTGATTTAGCCCCTTATAACTTATCAAATTTATTAATTGAGTTCTCATTAGAAATAATAATAACAATTATAATATGAATTTATAACTTAAATAGGTATTATATTCTTTTTTCAAAACATGAACTTTCAAACTTAAAATAATAAATAAAAATTTAAAAGAATATGGAACCAACAATAAATAGGCAATATATTTTAATAATTAAATTTATTGTAAAGTAAGCAATTGCAAGATGAAAAATCATGATTAAGAAGTTGAGAATAAGAAAAAAGATCTAATAACATTAAAGAAAAAACTATATGAAATCATTTAAAACTTCATGAAAAGAAATTCAAGGGATCATGGGGCCTAATAAATAAAATTACAGAGTCTAGATTTAATGGGAAATTTTTTTCATGAATTTAAAATAATATCTTTAATGGCATTAGAAGTTCGTTAAGAAAGAACTTAACTATGTTAAATTGAAAGTTGAAAAACCTGACTGAAACAAAATGAAATTAAAGGTCCAGTTTTAAAAGCATGCATAGTGCAAGGGCCTAAATATGGTTCTTTCATTTGAAACTTCTAAGAGTGTGTTTGGAATTGCATTGAATATTCAAAAAGCATATTTGAAGTTTTTTTTATTAATATATTATTTTTTTTATAAATTACTTTTCTCAAACCCATTTCTAAAAAAATTATATATTCACCTCCTTTTTATAAAAATGATTTTTAAAATTCAAAAAATCATTCAAAATAAATTTAAAATTGGAAAAGCGTTTTTTCAAATTCAACACTAAACTCATCCTAAATAATCTTATTGCTCAGGCAATATAGTGAGTAATTGAGCTTAAAATCAAGTTTAGTGAAATATAAAACACAAAGTGGCAGAAATTAAATAGAAACAGTTAAAAAGATAAAAAGAATATATAAAATTATAAATTTCACAATAAAAATATAAAAATTGGCCAAGATAATAAATTCAATAAGAAACTAAATGATAGAAAGCCATAATACATTAAATAAAATACAATGTGCCAATAATATGATGTGTTAAAAATGCTACTTGAAAAGTTTCATCAGAATAAAATGAGTAATCCAAACATAAAGTTGGTTGATTTAATTAAAATTTTTAAAGACTTTTATAACAAATTTTTAAGTAAATTATTTTTAAAGAGTATAAAATTTTAATGTATTTTACAGAGTTCATGATTTGATGAATGATTTTCACAAATTTTATTCAAAAATAATTTTATAGATATTGATAGACTTTTTTTGATTTTTATGAACCATAATTTATTTATTATTTAATTATTTAAAAATAAATTTAATCATTTTACTTTTATAATTTTTTTCTTTTTTGTGTGTTTATATTAAGCATTATTCCATGTAATGTTATATGTAATTCCATATATTAATAACAGACTTCATTTCATTGTTGTATCAAATTCATATCATTTTAAAAATTTTCTACCTTATAATATGAACATTTTTTTTGTCAAGACAATATATTTTTTTAAAAGGAAATTATTATATCATAATTTATCTCTAATTAAACTACCAAATTTATGTCATATTTGTTAAATTTTTTTTATTATCTATTTGATAAATACCTAAACCAACAACGCTTATCAATTATTTAATAAATACCTAAACCGACAACAATTACGCTTAGAGATCTATATATGGTGGGCTTGTTTGCTCAAAACAATTCAGTAAATACTACATTTAAATTTTATATTTTTTATGGCTCATTTGAAATTAAATTAATATTTTTTAATTAATTCATTTTTTGTATTTGTGAGTACATAAAAATATTATTAGCTTTTAAGTTTCATTCAATTTCTTATATTTTTTTAAGATGGAGAGTATAATGAAGGAGAATTTGAGAAGAAAGAAAATAAGTTTAAAAAAAAAGTCTATTAAAATCTTAAAGAAAAGTAAAATAGAATTTTTAATAATTTTTAAAAAAATTTATTTATAATAATAGTATATCTTTTCTTTTTTTTTTTTTATGTATTTCTCCTAATCAAAATTAAGAAATTGAAAGGGGCAAGAAATAATATAAATTAATTTGAGGAAAAGAGTGAGGAATAACATTTGGCATTGGATAAATTTAAAAGGCGAATATTTTAGATTTTATTTTATTAAACAATTTAAATTTTTTAAATTTATTTTATTGAGTTTTTAAATTTTTATTTTTAATAAATAATTTTTATAAAATAAACAAAAAATTTATAAAGTACATATGATAAATCTTTAGTTTTAAAAATAAAAATACAAAATTTTAATAAAATAAAATCAAAATTAAAAAACTCAATTGAATAGAATTAAAAATTAGAAGCTTAATAATAAATTATTTTTTAATTTAAAAAGCAATGTTTCTAAATATTAAAACAAAGAGAAAATTAAGAAGAAAAGGGAAGATCAAAATAAGGTAAACTGAATTTATCCGAAATCATGTAATCCCCCCCATGATTTTATGTATTTGAAAATATCTTAACTTTTAAGTTTTAGTAAAATGTGAAGTTTTGAGATTATTAAAATCAATTCTTATATATTTTTTAAGCATTATATTGAAATATATATATTTTTTCTTATAGAAAAAGGAAATACAAGTAGGAGAAAGGGTAATTAAGTAAATGGAGTAGAAGAATGTGGGAATGAATGATTGCGATTGGTGGAGGGGGGCGTGAGTTCACATGGTCACTTATTTATGGACAGCTGTTTAAAAGTCAAATTAAGATATGATTAAGGTCTCATTAAACGATTATTATTTATTAATCAAACTTTTATTATTTAATTTGTAAGTTTTATAATTGCGGGCCAAATTAAGCTAACATGCTAACGTGCTAAAGCACGTCGGCCCCTGGGCCCCCCTTTCCACATGCAAATGCGATTATTAACATCTCTCGTTTCCTTTTTCCCTTTTTTGGATAAATAAATTATAAAACTCTTATTGGTCACATCTATTTTTCTTTTTAATAAAAAATAAAATTACGTGATCCTTATTTTTTAATAATTTAGAGTGAGCACCCGCCGGTTCAGTAATTTAGAGTGAGCACCCGCCGGTTCGGTTAATAATCAAATAAGGTCTAAAAATAAAAAAATGTAAATCAACTTGGATTAGAAAGTAAAATTGAACAGAATTAAATTCAACAATTATAATTTGGTTTGCTCCGGTTCTTTGTTTTATTTTTAAATTTTATACTTTAATTTTATGTATAGAGAGCTAACTTTTGTTTGAGATTTGTTATGGTAAAATTCTATAAATTATAATATATTCTTTTCTAATAAAAAAAGATATATATGATATTTTATAAAAATATTAATTTAAATAAATTAAATACAATTTTAATTTATATAATTATAATAAAAATCTATAATTTACTTATAAAATTAATTATAAAAATCGCAGCTATTGTATATTAATAATAAATATTATTCTCTTTCTAAGGAAAATATATTTATATTTCTATATGTAGTAAAATAAAAATGACAATGAAATAGTAAAAAAAAATTTAATTTTAAATTATAAAAACAGTTAGAAATTTTTTTGATATATATGAAAAGTAACAAATAATAAGGATTTTAACAATTAAATTCTTTAAAATAGTTATTGAAAATATGATAATTTATTAATGCAATAAAAAGGAATTTTTTTTAAAACTAATAGACATATAAATTTGTTATATTTATATATATTAATATGGAATAAATTTCAGAAAATCTCATAAAAATATATTATTTAAATTTTGTAAGAAAGCTAACATAAATGTAAGTAAGATCTTATAAAAATAAATTAGCACAATTATAATTAAATTATATGTATATAACATATAAGATAAAAATTTTAAATATAAAATAAATAAAATAATATACAATATAGCATAAATTGTATAAAATTATAATTACTATTTTTATAGAACTAGTAGTAGAGCTGTTCATGGGCCTGGGTACCCGTCCGGTCCGCCCAGGCCCGCACTTCTCGGGCCGGGCTTAGACAACAATTTTTGTGTACAAGTCCGGCCCGGCCTGAACCTGTAAAAAGCTCGTACTCCTCGGGCCGAGCTTGGAATTTATATAAAAATCCAAGTCCGGCCCAGCCCGATGTCTAGTTTAGTTAGAAAAAAAGAAATGTCATACCTAGCACTCAAACCTGTGACCTTCAGCTTATAATTGAGTGTTATAAACCACTTAGCTACCTATTATTTCTATTTATAATTTTATTGTTATTAATGATATATTAAAAAAAACAAAACCCTAAACAACCTTGTGGTAGACAAATAGAGAATGAGTTACTACCATTGCAGAACCGCATTTCGATCTGGATCTATCACTTAAACATAAAGTGAGGGCTTTCCTGCCCCCTTCCTATTGAATCTTCTTCGTTATTTCCTGTTACTCCTGCTTTGGAACGAGCCTTGTCTACGGAGAGCAGAGCGACCTCATCTTGCTTGCTTCTGGCATGAACAAAGCTGTAACGGAGCATGTACGCGGCGATCAAACACGACCGGAGGGGCTAATAGTTAAACCATACTGCCCATGCCGATCCTGTCTTTTCACTGCTCCGTGGGTAGTCCTAGGGGGCTCTTGGCAGACGTGGTATTTTGCTTTTGAGGCTAGGAAGATCTAACTGTAAGTCTGTAACTGTCTTGGTGCCGTAGGAGACCCAGAACAAGATCAGACCGCTTATAGAAGAAATAGAAGAAAGCAAAATCTCCTATACCCGCTTTCTGTTGAGCTAGTTGCTTCATCTTCTACTCGGCTTAGCCCCGAAGTAGGCAAGGTTGGGTTTTATTTTTTTCTATGCTGTTGTCTTGTTAGTGTGGGATTATAGATACATATTCATATGTTTTCTATTGTGAGAAATCTTTTGAGTCAGTTTCTTTAGGACTCTTTAATTAGTTTTCAAGGTTTGGTGTGTGGACTTGTCCAAAGCTGAAGTTGCATTTTGCTGTAATTTATTTCAACCTATTAATTAATTAACTAAACCAGCTTTCAATTCTGCCCTTTTAGTCCTCTGCCCACACCACATGGGACTTTGAAAATCTTGTTTATTCGCATGTATTAAAAGTACAAATGCATGTTGCTAGCAAGAATCAAGCTATATAATTCTTTGTTCGTACATATCCCAACTCATTTAGTACCTCCATGTGCTGATTCAGTTAAACATCCAATTATGGTCTATTAAATATATGAACTAGGATTAGAGTTTAGTTTAATTTCAAATCGAATCTTTTTTTTGAAAAAGAAGCTGATATCCTCTCACGAATCCCACTATATAAATTATTTAATTATTTCTTTGGTGGATTATAAACTGAAATTTATATTTGATTATTTAAATGGAAATCTGATATTTTCTGTTTTCTTTTAATATAATGCAGATTAAAATTTAGTTCATGGCTGAGGAACAAAATTCCATAATACCGGAAAATGATAAATATAAACAGCCCATTGAGGATGGTTTTGTAGAATATGAAGTTTCCAAAAAGTGAGCAAAGACTACTTCAATTGTTCAGGAACATTTTGAGCTAATCGGAAATGATACAAATGGAGATGAAGCCAAAGCGAAATGTAAGCACTATAAGTCTATTTTGGGTGCTGCTACAAAAAATGAAACATCACATTTAAGGCGTCATTTAACTAAATGCTCAAAACATGAAAATGCAGATATTAAACAATTTCTTATAGGTAGTGAAGTATTAAGTGATGAGAGTAATTCTATAAAGAACTATAAGTTTGATCATGATGGATTGCGCCATTGCATTAGCACGTTTGTTGTTGAAGGTTCTCATCCTTTTACTATTGTGGAAGAAAAGGATTTTAGGCGCATGTTATGTAAGGCGTGTCCTCAGGCATACTCTAAAAAGAGACATTCTTTCTTTGTATGTGAAAGAAAGGGATAACCTTAGAGAAATGATTTTCAATGCTCCTAGTAAAATTTGTTTGACAACTGATAATTGGAAGAGTCAACATACAAAAGTTGAGTATATTTGCATTACTGCTCATTTTATTGATAATAAGTGGAAACTACAAAAGAGAATTTTGAGATTTAGAGTATTAGTTCCACCTTATGACGGCTTGTGCATAGTTGATGAGATTGACTTATTTTTATCTCAATGGAATTTGAAGCATAAAATGTTTTCAATCGCTTCTTACAATGATACTATGATTTCTATCCTTAATGGTCGTCTCGTAACAAAAGAGTTTCTTGTATGTAATGGAGAGTTTTTTCAAATCCGTTGTTGTGCTCATATTTTAAACTTAATCGTTCAATCAGGTTTGGATAGTATCAGTGATATTATTAATAAGATCAGAGAAATTATGAAGTATATTGATAAATCACAGATACGTAGAAAAAAGTTTTTTGATGTTGCAAAGAAAAGTTTTCACTTAAATGTTAGGAGAAGATTTAGGTATGATTGTCCTACGAGATGGAATTCGACCTATACAATGCTTGATAATACTCTTTACTACAAGAATGTGTTTGATTATTTTGGGAGTAGAAGTCATGTACTTAGATCTTATGAAATCTCAGAAATTGAATGGAAACATATTTCTATGATTCATAAATTTTTGAAGGTGTTTTATGAAGTGACAATTATGTTTTCGGCTCATAACACTCCTACTTCAAATTTATTTTTTAGAGGAGTGTCGAAAATCCATTCAAAGTTATTAGAAGTTGCAAATGAGCCATCTCACCTTCTATGCAATACCGCTAAGGCTATGCAACCTAAATTTGACAAATATTGGGCTAATTATAATGGAATTTTGAGTTGTGTTGCACTTTTAGATCCTAGATGCAAAATAAATTTTTTGAAGTATTGTTATGGTAAAATATATGGGAAAGACAAAATGGATGAGATGGTAGAGAAAGTTATGACTACCCTTCGTAAGTTGTTTGACGAGTATAGACAAGAAACTAGTTCTAGTGTTGGAACTTCAAATGAAGAACCATCAAGTGGTGGCAATTTTGTTAGTGACATGAGGGATAGGCAATTTGAAGATTACAAAGAGTTTTTTGGGTGAAACAACTACTATACATGATAAGTCATAATTAGATCTTAATTTTGAGGAACCACCTCATAATTTGATTGAAGATTTGGATATTTTGGAGTTTTGGAATAAAAGTTCAATGAGATATCCCGAACTCTCAAAAATAGCACGCGATGTTTTATCAATTCCGGTTACAAGTGTTGCTTCAGAATCCGCTTTTAGCATTGGAAATAAGATCATTACCGCTTCTAGAAGTTCTCTTAATTCTAAGACGGTTCAAGCTTTAAATTGTCTTAAGAATTGGATTCGTGCGGAAGGTAATAAAAGTTGTTTATTTATAATTCAATCTATTTTTTGAATTTTATTTTCAAAATTAAGTTTTATAATTGACTAATTTTTATTTTGTGAATTTTTGTCTAGGTGATTTTATACCCAAATTTGAATCCGATAGCTCAAGTGAGGATGATATTAGTGATATTGATGGTGAAGAAGAAGCTGAAATTATAGATTTTTAGGTAAGTTTATTATTTATATATTGATTTAGCTTACTAGTTATTTTTATTTATATAAAATACTTATTAATTTAAATATTTTTTGTTTTGTAGGAAATATGAATTTGCCTTGAAGGAGTTTTCATCTATATTATTGTTCTTTTATTTCAGTTTTTGGAGTTTTATGTAGATGGTTAAAAATATTAATTGATGTTTGTATCTTTATTATCATGATGAACATGATTATTGGGTTTAAATTTTGAATATTTGTGTTGAAATTAGGTTTAAATTTTAAATATTTGTGTTAAAATTGGATTTAAATTTTGAATATTTGTGTTGAATTGTCGGTTCGGCCGGGTCAGGCCAGACCTGAATCCGCCCAGGCCCGACCTTTTTTTACAGGTTTAATAATTGGCCGGGCCGGGCTGGGCTTTTCAAAAAATTTCGAGCTCGGACTTGGTCTCAGAGATATTAAAAAATTCTCTGGCCTGGGAGGGCTCGGGCTTGTCCAAAATCAAGTCAGGCCCGGCCCGAGCCCGCCCAGGCCCGGCCCATGAACAGGTCTAACTAGTAGTAATTTAATTTGTACCAAAATTTAATATTAAATTTTATACAGTTAGATATTAGAATGCAATTCTTTTAATAGAACTAAAGTTTTCTCAATTTTTTGAAAATAAATTAGAATTAAGATTAAATTAAAAAGTCTAACCAAACGGAACGTTGCTCAAATGCTCTAACCGTGTTGTTTACCAACTGTAGAAAAAGACACAACTTTACTCCATTAGTTTATTCGGAAATAGAAAGATCATTAGAGTAAAAGTAAAAAAGGAAAAAGAAATTAGATCCTTATTATTTGGTAATACATAATTTTTTTTTACAAAATCAAGTAATATTCTTAAAATTTTATAATACAATAGATAATAATACGCAATCTTTATATAGGAAGTATTTTGTAAGTGGTTAGACATTCTCAAAGTTTTCTCTTCTTTTTCATTGATGTCTTGAAAAGCATGTTTTCTTACAATATTTCTATGTCTCATATACACAAAAAAAATATCTCATTAGTTTTACACGTGTCTAGTTCCTATTGGTATCAATATATATTCTATTAGTCCCCCTCAAGTTGGAGCATACAGATTCTGAATGTCCAACTTGGAAATGGAAGCTTGGAACAGAGTTGTAGGAAAAGACTTTGTAAAGAAATCAGTCAGTTGTTTTGATGAAGGGACTGGCATAAGATTGATGACTCCATGTTGAATTTTCTCTCAGATGAGATGGCAATCAATTTCTATATGCTTGGTCCTCGCATGATATACCATATTCTCGACAATTCTGATGGCAGATAAGTTGTCACAATAAAATTTGTTGGAGAAAAGGGGAGCTGCAAATCTTGAAAGAGAAAGTGAAGCCATTGTATCTCACATGTCAATGTAGCTATAACTCTATACTCTGCTTCACTTGAAGAGCGTGAGACTGTTTGTTGTTTCTTGGACTTCCTTGAGATCAATGCTGAACCGAGAAAAACACAGAACCTAGTGGTGGACTTTCTGGAATCAGGGCATGAAGCCCAATCAGAATCACTCAAAGCTTTAAGCTGGAGATCACCTGTTGCTGGAAAAATAAGCCCTGTCCTAGAGTCCCTTTCAAATATCAGAGAACTCTATCACCTGAGGTTAAATGAACATCTACAAGGGCTTGAAGGAACTTGGATAACTGTTGTACTGCATACGCTATGTTAGGCCTTGTATGGATTAGGTACAACAGCTTGCCAACTAGACTTCTGTATGCTGTAATGTCTTGAAGAATCTGCCCCCCTGTTCTAGACAATTTCTCTGTGGATGCTATCGGTGTCAGTATTGGTTTTGCTCCGAGAAAACCAGTCTCTTTAATACCAGTTTTGGACTTGACAACCTCTAACCCAAGAAATTTTTTTAGTTTTCCAAGATCCTTAATTTGGAAAGTATCATGAAGGAATCTTTTTATCTTTACAATTTATGTCATGTCTGAACTTGCTAAGCCAATGTCATCCACATAAATAGCTAAAGCAATGAAGTTTGATATAGTACCTTTGGTAAAGAGGGAGGAGTCTGAAGCAGCCTATTTAAACTTCTGAGTATACAATGCAGTAGTTAGCTTTGCATTCCATTGCCTGCTTGCTTGTTTCAATCCATACAAGTTCTTCTTTAGTTTGCAAACCGTATTGGTCTGCGTAGGTTGAAAACCAGGGGGCAAATCCATTTAATCTCCTCTTGTAAGTCACCATGCAAAAAAGCATTATTGATATCAAGATGACAAAGGTTCCAGTCCTTCGCAGCAGCTATGGCCATAAGAGTTCCGATTATGGTGATCTTTGCTACAGGACTAAACATATCAAGAAAGTCAATGCGAGACTTTTGAGTGTATCCCTTAGCCACGAGCCTTGCTTTGTATCTTTCTAGAGTTCCATAAGCTTTAAGCTTTGTTTTATACACCCATTTACAACCAATAGTCTGCTTGCCCTTGGGTAAAGGAACTAATTCCCAGGTATTACTTTCTTCTAAAGCAGCTATTTCTTCAGCCATTGCTTGTTTCCAACAAGTATGTGAAATTTCCTGATTATAATGTTTTGATTCAAGTAATATTGTTGTATTACATATATAGGACTGGTACTGAGATGAGGTCTTTTCATAAGATAGAACTTGAGAGATACGATGTGGTGTGGTTCTAGATTTGGGCAAAGAAACTTCTAAATCGTGAAATTTTGATGGTAGATGAATATTTCTAGTAGGTCTGGAAGAGGGTTGAGAAACAATACTTGAATTAATTGGAGGAGACTGTATTTCAGCAGTAGATGAATGGAGTGGATCAACTGTTTGTGAATCTGCCCTTTTGAAATCTTCAAGTGAATTTTCATTTTGATAAATAGGAATAAGAATATCATTGGACGGTATTGTAGCAAAATTCTCTTTAAGGGAACTTGTTTTCTGTAAATGTTACGTCTCTAGAAACAACAATGCTTTTATCCTCTAAATTGTATACTCTGTAACCTTTAGTGTTTTTAGGAAAACCAATAAAAACACACTTGATTGCTCTAGGATGCATTTTTGTCTTAGAATGAGGTAAAACAGAAGCAAATGCTAAACAACCAAAGATTTTGAGCTGATCATAAGAAGGTTTGACCTTGAAAAGGATCTCAAAAGGAGTTGACTGATTTAAAACTGGTGTTGGGGTCCTATTAATTAAAAAAGTAGCATGCATGACATAATCAATCCAAAAACAAAGAGGGAGATTGGCTTGAATCCTTAAACTCCGTGCAATAGAGAGAATATGCTAGGGTTCTCTCTCAACAATACTATTTTGTTGAGGTGTATAGGTGCAAGAAGTTTAATGAACAATCCCTTTTGATTTGTAAAAATCAATCATTTCAAATTCTTTGCCATTATCAATTCTAAAGCATTTAATCTTGACTGACAATTGAGTTTCAACAATATGGTAAAAATCAATGATCAAACATTTAGCTTCTAACTTAAGCTTTATAGGATAAATCCATAGGAATATGCTCTTATCATCAACTATGGTTAAAAAATATGAATGACCATATATGCTTTTGGTAGGAAAGGGTCCCCAAATGTCTAAATGAACAACATCAAAAACTGAAGTAGAAATAGAATTGCTAACCGAAAAATAGGCCTTTTTTGTTTAGCCAAATGACAAACTTCATATTCAAAGCAATTATCATTAATCACAACATTATGAAACCGATCAAGAGATTTCATTACTTGTTTAGAAGGGTGGCCTAGTCTGTTATGCCACAGAGTAAAAACAACGACATTACAACTAACAGGAAATGAATTTAAAAACTTCTCAGTATCTTCTTGTTGTAAAAGCTGATATTATCCATTCACTTGCTTAGCTATACCAGTCATCTTCCAAAGTTTCATGTCCTAAATATAACAAAAGTTGGAGGAAAAAATGAGAGAGTAAAAGGTGTTTTTAGTTAACTGCGAAGTGAAGATGAGATTAAAGGCAAAATTTAGTATGTAGAAAATCCTATGAAGAATCAAAGAGGGTGATAATTCAACAGTGCCTATACGCGTAACTTGAACTAATTTATTATTAGGCAACTTCACATATTTATCAGAAACTTTGTAATGCCTTTTGAAAAAACTGAGAGAATTAGCAATGTGATCGGTAGCTCCTTAATCTACAATCCATTTATTATTGTGGATTTGCTTATATCAACATAAAACAATACCTTTTTCAACAATAGGATCGAAGGCAGAGGATAAAGCATTGATCTGAGAGGTGGCTGCATTCTGAGAAACAACTGGCTTTTCTTGAATCATAGACATTAGACTATTATACTGATCCCTTGTAAAAGTAATAGGACTATCATCACCAGATTTGTTAAAAGTTTTATCATTGTCATAATTCATTTGATATGCCATATGTTCAGTAGTTAAAAGATTATGACTGTTAAAAGGAAAAGATGCAACCTGGTTTGTAGAACTTTGAAAATTCTTGCTTGCTCCCTTGTATCCTAGTGGGAATCCATTCTTTCTATAACACTTGTCAACAGGATGCCCATACATTCCACAGAATGTGCAGGTAGGCTTCTTGGCCCCATTATTTGGAAAAATTCTAGAATTGCCAAAAAATCTATTTTAACTATTACCAAGGTTAAATAGTTGGTTTCCTATCTTCGGCCTAAAACCATTCATATTCTTCAAGTATTGATTATGTTCAAGATTAAAACTGGTTGTTCTACTTCCAGTATTCATATTGAATTTTCCAGCAAGCAGTATATTTGAATCACTTGAAACTATAGCAGCACTCAAAGATCTTTCATGTTGAATTACAATAGCAAAGATTTCATTCACAGGGGGTATTAGTTTCATCATAAGAATCTGAGACCTTTGGACGGAAAAATTTTCATTTAAATCTTTAAGAAACTTTAGGATAAAATCTTATTTCCTATATTTATTGGCAGAAGATTCACAAGCATGTAGAGATCTCAAATTAAATATCTCATCCCATAAGAACTTAAAGTGGGTATGATAAGCAGTAACAAAAAGGTTACCTTATTGCAGAGAGAAGAATTCCTGCTAAAGATAAAAAATCCTTATAAGGTCCCATTGTGAAAAACGATCATATAGGTCTGACCAAAGATCGTATGCACAGTTCAACCACATTACACTTTGCCTAATTTCTATATTAAGAGACCTCTGTAACAAAAAAAGCACAAGATTGTTGCATTTTAACCAAGCATTATAAGAAGGATTTTTTTCCCTAGGAACCTTAATTAAACCAGTAGCAAATCGAAATTTGTTCTTTGAAATCAGAGGCATCTTCATAGATCGTGCCCAGCTATGATAGTTGTTGCTATTTAATTGAGAGGAGGTTAACATGAGAGATGGATTTTCATTTGGATGGATGTAGTATTCATTATTCTGATCATCGATCTTGAAGGTTTGTGTAGAATTAAAATCTTCAGTAGCCATCGAAGAGATTGATAGGGAATCTCAGATGCGATTAAGAAGGGAAAGCGCCGACTGTAGCTATAAAGAGGAAAACAACACTAGTTGTGATGAAGTATACTAGTTGCTTTAACAATTGATCATGGATCGGATCACTACCCACTAAAAATAAAACACTACAAACTTGAGATTGAAAAATAGATACCAAAAAAGCTACCAGGGAAGAAAAACACCTAATTCTAAGGTGATAAGATTAACAGCTTTAGTATCTACACTATCATCAGCGGACCAAAACATCGATACCCTCTGTAGACTGGTGGCTAACCTGCACACCTCAACATAAACAATAGCTGAAGAAGAAAACACTTGAATTTCGGGTAAGCCGAATCAAGAATCCTTCAAAATTGGTACGATTTTCCACTTCAAGTACAAAATACCCTATAAAAAAGAGGCACTAACTAAACAATTGCTGCAACTAAGCAAACAACTATCTAACATAAACTTAATAAGAACCCACAAAATTATTAACCAAACACATAGCAAATAGAGGTGGCATAACTGTGCCGTTTTCGATATGTAAGCCATTGAACTGTGCTTTATTAGCCTTTGCTAAGTTCTCTCTCTTAGGGTTTTGAGTGTGAGAGCTGCGTTTTCAGTAGAGAGCATCACCGCCACACAGTAGTAGCATTGACGGCACCGGCTACAGCTACAAGAAAACGCCCAACAAGAATGGCCTGTGATAGAGAACACCAAAACCAGATCTCCGGCAACGTCGATAGCAGATCCTGCAGCATAGACACAATGGCAGCCACACCTAACAACACAATGGCAAGAGGCAACAAAAACCACACACTCAAACCTCTCCACAGCCAAAACTCAGGCGGCACAGAGAGTGAAATAAGGAGAAGAGAAGGGAGAAGCAAAAGAAAAAATAACGCTCTAATACCATGTCAAAGTTTTCCCTTCTTTCTCATTGATGTCTTGAAAAACATGTTTTCTTATAATGTTTTCTATGTCTCAATATACATAAAAAAAATATCTCAGTAGCTTTACACCTGTCTAGCTCCTATTAGTGTTAATATATATTTTATTAGACATCTAATTCTATATTTTTCTTACGTTTATTAGAGGAATGTTCACTATTTTAGTCAAATTAAAATATTTATAAGTATTTTAATCCATATTAAATACTCCATTAATAAAAAAAATTATTTTTAATTAGCAGCTCATGTTAATAACAGATCAATAAAAAGAAAAAAACTAAGCAAAAATGCAACATTAAGTCCTTCAAACTTTTAAGTTTTATTTGATTTTAAATATTTTAATTTTTAATTTATTTTATTAAATTTTCATATTTTTATCTAAATCTTAATAATTTAATATTTCTTAATAAAATTAAATATAAAAATATAAGAGTTGAATAGAAAAAAATCCCAAAACATATATATATATATATATAAATAAATTCTTTTATTCAAATATAAATAAAAATATAAAGCTTGATATAAAAAAATAGAAATGTAAATTAAAAAATCAAGAATTCACTAATATATTTTGCCAAAAGCTAAAAATATCACTCAGATTAAGGATTAAAGCACTTAAATTAATAAAATATTCTGTTGTCGTAAGAAAATATTACAGAACAGTATATATATATATATATATGAAATATTATGGTTACCCCAATTATTAAACCATTGAGATTTGACTTCCAAAATATTCTATTTCCTAGAGTTTCTATTTTTAGTCATAACGTTTGTTATGGACTCTACATTTATTTAATTTGATGATTATAAAATTACAACTTTCCAAAGCACTTTGATTCCTAACAATTTATATTAAATTACACATTGATCTCTACAACTTTATAATTCAAATGGATATTTTATAATATTTTAGTCTCTCTTATTTTTTGAGAGATTAAAACTTCATTAAAAAGCAATGGAATTATATTACAACATTAATGCATCTTTGTTTCTTACACTGGGTCCGGTACTTTTATATATACCAACGTGAAAATTAATTATTTGATTTGTATCATTTAAAAAATTAAAAATATATTTTTAAATTTAACATTATAAATATTTTTAATATTAAAATAATAATTAATTATTTTTAAATATTACAGTAAATTGATCTATTTATGACTTATAAAATTTAAATTATTTATTATATTTATATATATATTAATATAGAATAAATTTCAGAAAATTTTATAAAAATATATAAATGAATTTTGTAAGAAAGCTGATACAAATGTAAGTAAGATTTTTATAAAAATAAATTAGCATAATCATAAATTAAATGGTATGTATACATATAAGATAAATTTTATAAATATAAAATAAATAAAATCATACAATATAACATAAACTATATAAAATTATAATCACTATTTTTATAAAACTAGTAGTAATTTGATTTTTACCATAATTAACTAAATAATATAAATAATATATTTAATATTAAATTTTATACAGTTAGATATTAGAATGCAATTCTTTTCATAGAACCAAAATTTTCTCAATTTTTTGAAAATAAATTAGAATTAAAATTAAATTAAAAAGTAACCAAACAGAATATTGCTCAAACACTACTTATTCTAGAAAGCTCTAACCATTCAATATTGATGTGTCTTTTTTAGTACTTGCAAGCGCACGAACCGTTCCTACAGTAAAGGTACGTGTACCACGAGGTCGATCTCTCAAGAAACTATGAGGCCACTTATTATAAAAACTAATTGTCAACATAAAACAATAAAAGTAAAACTAAACACTCTAAATCAGTATGTTGAAAGGATAATATTCATAAAATAAAGTAATTAAAATAAATAAATATGTAATGCAAATGCTTATGATTTAAAATTATATGTTAAAGATAGTATTTAGTCTAGCCATTTACGTAGTAATCTTCTTGTTTTATTTAAACCTAGATCTAATGAATGAGATGGTGATATGCATTTCTCCCAAGTCAATCAAGCTAAATGATGCAATCTAGGTTTCTTATACTAACATAAATTAAAGTAAAGATGATGTTTCTAATACTTTTTAACCTAAAGATTTTCATAACAATTACTATTGTTAAATTAATATGATGGTTAACTAACAACAATAACTGAAACTAATAAAGATATGACGGTAAAGAAATCATTAATTAAATAAATAAATAAATAACAAGATTCATACAAAAGTAAAAAGACTAAACTAAACACTTATGAAAACTAGCTCAATATATTTAACCCAATGATCATGGTATTAAATAGAAAGACAAAAAATAATAAAGTAAAAACTCCCTCTAGATTAAAGATTTTTTCAAGTAGGAAGAAGATTGGTCCTCACTCTCCACTTCTTGAAAAAGCTCATTAGATCTTAAAAAGAATAATAAAAATTAAGACAAAATGTTTATGGAGAACTATAGAGAATTATGGAGAGAGAAATGGTGGACAAGTGTAGAGAGTAAATAGGAGAAAACTCTGTTTTTCTAGAATTAGATTTTGTATAGATATATATAGAGGAGATTCCTTCTCTAAATAAATCTCCTTAGAGATAAATATACTAATATAAGTCTATCTAATAGATAAGACTTTAAATTTAAATATCTTTATCTCCACCAAATACTATATCATAAATAACTTTTAATATAAATCCTAATAATTATACAAAATGACTAAAATATCCTTTAGGCCTTGTAATTAGCACTCCATGCGTCTTAATCGTGGACCTTAATACAAACATATCCAATTAAGCTTTTTTTGTGTGTATTTAGCTCCATATTTTACTCTTTTGGCTAATATTACTTGAAAATATACAATTAAGTTTAAGTGAGATAAAAACATATATTTTTACCATTTTATATATATATATATAATTATATCATTAAAGCTCTAAAATACCTTAAATATCTATATATAATTTGGACCGATCAAATATATTTACCAAAAGCTAAAAGTATCATTCAGATTAAGGATTAAAGTACTTAAAATAATAAAATATATTTTAACACTAATATATATATATATATATATATATATATGAAATATTATGCTTACGTCAATTCTTAGACCATTGAGATTTAACTTCCAAAATATTCTATTTCCTAAAGTTTCTATTTTTAGTCATGACGTTTGTTATGGACTCTACATTTATTTAATTTGATGATTATAAAATTACAACTTTCCAAAGCACTTTGATTCCTAACAATTTATATTAAATTACATATTGATCTCTATAATTTTATAATTCAAGTTCATTTTAATCTATAAAATTGTTATTTTATAATATCTTAGTGTCTCTTATTTTTTGAGAGATTAAAACTTCATTAAAAAACAATGGAATTACATTACAACATTATCTGATGAAACGACGTCAGATATGAAAGGAGGGGCATTACTCCGTCCAGGTGCGATGATGTTGCAAATAAATTGATAGAATCAAAGCATAATTTTGATCTCTGATATAACAGAGACAATAAACCACTTCTAATGAATTTTTAAAGCCAAGAGAAGCTGCCCATGAGAAAGCCATTCTGATACTAACAGCTCCAACCAAAGATGGGAAGTCATACAGCTGAAACTAATCCATCTTTCTTTCTTACACCAGGTCCGGTACTTTTATATATACTAGTTGCACATAAAAATTAATTATTTGATTTGTATTATTTAAAAAATTAAAAATATATATCTTTAATTTTAACGTCATAAATATTTTTAATGTTAAAATAATAATTAGTTCTTTTTTAATATTATAGTAAATTCATCTATTTATAACTTCTAAAGTTTAAACTATTTATTTTTATAACTATCGATAAATAGATTTAATTATTATTATAAAAATAAAAATTCATATATATCATAAAAATATATTAATATTATGTAAATAATTTTACATTTATTATTTTATTTTATTTTAATAAGGTAAAATGTAATATCCAAAATTTCTATTTTTTAATAATAATAATAATAGTAATAATTAATAACGAGTTTTTATTTAAATCAATATTACCTTATTTTTAATTAGTTTAATTGGGATGATTTAAAATAGAATCTAGATAAAAATAAAGGAGTTATTTTTTCTGTGTCTAATTAGTTTGATTATATGAATTAAATTCTATATTGGAGAGTTATGAAAAAATTAATTCTATATGAATTAATTTCTTAGGCAATAAATCATATTTTTGGTCACTTAATCTTTTCTCAATATGAATATATGAATTAAATTCTATATTGGAGAGTTATGAAAGAATTATTAAATAATATTTTATAAAAGAATTTATTTAGGAATGATAAATTTTAATTAGCTAATGTATTGATTTTAATTGGAAAATAGCTAGAAAACTTATTAATTAAGTTAATTAAGTGTTAGGATTAAATTGACAATTAATTTTGGAATAAGGATTAAAAATATAATTGTTTTAAATTGGAGTTTTAAATGAAATTTGTATGGTTGGTATTTTAGTAATTAAATGTGTTGGTAAGGGTATTTTAGTAATTTTATTTTAAAATTAAGGGTAAATAAGTAATTCTATATTTTCAATAATTTTAATTTGGCCCAAATTAAATAGTTAGGGGTTCAATTGAAAAGCTAAAGAAAAGTTGAAGGGTTAATCAGAAATTTTGCAGGGCAAAATTATTAGTAATTAAAAAGTTGAGGGACTAAATGGTAAAGAAAAAAGTTCAAGGACTAAATGCCGATAAGGAAAGAAAAGAAAAGAAAAGAAAGAAAGAAAGAAAGAAAGAAAAGAGAAGAAGAAGAAGGAGGATCTAGGAGAGAGAGAAGGAGGAGAAAGGGGTGGCGTGCCATCGGGGTGCAGCTATTCAGTTTTCGGCATCTAATGGCTGCAAGGTCGATCTTGAAATGACCAGTGAGTTGAGAGCTTCCTTTTGGGAGTTGCGACGTCGGTTTGGTGGCCGGAGGAAGGTGTTCCGGCGAGGTGAAGGCAGTCGGAACTTCAGGCTTTTTTGGCGAGTTTCAACGAGGGATGGATGATCGGAGGACATTATCCGGACTCTCTTCAACTCAAGCTTTCCAATGGCACCGTTTCGTGGTGATCGGACTCCATTTGAAAATCGACGGTCAGGATCGTCCGTAAATGTCTCCGGATGATCAGGGGTCAGATCGGAAGATCAGAAGCTGGAATCATCGTCAATGTGTTATTTCGAGTCCGTGGGCGCGTTCGGATCGTCAATCGAACTCCTGCGGCTGGAGGTGAGTCGACTAAGTGATCGAGCGTCTCGGTAATTCTCTAGATCGTAGATTTTAGAGGTTGTTGATATAAATTGTGTGATTAATTATTATATTGAGCATTAGAAAAATATTGTGAGGATGGTTAGTTAAAATAATAAATTGTCAGACCGTTTGCTAATTATTGTATTTTGTGTTGTGTTGTGGAGTCGGAAAATATTAATACAGTTTTGGTGGCTTGACTCATGTTAATTAACCGCTGTATATTTGAAGTGTTTTCTGGCAGAACCTGGACCCGTAATATCGAGAGTAGATGTCCGTAATTTTAGGGAGGTTCTGTCGAATTTTCGATAGAATTCTTCTGAGTCGAGATTCTTACACAGTAATTCTAGGAGTCTAGGCCTAGGGTTAATCGCCAAAGATTTTATATTTACTAATTTAATTGTTTCCATGATTAGATAAATCCGTCAGTTTGACTCGCTCCACCCGAGGCATCGGAGCAGAGCTAGGAGGTCATTATAACTGTGAGTTAAAGTCATATATCTACTATACTTGTGCGTCATGCTAAGTTTTACATAAACAGTTATGATTAAATGGTTTAAGATTTTAATTATTTATTTAATTACTGTTTACATATGTTTTATTTTCTGCATTATGGCTATTGTGATTGTATGTTGACTCAGGATGAGACGGCAATAGAACATGCCAGCTGATGGGTTGCATTAGGACCGCGTACGCACCGGTATGAATTTGAGTCAGGTAAAAGAAGAATGATTTAGGTTTTGCCCTGGTCGAGTTTAACTCTCTGTGCTGAGTAGAGTGAGTTGTCGGAGTAAAGATCCTTAGTCGAGCATTACTCTCTGGGTGCCGACTTAGTTGGAAATTTAAGTGACCAGACTGGATTTAAGGACCCTAGTAGAGCTTCGCTCTCTGGGCGCTAGTTCTGTAGGAACGAGAGAGCCGAAAGGCTAAGACTGTTTAGTAATGGGGATTAGGGTTCTACTGAAGTACTATGTCCCGTAGTATGTGAAATTTATTTTATAGAAGCATGACATGACACATATATATTTTTGCATGACTTAATATTTTATTTTAAATTCAATAAATGTGTTATTGAAGTGTTTGTAATTCTTTTTAGATATGATTTTAACTCACTTCCGAGACTGATAGTCTCAATTTCACTATTTTTCAAGTGTTGTTAATTTTTCTGCAGTTCTTTTTTCTAGCAGCCCGAGTTCTTCATATTCGGGCTAATGTATCTAATTTTTAGTATATTTGACTTTTAAACTTCTAGAATCTCTGCAGTAGAATTTTTGGATTTATCATTTTGAAATTTTATGTAAATTCAGGTCTTGCCTATTTATACTGACAGTCCAAATTCTAAATATGTAGAACCTGACGGATAAGGTTAATTGTTGATGAGTGCTATTGGATTGAAATTTGATTAAGTTAATAAACGGTGAGGCTTATTATAGGATTTGGTGGCCTTACGCCTACCCATTCCCTAGTGCCGGTTACGGGTCCACAAATAGGGTCGTGACATAAAATGTAACAAATATTTCTTTCGTATAAACTATTCTTTTATATTTTCTGCTTTAAAGACTATAAAATAATGTATTTTAATAGAAATGTATTGAAATTTTAATTTTAAATATAAACTAATTATAAAAAAATATAAAAAAGATTTATATATTTTTTTTATAAAGACATGCTACTTATTGCAAATATTTATAAAGTTAGATTTTCTAGAATTATACTTAATAATTGAAAATTTTAATAGAAGGTGGACTTAAAATTACTAAATGAATTATTAACTATTAAATTTAAGATACAAACTAAATAAAAGCTCCCAAACAGGAGAAGTACAACTAAACCTTCATGCTTTGTTTTGGCACAATTAAACCTTTATGTTTTAAAATTAGAAAAAAATTAGATTTAAATTATAAACGATATTTATCTTTTCCGGTGGGATTTACTTAAAATATCAACTAATAATATTATAACATGTGGCTCTCCCACTAATCTTTTAGAGAATAATAATATTAAAAACACTAATCTCAATTAATTAAAACAAATACAAAAATAAAATGTTAATTAAACTAAAAACAAAAACTTTCTTTTTTGAAAGAAAAAAATTGCAAACCAATACCAACCGAACCACCACCTTCAAACCTTGCATTATTAGTTTTCTACGGCTGTGCCAATTCTTTTTTTTTTTTTTTTTTCACTTAAATTTTTCTTTTTCTAAACGCATGTAAAGAAAGATAACTTTTTTTTTTTTTCTTTCATTCTAAAATAACATCTCTCTTATCTATATATGAAATTTATTTTCAATGTATTATAGCTTTATGGACTCTTTTAAGGAAAACATAATTAAATATTGATTTAAGTTATTTTATTCTTATTAATTTAATTTCGAGCAAGATTTTTTATGGGATAGACCATTAGTCGCTTTGAAGTTTTAGTTATAAATACGAATTAAGTATAGAAAATTATAAAAATAATTTATTAATTAAAAATTGTAATAGAGTTGGACTTCTAGATTTAAACTTATACTAAATACATTAGTCATCTAAAATTCTTTATCTATAGTAAATCTATTAAAAATTAATTACTTTGTAGGATATGGATAATTTTAATAAATAATAATAGTAGTAATACAATTTATTTTTTTTAATATTATTTAAAAATCCTATTTTACAACTAATACTGAAATCTTAATAGAATTTGACTTTAGAGTTAGATTTATATTTAATAAATTATTAGCATTTTTTATTATTAATAAAAAATTAATAAATAAATGACTTAATTAATTTAATTAACTAAATAATCAATAAGGCCATTTTAGTAAATATGTCTTTCCTTCCCTCTTCACACTTTTATATATGTTATGATATGATATAATTAGATCATACATCCACAAAAATGACTATGGAATGCTACAAAGTTTCTTGATCTAGCCTTCATGCATGAGGATGTGAATGTTTATGCCCAGGGTTACTCTAGCTATAAGCTTTTGAGCTAAGGCTTTTAAACTATTTGCCTCGGAGGTAGGAGCTCTTGAGCTAGCTAGTATCTCTTGAGTTTAGATAATTTAAATGAGAAATGTCTTAGATAATAATAGTTTTTAAGTATATGATATGTATTGAATGAGAATATCCAATGATACAAACTTATACTTGAAGATTTTATCCATCACGTTGTTTATATATATATATATATATATATATACCAAGATAGAGAAAAATAGAAACAGATCAACAAGTTTCTGGTGTGCAGGATCCTCAGACGAGGCAAGCACAGAGCATATGCTTGTTAAATCTTAAAAGATTGAGAAAGAAGATAAACTTTATTGATAATCACAAACTTTGAACATAAATTTTGAAACAAATATACAAACTTTGAATGTAACTTTGAAAGCTTTAAACTAGAGAAATATAACTTATAAGAGGAAGAAAAGAATACAAGAGGAAAGTGTTTCTTCTCACTATCTCTCTCACTCTATTTTCTCTTTTTTCTCACTATATTTCTACTTCTTTGTGCGATTTGAAGAATAAAAGAGACTCTTCTTCGTATTTTTCAGTCTGCTTTCTACCAAGGAGGACTCCTCTTTATATAGAGGTCTTCAAGCTTTGGATGCTGCCTTTCGAGCTTTGGATACCTTACTTAGTGGAGTAAAGATGATTCCACTTGCTTTGGAGCTTTGTGATAATGCTATCCGACTTTTGAGAAAGTTGTCGGCCATACTTTGAAAGAATCTTTTTTCTTTTGTCTTCTTTTTTCTTTACTTTTTCTTTTTCCCCTTTTTTTTTTTATATATATATTGGGCTTTTGGCCCATTACAAAATTCCTTGGGCTGCCATTTCTGGTTTTCAACCCACGGGCTTTGCAGGGATGTTACTTTATGGGCTTAAAAATTCCAAAACAATCATCCTCGTTTGAATCACCATCTAGGTTAATGGCTGCCGAGCTGGTGCTGGAGGAGGAAGATGAAGCTTTTGATTTTCCTTTGGAAGAAGCGGTTTCAGACAATTGTTTGATTAATTGTAAGAAATCCTCTTCTGTTTGGGCTGCTGCAAGCTTTGGAATTATAAAGGACTTCTGTGCCAGGAAAGTGGTTTGTTCTTTTGGAGGTGGCAAGAAGCTATTTTTTGAAAGGAAGCTTTGGACAGATCTGAGGGATAATTTATCTTGGTGGTTAAATTTATCCCACCATTTGGCTTTGAATCTACGGGTAAGAATGATTTCTCCATCTGGAGCTTGATTGAAATGGAAATACCAAACACATACCCAGGGGAGAAAAAAGTTGGAACAAAATAGAAGTAACGGGGAAAAACGTCTTTCTATTTTGTTTGGCTTGTAGTTGGCTTTGAAAAGGTTGAACAAAGATAGGACTTCTGGAATTATAGTCTCAGGGACATTTCTATAGTAATTCCAGCATTGTTTAAACCAATAGGGGATCTTTGAGGTTTGAATCAAGCTTGTATCGAAGTAGAAAAGCCAAGAGTGGCTTTGCCCTTCATTTTGGAGAAGAAATGTATTAAACCAGGCTTGCTGGTAATCCCAGTAGTTGAAGGAGGTATTGAGGTTTGAAGGGTAGGTTCTTTGAAGAGAAGTTGGGAAAGACCTTGGAGAGTGTAAATCCATTCCCCAATCTGAAGGGTGAAGGATTCTTTGAATAGTGCATGTAGAGTATGCAGGGTCTTTATGTTTTTTGAAATGTTTGAATTTGGCAGAACCAGTTATCTCAAGGATAGACTGGTAGTAGGATTGAGACTTTGAAACATTCCAGGGTTTGAAATACCATCCTGGAGGGAAAATCTTTGAAATCAGTTTTGAGGGGCTTTCTGTGCAGAATCCTTCCTCAACTGTTAAAATATTTTGAAAACTTTGTTTTTCTAAATATTCGTTGGATTTAAAACGTTTTGTTTGCGACAAAATAATTTCCTGAGAGTTTGGCTTTGAAATACTCTTTGAACTTTGAGATAGGCTTTAGGAGAAAATTTCTATCTCAGTTTTTTGAAAAGGGATAGAGAGTATACCTTTACCTTTATTGGAGAAGGAGGATGACTTTGGAGATGCTTCGGGTTGAGATTGAATCATTTGCTTTGAATATTCTTCAACCCTTTTTTGGAATTCAAGGTCTTGTTGTGCAAGCCATTCCTGAATTTGGACTTGTTGTTGGACTGGATCAGCTTTGCATTGATCAATTTCTTCCTGGATGATTTCGGTCCAGGTTTTGATGGGCTTTAAAGAAGAAGGCAAAATTTCCTTCTTTGGGCTTTGGACAGGTTTTGAACTGGCTGTCGATTTTTCTTCTTTTGATTTGGATTTTCTCGGCATTTTTCTTTTACTCCTGTTTTTGAAGAAACTCTCTGGTTAGAAAGTCTGGGATAGAATTCGAATCTCCTCTGATATATTCGATTTCAAAATCAAAAACAGAAAGAATAGCTTGCCATCTAGCAAAAATCTGTTTGGAAGCTATATTTTGAACATCTTTTTGTAAAACTTCTTTAGCAGATTTGCAATTAATCCTCAAAAGAAATTTTTGATTTAAAAGATCGCTTTGAAATTTTGAAATGCACAAAACTATCGAAAGAATTTCTTTTTTGATAGTTGAGTAATTCTTTTGTGTATCATTCCAGTGTGCAGAAGTGAACTGGACAATACATTCTTTGTTATTTTGGACTTGTTTAAGAATCCCACCATAACCCAAATTTGATGCATCAGTTTCAACAATTTTGAATGCAGATGGGTCAGCAAGGTGTAAACATGGAATTTCTAAAACTTGCTTTTTTATGTTTTGAACAATCTTTGTATGCTCATCGGTCCATGCAGGGGGATTTTTTCTTAACCTATCATGGAGGGGCTTTGCAAGACAGTTTAAATTTGGATAAAAATTCATAACATAATTTAAACTACCAAGAAATCTTTGTAATTGCGTTTTTTCCAAAATTTTATCTGGAAACTTTGAAGTGAATGCAAGAGATCTTTCAATTGGGGTGATAGTTCCCCGGAAGATATAGTGTCCAAGAAATATAATCTTTGTTTGAAATAGAGATATCTTGGATTTTGAAACCACTAAACCATTCTTTTTAACAACATAGAAAAAATGTTTCTAAGTGTTTGAAATGTTGTTCTATGAAATTTAAAAATATTAACACATCATCAATGTAGACAATGTAAAACTTTGAATAAGGATTAAAAATGTCATTCATGATTTTTTGAAATTCAGAAGGAGCATTTTTCAATCTGAATGGCATCACATTCCATTCGTACTGGCCAAATGGAATTGTAAAAGCAGTCTTGTAACGGTCTTTTGGATGAATATGGATTTGCCAAAATCCTGATTTCATATCAAACTTTGAAAAGATAAATGCAGAATGAAGCTTTTAAAGAAGATCTTTTTTATTTGGAATTGGATACCTAATCCATTTTAGGGCTTTATTCAAAGGCTTGTAATTGATCACCAACCTAGGAGTTCCTCTTTCTATCTCACTATTCTTATTGACATAGAAAGCTGCACATGACCAGGGGGATCTAGACTTGAAAATCAAACCTTTCTGCTCTAGGTCTCTGATTTCTAATCTACAATGGCTTTCTAAGACTTCATTCATTTGAATATGTCTGGCTTTGGTAGGGATTTGCTTATCAAAAAATTCTTCTTCATATGGTAAATCTACCATATGAAGTTTTCGATTCCAAAAAGCATTGGGAAGATCAGAACAAAGTTCATTTTCAATTTTCTTTTGTAAATCAGAAATTTTTCTTTGAATAAAATAATTTTGTAATTGACCTTGGATTCTTTTCAAACCCATGTCTTGTTTCAAATGAGAAAGATGAGTTTGTTTTCCTTTAATCAAAGCATTGATCTCAAAATTATAATTGAATGGGCTTTAATATGATTGAGATTTCTCTTTTTGGGTTTTTCGATAAAAGGGAAAACAATTTTTGAATCTTTAGCTTTGAAAATAATTCCACCAACAGTTACTTTGAAGGGAGTAATCAAATTGATAAAAGGAGTTCCCAAAATAACAGTTTGCTAAAGATCTTTTGTAAGAATAAAAATATTTTTTAAAGCAATTTTATTATTAAGAATTGCGGCTTCAGTTTTTCCCGCAATCTTAATCTTTGAACTATTGGCTAAAGTTAGCCTTTCTTTGGTTTCTTGATGATATCTTTTAGGAACCAGCTCACAATTGATACAGTTGAGGTCTGCTCCTGTATCAAATAAAGCGATGGTTTCTATCTGGAAATCATCAGGGAAAATCAGCTTGATTTGGATCAAATATTTTCTTGAAGTAATTTCTTTTAAAACATTGATAAAGTTTTCTGGGACATTTTCATAAATTTCAAGATTTTGAAAATCATTTTCCTCTTCAGAATCAGAATCACTATTCTGTTTGAGGATCAGACTTTGAAGCAAAACAGAATCATTTTGTTGTTTTTCTTTCAAATCTTTGAGCTCTGTTTTGATGGCTTTGATTTCTTTTTGAAGTTCTTGAACGGTAGGAAGAGGGTTTTTCAACCTTTTTTCTTTATCCAAAATTATAGTAAGATCATAAGTATTCTTACTAGAACAGGGGATAAGGGATTCAGTTTTTAAAATCTCTTTCAAAACCTGTTTTTGGATTTGAGGATCATTAATATGTTTCACGGCTTCAAGAAGAGCTTCTTGTTGCCTAGTGGGCATATTAATATTCTTTGAAATACTTTCAGAATCTGTTTCAGAATAATCAGATGAGGTTTTGATTTCATCAATTTGAAATTCTTCCTCACTATTCGAGAATTCTGATTCAGAGGAATCAACTAGAAGAGCAGAAATTTTTGTTAAAACTTCTTCTATTTGGAGCTCATGGAGTTTTTTGGAAAACTTACAATACTTTGAAGTATGGCCTTTCTTGCCACATTTAAAGCATGTAATTTTGCTAAAATCTCTTTTGGAATTTTGTTTTGAAAATTTGGAAGAAGATGGCTTTTTGTAGAAATTTTCCTTGTTTTTAGGAATCTTTCTATTTTTGAAAAATCTTTTTTCCTTAAAAGATTTGGAAAAATCTTCTTTGCATTTCCCTTTGCAGGTAGAGGAAGGTTCTATAGGGTTGTACTCAAACTGGTTGCAAAAACTACCTAGTTCTTGCCTAGTCTTTTTCATCTCCCATTTGAGCTGTCTTTGGAGCTTAAGGTCATGGCATATCTTTAATCCTTCTTTCTGGGTGAGGCTGACTAATTCACCATAAGTGTAGAAATCATAAGGGATCTGGCCATTATGGGCTTCTCTTATGGTATTCCTAACTCTTTCACCTAGAATCTTAGGTAAACCAGCTAAGAACTTTTCTTTCCAGAATGGTTGGCTTGAATCTTCCCTAAGCATGACTCTGGTTAGGAAGGTGTCTTTGTAGGTTTGGAAATTGCTAAGCTTTTTGTAGGTAAGATTGCTGAGGAGCTCAGCATTCTTATCTTTCAGAAGAGAAAGGTCTCCTATGAAGTGAAGGGAAATCGTGAGGATTAAGGTTGACACTGCATCCTCAATTGGATTTCCTAATTCATCTAAGATGGGAGTTCCTTCTATTGTGGTTTGGATAGCACCTAGGATTTGGAGCTGTTGAGCTTGAGTGAGATGGTAATCCCACCATCCTTTAAGCTGGCCTGAAAATCCAGCTATGAGGAGTTCAGCAATAGCTCTATCAGAGGTACCGCTTTGGGTTTTGTAAGCATTGGCTGCCATTGTCATTTGCTGTAAGAGACCAAGGATGTTGTATTCTGACATTCCATCTATATTCCATTCATAGACGGAGGAGGCATTGAATCTAGACTGGGTTAGGATACTGTTCCTATTTTCTATTCCTAGATCTGGAGCAGTACTCCTAGGAGTATGCCAGGTTAATCTAGGGGTTTGCACTCCCAATCTATTGATGTTGGAGGGTTTTACAATGGCATTTTCAAGCTTTGAATCATTAGATTCATCGCTTTGGGCTTGATCTAAAGCACTGATATTCCTACTGCTTTGAGGAGTATCTGGCACTAGGTTTTTGGATGACTCAGAGGTTGCTAATTTGCTAAGCTGTTCTCTGACTGCTCTAGCAAACTCAGTTTGCTTTTGAAACTGGTCTTGGCTAGGCTTTGAGATTTGGTAGGGTTTGAAGATTGGATTTTTGAGCTTTTCTGACTGGTTTGTCTCTTTTGAATGCTCAGTGCTAGGGATTGGAGAGGTGAATACTATAGGGGATTTTTGGATCTGGCTTTCTATCCTAACTAGCTACTTTCCTATTGTGTTAAGATAGGTGTTGAAGAAATTGTTCTGCTGAACAATATTCTTGACATTCTTTTCAAGATCTTCTCCTACCAGTTTGTAAGGTGTAGCCTCTATTTCATTCTCTCCATAAGGAATGGTTATTTTCCTAAGGGGAGGATGTTCAGACTGGATAGTTAGGTTTTCTCCTACCTTCCACTCTGGAGTCTTATTCCTTACTGTGACAGGACTAATGAGCTTTTCTTTGAAATGATAAAGGATACTATTTTCTTTGCAATGGATTTGAAACCAATCAAAAAATTTGATTTGGACTTTGTTTTGGATGCAAAATTGATAGTATCTTTCTTGAATACTATCCTTTTCTTTTAAAAAATTCTTAAAAAACCAAAATTTTTTAGAATGGTTTTTCTTTGAATAGAAATCTTCATGCAAAAGCTTTTTGTCAATTTGAAAATCTTTTGAAATCATGTTGATCTCTGCTTCTAGATTTTGTGTTATTGCAGATGGTGATGGTGAAGAGGGGGTAGATGCGATCTCTATATCCTCATCATCTTTCTTTGGTTCATTGTAGACTGGTCTAAGGATATTGCTTTGGTAATCAACATTCTGAAGTATATTGTTTGTATTTGGTAGATCAGATGTTGAAAATCAGGGTTGTGTTTGAGATGGAGTTGGTTCTTTGTAAGGAGCATAGATAATAGAAGGTATTTTTGATACTCTTCCAATATCTATGGTTGACGTTGAAGAATCATCATCAGAAAATCTAGAAGAGGTTGATTTTCTGTTGAATGTAAGCTTTACTTTTCCATCTGGGAATTGGGTTATATTTTTGAGATTTGTATTTGGTTCTGTTTGCTTTGGGGATTCAGGTTGGGTTGCACCTTCGAGGATCCATTCTTCTAGAAGAGTGATGTCTTTCCATTGAATGTTTTTTGGAATAGTTGCGTTGGATTTGGAGAGATCTGTTTGTAGAAATAAGGTTTCTCCTTTTGGTGAATGGAGCTTGTGTTTTGAACCAAAAGCAGAAATCATGGCTTTGTAATGTATTTTGAAAATCAATGCTATTGGAATAGATCCTTCAAGCATTTTGTAGTTATGTGTCTTTATTTGAAGAACAATGCTTTTTAAAATATTTATATATATATATATAATAAAAATAAAATAGATAAAATAATAATATACTGTCGTTTAGGGTAATCAATTTTAAATATTTTATTTAATTGCATATCTATGGTTGAGTTAAAATCATTTACTTTACATAAATGTAGCTCATTTTTATTGAATACATTTACAAATATTATAATAAACAAAATATATTTAAAACTTTTTACCATAATCTTAGAATTTGAAGCTTTAAATAAAAACTTACATTACCAAATTTCATTTTCCTTTATCAAGCCATGAAGGCTTTGAGATTTTAAGAACAACCATATTTATTTTTTAAGATTTTATGCTCTTTTTTTTTAAAAAGGTAGTGTTTTCTTTAAAAATCTTATTTGTCTTAAAACTTTTCTTAATATTACCAAATGCTTATGATATGCCTCTTCCGTTCCATACTAACTGACATTTTTTCAAATTTAAAAAAGTCTAATTATTCGTCATTTTTATATATATCCAATAAAATATTAATTTTTTCTTTTTTATATTATCTTTGTGTTAACCTTATTATAATTGGTTTTTCAAAATTCTATAATTCTATAGAAGGATGGAATAAATTTTGAGAATATTTATATATATTTTGAAAATATCTATAAAAGGATATTTAGTCCCAATTAGCTAGTTTTTCTTATAATTAAGCCAATTAAATATTTTTTTAATCTAAAAAAGTACTAAAAATGTCAATTAGTATGAACGGAGAAAGTAGTTTACTATATGAAATTTTATTGTCAAGAGATATGATTTCATTGTCAAATTATTATAGTCCTTGTTACTTGCAAAGGTTTCTAACTTTCTTAATTAATTATGTCTCATCATCATCTAAAACAATTAAACACATACTATGGCAAAGGAAGGTTCAACAACTTGATAACATTTGTCATAATTGTTTAAAGAATCCAACGAAATTCTATTCATTGACATATGAAGGTATTCTTTATCATAAACAAAATCATTTAAAGCACTTTGTAACTTTCATAGCTTTAATATTTAATTAAAATACTTCTTTCGTCCAAAATAATTTTTTTTTCTCTTTTATTTATTTTTTCAAATTGTAGTATATTTTCCTTTCCTAACTCTTAGTTGAATAATTAATAATAAAAATACTCTTTATTTGATATTATTCTACCATAAAATATGGTGTCAATTTATGATGCTGAATTTAGTTGAATGAAGGATATTAGTGATATACAACTATTCTGTTGCTAATATTTAGTGCTTGAAAGGAACTAAAACTAGCAATCGACATCTTTGTCTCTAATTATTGATGGATTAATATCCCATCACTAAATTTAATTATGCAATGTTTGGATACTATGGATTTGAGATATGGATTTGAATTTGGATCAAATTCTTTATTTAGATATATATTTATGGTATGGATTTAGATTTCAATCAAATACTCCATAATTTTAAAAGCTCAACAGTTTAGAATTTCAAATAACTTCTTAGCCCATACTATTTCAAATTTAAGTTTCATTCTTCTTCCTTCTAAGAAAAATTCTCCTCTTTTTCAAGGAAGTTCATGATGCCGCCAGACCACTTTATCCTTTTTATTAGTATTTCAATTTAAAAGAAATTCAATCAATCAAATATGTATCGTTTTGATTGAATGTCTCTCATGATGAGAGTTTCTATCACTATATAGAAATTATAGAGATTTACAGGGTTGATTTTCAGCCCATACATCAACTAAATCTAGGCTAATTTCTAGTAATTAGATCTATTTAAACAATAAAGTATGACTAATTAGAGCTATCTAAAAAAAGAAGTTACATCTATACTACTTAATTACAATATATTTACAGCTGAAATACATGATTTATGCCTTGATATATGTTGTCATCCCCCCTGAAATTGAAGTTGGTTGATCAAGAAGCATCAATTTGTCGAAAAGAAACTAATGATACTGTCGTGTCATAGCCTTGGTAAATACATCAACTGTTTGGAGAATAGTGGAAATATGAGGAAGAGATATAATACGAGTGTCCAAGGCTTCACAAATAGAATGATAATCAACCTCAATATGCTTAGTGCGCTCATGGTATACAAGATTTGCAACAATTTGAATGGCAATGTAATTATTAACATAGAGTGGAATAGGATTAGATTGAGAGAAATAAAGCTTGGTTAAAAGTTCACAAAGGCAAACAGTCTCTGAACAAGTAGCAGACATAGCACGATATTCAGATTCAGTTGAAGATTTAGAAACACAAGCTTGCTTCTTACTCTTCCAAGAAATCAAGGAATTGCTAAGAAACATGTAGCAGCCCGTGATAGATTGTCGAGTATCCGAATAGCTAGCCCAATCAGCGTCACTACAGGCAACAAGATGAAAAGGAAAACCAGCTGGAAAGAATAATCCATGTGTAGATGTCCCACGAAGGTATCGGATGATGCGATGAATAACAACTAAATGTAAATAACGGGGATGTTGCATGAATTGACTTACTTGCTGGATAGTAAAGGAAATATCCAACCTCACAATAGTCAAATAGTTCAAGCTACCCATCAATTGTTCGATAGATAGTAAGATCATAAATGGGATCACCTTCCTCACTATGATACTTTGTGTTGACTTCTAATGGAGTATCCACAAGAGAGGCATCTTGAAGACCCACTAATTTAAGCAAATCATGTGTGTATTTATGTCGATTCAAAAAAATATCAAAAGAATCAGAATGAACTTCCAAACCCAAAAAGTAAGTGAGAACCGAGATCTTTCATATGAAACGAGGCTTGAAGATGTTGCAAACAAGCAATAAAGGCAAAATTTATCCCAATAATAGCAATATCATTGACATAAACTAGAAGAAGAACAATATCAGTAGTTTTCTTGCAAAGAAATAATGATGAGTCATATTGGCTCTGCTTAAATGAAAATTGAAGCGAGGTGGATCTAAATTTATCAAACTTGAATTTATTTGGATATTAATTTACAATAACTGCTTAAATTAAATTGAATTTGAATTTGAACTAATAATTATTAAACAATCATCCGAAGCTATGTGCTTAGCACTACTTTGATTCTATGTCTATTAAAATTTATATTTCTACTTGGACTAATAATGAATATGAGTGCTTCAGTCTTTAGGTAGGATATGGCTACTATCCTACATGATTTTCAAATTTAGAGAATGCGTGCAAGAGAGGAAAGTAAAATAGTTGAGGAAGAAGCAGAATTAGAAATTATTATATTTATGATAAGTTATCTCGCAATGGTTGTGGGTTCGTCATATCATCATAAGAATAGGTTAACAGAAATTTCTTGGGATAAGAATGAACATGCTTATTGTAGATCTATTTGGATGCAAATATTAGAATATGAAACCTCAAATATCGAGTTATTACGTCTTAACTCAACAATATTTAAGAATTTATGTGACATTTTGCAATCTAGAGGAGGGTTAATGACTTTAAGAAATATTACAGTTAAAGAAATTGTAGCATTATTTCTACATATGCTTGCTAATGGAATTAAGTATAGGTAGATAAAAACAAGTTTTGCACGATCCAGAGAAACAATTAGTAGGAAATTTCATGTGGTGCTTAAATCTGTGATGAAAATAGGCAAGTATTATATCAAAGAGATCATCCCAAATATGAATCATCAAGATAATAACAAGTGGAAATGGTTTGAGGTAATAAAATATATGCATAACTGTGTTTTAATTATTTCTTTTATTTACTGTATAAAACTTAAAATGCTATTATTTTAGGATGCACTTAGGAATTTGATGGTATACACACATTCTGTAGAAGATTTGTTTCATTATTTATCTCCTAAATATTATATATCTCTTGTATTTATCTCTTACCATATATATTCCTATCTTTTAAGAATATTTTTTTTTCTAGTTTGTATTGTAATAGGAATCTTGTAAAGGAGAGTCTATATAAGTATTTGTACTTGGGTAATTCAATAAGAGTGAGTATTGAATCAAGTTTCTTCACATTCAAATGACTGCTCCAATTAAAGGTCGAGCTAGGTATCGAAATAAGAAAGATGACTTAAGTACTAACATTCTTAGAGTTTTTGATCCAAAAATAAATTCTTCTTATGTCTTACCTAGTTGGGAGGGATCTGTTTCAGATTCTCAAATTCTTGGTGATGCTCTTCATAGACGTCATGGTTTGAAAATACCTAAGTAAGATTTTTCACTAGGTTAAAAAAATTATCTTAGGATATAAGCTTTTTAATCAAAATATTAATTGAAAATTTTTAATAATATTATAGAAAAATATTACCTTGTGGATGCGAAGTACATAAATGGTCTTGGTTGCCTAGCTCCTTATCAAGAGACGCGTTATCATCTTAATTTGTGGAGAGGAAACACACCAACAAATTATAAAGAGCTATTTAATCTTCAAGATTCTTCAGCTATAAATACTATTGAAAGAGCTTTTGGATTGTTAAAGAAATGGTGGGCTATTTTTTGGACTCTTAGCTTTCTTGATAAAAAGACTCAAGTTAGAATCATAAACGCTTGTTTCATTGTTCACAATTTTGTAAGAGAAAAGATGACTGAAGATGACTTACTAAAACAAGTGGATTAAGAATTGGTAGATTCCTTAAAAGTTGAAAATGAAGCTAGAGATGAAGATGTTATTAAAAATATTCGAGTAACACATGAATGGACAACACTTAGAGATACTTTAGCACTCCAAATTCTTGAAGAGTATCAAGCTAGACTAGCTGTATAAATTTACTTGTTGATTTTATTTTTAAGCATTTGTTACATTTATTTGATTTAGTATTACATTATTTAAGTGACTTGTTGATTTTATAACATGCTTAATATTTTTATTTTTATTATTTGATAAATATGATTTTTTAAAATATTGTTTTTATTTATGATAACATAGTATAGAAATGAGTGGTAAAAAAGTCCGAGTCTAATCATCTTTGTTAAAAAGGAGAATTATGCAACACTTTCCCACTTTGCACCTATTGAAGGTAATATGCAAGGTCAATCGTCGGCATCTAATTTCCAATTCAGAATGAGTGACAAAGGAAAAGAAAGGCCAAGATCATATGTTGCATGGAAGAAATAAATGAATGCTTTGTTTGCTACTTTTTTATATGATTAAGTGAAATTAGGTAATAAGAGTGAAGGAGAATGGAAGCCACAAGCTTATCAAGCAATAACAGATGCTTTGAATGCGAGATTGAGTCTTAAGTTGGTGATTAGTAATTTCAAGAACAAAATGAAGGCTTGAAAGGACATTATTCAGTGATCCCTAATATCCGAACAAGGACAAATTAAATGCGATGATGATAAAAAGATGATGGTTATCACAATAGATAATATTATGAAATGGAATGAATATGTTAAGATGAACTATGGAGTTTTATAGGTGAAATGAATTATCAAATGTAGTTGTAAGATTTTTGATTAATTATATAATTTTTTATTGATCCTCATTCTTTTAATTTTTTTTCAGACATTTTTGAAGCACCTGGCTATGACAACAAAATAATAGAGAATTGGGATGATATTGTCATATTATGCGGGAGTGACAGAGCCACTAGAGATGGTGCAAAAAACTTTGAAGATACTGCTGAAGCAATGAATCAAGAAGGGAACGAAGTGCAGTCTAATATTAAATTGGAAGAGTAAAAGACTTCAAAAACGCGTCCTTAAAATTTTGAAAAAACTAAAAGAGCTAAAGTAAGATCCTTTAGCTGATGCAGTAATAGAGATAACCCACTCATTTGAACAATATTAGGTAAGTGAAAAGAGTTTTGAAAGACCACAACCTACAAGAGAAGAAATTCATGCCATGGTCTCACAAATTCCTAGGCTTCATCGAGTAGAGATTTTTTCAGAAGTTTGAAAGCTAATGAAAGGTAATCGAGAGGAATTTTATTTGCTCAAGTCACTTCTTGATGATGAAAAGTAGGATTGGATCCAATTTCTTTGTGAGAGTGACACTACCTAGGTTTATGTTTGATGAGTATTCTTAGGTTGATGAGTTTGGTTCTCAAATTATATGGAATGTAGATTTTCATTAGCTTTGATGGAGATATTTAACTTCGTAGATTAGTATAGATTAATACTATTATTTACTAGCTTTCAAGTGCATAAAAAATTACACTAAATCATCCACTTATTAACTACTTGATTGCCCAATTGCTTGAAAGATTTAAATTTCTAGAGTTTTGGATACTTTAGAGTTGCCTTTTGCTAATTGGTACATAAATGTATTGAGTTATTGTTGATTTCTTAGTACTTTGTAAAATTTAAATTTATTCAAGCTGCACGAATTTTGATTTTTTTATCAATTTATATTGTACCTGTATTTGAAGCAACTGAAATTCAAAATTCATTCCACCAGAACAAATTTAAATTTTACAAAGTACCAAGAAATCAAAACTAACTAGATCCATTTATATACCAATGAACAAAAAGAAACTCTAAAGTATCCAAAACTCAAGGAACTTAAATTTTTTCAAGCAATAAGGCAATTAAGTAGTTAATAAGCTGATGACTTAGTGTAATTTTTGATGCAATTGAAAGCTAGTAAATAATAGTACTAAACTATACTAATATGCACTATTAAACATCTCCATCAAAGCTAGTAAAAATATATGTTCCATATAATTTAAGAACCAAACTCATCAACATAAGAATACTCATCAAACATAAATCTCGGTATTGTCACTCTCAAGAAAAATTGGATCCAATCCTTCTTTTCATCATCAGGAAGTGAATTGAGCAGATAAATTTCTTATGGATTACCTTTCATTAGCTTTCGAACTGCTGAAAAAATCTCTACTCGACGAAGCCTAGGAATTTGTAAGACCGAGGCATGAATTTCTTCTTCTATAGGTTGTGGTCTTTCAAGAATCTTTTCACTTGCCTAATAATTTTTAAATAAGTGGGCTACCTCTATTACTGCATCAGCTAAAGGATCCTTTTTTAGCTCTTTTATTTTTCTAGAACTTTGAAGAAGCATTCTTAAAGTTTTTTGCTCTTTCAAATTAATATTAGACTGCACTTTCTTTCTTTCTTGATCCATTGCTTCAGTAGTATCTTCAAAATTTTATGCACCATTTCTAGTGGCTCCATCATTCCCGCATAATATGATAATATTATTCTAATTTTCTATTATTTTATTTTGATAGCCATGTGCTTCATGAAATTTCTAAAATAATTTTAAAAGAATGAGGATCAATAAAAAATTAAATAATTAATCAAAATTTTTACAACTATATATGATAGTTCATTTACCTATAAAACTCCATAGTTTATCTTTTTTACTTATATAAAAAGAACCACATAGATAAATAAATAATAGATAGTTAGTTTAAAAAAATAGAAAAACAACATCTATATATAATAGGATCAGAATGTAACAAAACTACCATAAAAGAATAAAAACTAAAAGTAACCATCACGTACCTTAACATATTCATTCTGTTTCATAATATCATCTATTGTGATAACCACCATCTTCTTATTATCGTCACATTTAAATTTTATCCTTATTAGGATATTAATGATCATTGTATAATGTTCTTTCTAAGCTTTTATTCTGTTCTTGACATTACTGATCACTAAGTTGAGACCCAATCCCGCATTCAAAGCAGCTAATGCTTGATAAGTTTGTGGCTTCCATTCCCCTTCACTCTTGTTACCTAATGTCGCCTGATCATACAAAATAATAGCAAACAAAGCATCCATTTCCCTATTCCATGCAACATATGATCTTGAGCCTTCCTTTACTTTGCCACTCATTTTGAATTGACCTTGCACATTAACTTCAATAGGGGTAGAGTGGAAAAGTAAAAAATATGATTGAGGTCACATAATTATCCCTTTTGAAAATAATGATTGAGCTCAGACTTCTTTTCCCCTCATTTCTATAATATGTAATTATAAATAAAAATAATGTTTAAACAAATCATGTCTATCAAATAATAAAAATAAAAATATTAAACATGTTTTAAAGTCAACAAGTCACTTGAATAACATAATACTAAATCAAATAAATATAACAAGTGCTTACAAATAAAAGTAACAAGTAAATTTATATAGCTAGTCTAGTTTGATACTCTTCAAACATTTTCATAGCTTAAATATCTCAAAATGTTGTCCATTCATGTGTTACTCGAATAGTTTTAACAACATCTTCGTCTCTAGCTTCATTTTCAACTTCTAAGGAATCTGCCAATTCTTGATCCACTTGTTTTAATAATTTATTTTAGACATCTATTCTCTTGCAAAATTATGAAGAATAAAATAAGCGTTTATGATTCTAACTCGAGTCTTTTTATCAAGAAAGCTAGGAGTCTGCAATATAGCCCACAGTTTATTTAACAATCTAGATGCTCTTTCAATAGTATTTCTAGCTGAAGAATGTCGAAGATTAAATAGCTCTTTATAATTTATTGGTGTGTTTCCTCTCTACAGATTAAGATGATAATGCATCCCTCGAAAAAAAGCTAGAAAACTAAGGCCATTTATATACCCCGCATTCACAAGATAATACTTGTCGACAATATTATTAAAAATAATAAATTAATATTTTGATTAAAAAGTTTATATTTTAAGATAATTTTTTTAAGCTAGTGAAAAATGTTACTTGAAAGTATCTTCAAATCATGATGTCTATGAAGAGCATCACCCAAAGTTCGAGAATCTGATGCAGATCCCTCCTAACCAGGTAAGACATTAGAAAATTTCATTTTTGGATCACAAATTCCAAGAGCATTAGTACTTAAGTCACCTTTTCTATTTTGATACCTAGCTTGACCTTCAATTAGAAAAGTTATTTGAATATGTGTGTACCATCCAGTGCCCCAAATATACCCTAAAATAATAACATTTTAAGTTTTATGCAGTAAATAAAAGAAAATAATTAAAAAACACTTATGTACAAATTTTTATTATCTCAAACCACTTTCACTTGTCATTATCTTGATGATTCATATGCAGGTTGACCTCTTTGATATAATACTTACCTATTTTCATCACAGCTCTAAGCAACAAATGAAATTGCCTACTAATTGTTTCCCCGGATCGTGCAAAATTTGCTTTTATCTACTTATACTTAATTCCATTTGCAAGCATATGTAGAAATAATGCTACAATTTCATTAATTGTAACATTTCTTGAAGCTATTAATCCTCATTTAGATTGTAAAATTTCATATAATTTCTTAAATGTTGTAGGGTTAAGACATAATAACTCAATACTTGAGGTTTCACATTCTAATGTTTGCATTTAAATAGATCTATGATGAGCGTGTTCATTCTCATCCCAAGAAATTTCTCTTAGCCTGTATTTATGATAATATGACGCATTTACAACCATTGCGAGATACCTTATCACAAATATAATAACTTCTAATTCTTCTTGTTCCTCAACTATTTTATTTTTATCTCTTGTACGCTTTCTCTGAATTTGCAAATCATATTGGGTAGTAGGCATATTCTACTTGAAGACTGAAGCACTTATATCTATTGTTAGTCCAAGTTCAAGAAATATAAATTTTAATAGACACGAAGTTAAAGTGGTGCTAAGCATATAGCTTCAGATAATTTTTTAATAATTGCTAGTCGAATTCAAATTCAATTTAATTTAATTAATTATTGTAAATTAATATTTAAATAAATTCAATAAAAAATATAATAAATAATATCAAAATTAATTAATGAGTAGTCTAGTTATGTGCTTAGGACATAGCTTTTGATTTTCTTTATTCTTCTTTATCACTGCTTATATTAGATAATGAATGTGTTAATGAGGTTTAATCCCACAGGTAGATAAGGCTAAGGCATGAGTGATTTTGCTTTTTTTCATTTTCCATAATTGTGTCCTTAAGGCTACCCATATTTCTATTGTTGTCTGCTTATCTAATATAAAAGACTAAAAATATGACAACTTAGATGAAGGTGACATTGTCCTGTCCTATAAAAGTATGTGATACACATTAAAGAAACTTTCTCATTATAGATAAAAGAAGAGAATTAGTTAGGACTGAGGAGAACTTTATAAAAATTTAGTTAGTTTTTTTTTTCAAGAAGCATGTTTTTTTTTTTGAGATTTTAAACAATATATCCCTTGAGTGCATGCAAATATATAAACTACTATTGAGTTGACATGTCTTGTTATTGATATTGTAAATATTACTTTCAGCACGGTACACCAACATTAACAAATACTTCATATGACGTAATTATGGTATTCTCACTAAGAACTGAAAATATAACTAATAGAAGGCATATAAAAATGAAGTTAGTTGATACATATATTTAACAAATATGCATTAGTCGTTTCAAGTTACTTCTATCACAAATTTCTTTTGAGATAGAAACTTCATGATTACTTCAGAAAAGTCATTATAAAAATATATAACATCATATATTACAGAGCTTATTGTATATAACATCATATGTTCGTTTCTTTTATTTAGGGTTTGATGGTGGTTGGACTAATGCTCATGCTACCTATCACCAAAAATAATTTCTCTCAACTATCTAAGCTTTCAATTGATCCAAAAGTTTCCAAGAAACCAAGATAAATAGCAGACAACTCTCAGAAGATGGCTTATACATCAAATAAGCACATAAAGATCTATATATATAATATCCATAAAATAGATATTCTTACTTCAAAGGCATAAGCAAGAAAAAAAAATATAAAATAGCCAAGGAAAAGTATTTCTAAGCAAAACACATGCATATATAACAGTAAAATCTTTCTAATGTCAATTGGGATATAAATAGTTAAAATGCCACAAACAAACCAAAACCAAAGCACATGACATCAATTAAAATACCCAGCAAAATAAAACCAAATCAATAAGACTAACTTCATATCAATTTAAATCAAACTGTAATTACCTGCAAATTGCTATTATTATTGTGATTGAAGTATGTGCAATTAAATGAAAATAAAATGAGCACCTCCAATCCACCTTTGAATTATCCAACTGATTAAAAATGGGTGCCTAAGTCATGGACAAATTATAGCCAAACTAATCATCAATTTACCAGGAACCCTTATAAGCAAACAAACAGACACATAGAAAAAGGAGAATATAAAATCAATTCTTACCCGTGCTCAAGAATAAATCAGTAGTCAAGAACACTAAGTAGACTGTAGTATTAACACCAAGTATATCAATAATATCCTGTTTAGTGAAGGATATAACTTCTCGGATCCAAGAAAAGATGAATAAGAAAAATGAAACGATCCTAAAAATTCTAGATCTACATAATCGAGAACTACATATTTGATTGATTAAATTTCTCTTAAACTGAAATACTAATAGAGGGAATAAAGTGAGGGAATAAAGTGGTATGGCGGCACCGTGAACTTTCTTGAAAAAGAGGAGACTTTTTTTTAAAAGGAAGAAGAATGAGATTTAGATATGAAATAATATGGGCTAAGAAGTTATTTAAAATTCTAAACTTTTGGGCTATTAAAATTATGGAGTATTTGATTGAAACCTGAACCATACCATAAGTATGTATCCAAATTCAAATTCATATCCCAAATCCTTAGTAAAAATATAGCATTAGTATATATTAAATTTAGCGATGAAAAATATTTTCCTTGCTAATTTAGTGATGGCTTTCATTGTATATTCATTAGATTTAGCAACAAATATAAATCCACAGTTAAATTCATTATTAAATTTAATACAAATTTTTTATTGGTTGTTGCTAAATTCAACACCATTTTATTTTATATTTATATGATTTGGCAATTGACAATATATCTATTAGTAATTAAAAATGCATTTATTTCAAATTTCTCATTTTTTCTTATTTGCTACTATAATATAAAATTCTTTTGCACCTTTTTTTCTTCTTTTTCTACTTGAACACTAGCTTCGTAGCTAAAATGTGCATCACTAATTTTTAAATTTTTCTACCATCTTTTTTCTACTAGTGGAAATAAGCCTCAGCAAGCATATATACACGTGATTAACCATAGCCAACCAGATATCCTAGGGCAACCTTTTCGAAAGTTTGACTATAAGGTACACTACACCAGGCTTGCTCACATGAATACCTCTCTTTCAGCCATCAAGCTAACAGATTGGGAGGATGAGGATGCATCAAGAAAGAGGTAGCTGGAATAAGTGAGTCTAAAGAAGTTAAAAAGCTTAATTCTAAGAAAGCCAAGAAAGTACACTGGATCAATCTAAGGCCAATGAGTGTGATAGCTCACACCAATTGTATATGGTCATTTATGATGCATGGCAATATGAAGCTACAACTTTAACACCCTACCTCACTCAAGGGGATGATCTGCACTTACAAGAGGACTAAATCCTTTATAGTTCCATTGCTAGCTCTTTGATGAAAAAATCCTATTTTATGAACTTTATGACATGCATAGGGTTTGGTGAAAGACCACAGCAAGCTGCAACGCTTGCACTCACTTGCATCTCTAACAATCAATATGGAAAATGTGTTGTTGTTCACTATGACACAACAAGGGTTGCAAAGAGGTATGAAAATACTATAGTGTTCATAGAAGTAGACATGGAGATCAAGGACTAGTCCCATAACTCCACCCATTATATTTGAAGGGCACGGTTAATGGGTATCCAAAACGGAGGATGCTTATTGATAATGGCTCCTCCATCAACATCATGCCTATAGAAATGCTCAAAGCTATTGGTGCAAGAGAATATCAAATATTTAGAAGCCTCATCACTATAACTAGTTTTGATCATACCTTAATAGAGATAATTCAGTATCTTAATGTTGATCTCAAGGTTAGTGTAGAATAAGGGATATTCCGATTTCACATCCTCAACGCTCCCGTAAGGTATCAACTGCTCTTGGGAAGGAAGTGGACCTATGAGTATAACCTTGTTCCCTTATTTCTACATTAATGCATCAAGGGGCTCTGGAAAAGGGGAAAAAGATCTACACCCTAGCTACCAAGAACTCCTCTAAAACCAGGGAAGCTTACTTGGCAAAGTCTTCCTTTTGTGATGAGTTTGCAAAAAATGTGGAGTAGGCAAGTAAGCCAATTGCCAAGCTAAAAGGAATGCCCCTCTTTAACAAAAATAAACTCTAAGGTGAGCCACTTATCCATACCAAAATAAAGAACAAAGATAAGAAAGGAAGACCCAAATAACAAGTAGGCAAGTTGACTTTAGAATCAGAGCCTACACTCGTATTTATGGAACTCAAGTGTACACTAATGACGATGCGAGGGGTCAAGGAAGAGCATCATCATTTTGACCCCTTACCCACCAGAGCTGCTCCAGTTATAAGGCTTTGAACCATGAGCTTTTGAGCTAAGGCCTTTGAACTATTTGCCTTAGAGGTAGAAGCTCTCAGGCTAGCTAGTACCTCTTAGGCTTAGATGATTTAAAAGAGAAATGTCTTCACAAGAATGGCTTTTTAAGTATATAATTTGTAATGAATAAGAACATTCAATGATGCAAACTGATACTTTAGAGTTTTTTAATAGACTTTGTCTATGACATTATTTACAGACACATATAATAAAATTAAAGTACATAAAATAAAGATAGTTCGATATTTAGGGTAATTGATTTTAAGTATTTATTTAATTGCATGTCTATGGTTTAATTACAATGAATTATTATAGATAAATGTGCCTTGTTTTTATTGATATTTTTATAGATACTATAATAGATGGATGTTGTGAGATTTTCCCAAATATACGGATCATACAAAAGTAATGAAACGGGTGTAAAATATAGTCCCACAAGAATTGAATTTTTGATACCGAAATTAATTAGCTCACTAATATCTAACAATCGAAAATGGATTAAAGGAAATTAAGAATCAATTTAGCACTAACTTAGACTACTAGATTAAGTTCTATCAAATTAAAACAAAGGGAAAAGTGGCTTAAGGAAAGACTAGGGCTTTTGATCTCACTAAGTTCCTATTAGGAAAGAGCTAATTAATTGAATGTAAGGTGCTATGCTTCAATCACCTAAATTGATCAATTAATTTTTACCTTTGGTCATTAGGGGATTTACTCATTCTTTTAAAAAAGGTATTATCACCTTTCCAATCAAGAGATACCTACAATCACTAAAATCTAAAAGGCTCAATAAAACACAAATAGGTGAAAGAGTGGCACTTAGAATCTAATAGAAATCTCTACCTATTAAACTATTAACGCAAGCATATTGGGTGCAAATCTCTCAATCAACAGCATAAGCAAATATAAATTCATAATTGTTGGCCAAACAATATAGAATAGCAATTATAATAGAAATCTTGAATATAAACACAATCGATTTCCATTTGATTTAGCTCAAGTCAAAACCCAATATTCACGAAGTTAAATTATAGCCCTAGTAGAGAATATTAGTTCATATTCAAGAAGGTAAGAAAGAAAAAGAGACATCAAAGTATCTAAAGTCATTACAAGCTTGAAAGAACACAAAAGCGAAAGACTAAAGAAATAAAATGAAACTAAGAGTTGAAATTAATGATTCTCTAGCTCCACTTGCAAAAACTTTACATTATTCTTTCCCCTTCCAATCACCTTATTAAGATATTGAAATATTCACCCAAAACAAAAACCTCTAAGGAGAAGCCTAAAAACTTCCTTTTTGGTGTATATTTTAGGGTTATATTCTTACTAATAGCTCTTAGGTGTAAGGACATACCCTAAATGTCTTAACATTAGGTACATATGTCACTCAACTTTCACCTACGTCTCTTCCTCTTTTATTAGCTTTAGAGTTGACCCGGCCGTGCAAGCTTTGGTCTAGTTCTTACACTAGTTAGACAGAAGCTTGACTCAAAATCCAAATATGAGTAACCCGGATTGTGTGAGATTTCTTCTTTATTCTGCATGGTTCATGTGGTGAGGCAATATATTTCTCTTCTTTTAGCTTAATGTGACCCGTATTATGCAACTTTTGGGCATAATATGACCCGGTTCGGGTCAAACACTTTGTCACAGAAAGCTTCCATTTCTTGATGCTTTTCTTCCTTTCTTGCTTTATCCCTCGATTTTAACTTCAATTAGCCTTAATCTTTTCATATTTTTCTTGATCTTATATATGACAAAGAGATTGAAGGGTGTAAGAATAATCATATTAGCATTAATGCTATGATTTAGGGATAATTGAGATATAAATTATGTATAAAATATCCCACATCAATGGAATTTATTTAAAAGTTAGAAATTAAAGCTTTGAATAAAAAACTTGCATTCCAAAATTTCATTTTCCTTTATCAAGGCATGAAGGCTTTAAGATTTTAATAACAATCATGTTTATTTTCTAAGATTTCATGCTCTTTTTACAAAGATTTTTTTCAAAGATTTAGTCTTTTCTTTAAAAATCTTGGTTGTCTTAAAAGCTTTCTTAAAATCACAAGATTCTTCTAATATACTATTGTAGGAAATTTCATTGTCAAGAGAGATGATCATTATCTTTGAAAGCAATTAAATATATAGTCTCATAAGAGAAGGTTTATCATCCATATTTATACATTCAATAATTTAATTAGCAACATAATAATGATGGCCGGACGGAACGAAGACGATTATATCCTTATGAATTGGAACTGTTAAACAATGAAATACTTATCTTTTTTATGATTTGTAACCACACACTTTCTTTTATTTAAAATAAAAATACATACTTAAAGTTGACAAAATTTGAAGCTACAAAGTACTTTTTTTTACTTATTCCTCATTTTTTATATATATTTGTTGATATTATAATAATATATTAAATGTTATTAATTTTTATAATAATTGCATGTTATTATTAGTGTTAATGATAAACAATAATATATAAAAGATAATCATTTCCATTTTTATTCTTCTCCATTTTCATTCTCATTTCTCACCTTGAAATAAACATGTTAAAATTCAATATTTGTGAATGAAACAAGAGTGTGGAGACAACTTCTAGTTTGACTTGTGCCTATAAATGTGTTTTCTATTGGAAGGCATCCTATAATTACAAGTCTTATTGGAAAGCATCGACAATAGAAGATATATGATCCTCTAGACATTATGGGATTCCGCCATTGATCAAAACACAAAGATGACTAAGCAAATGAAAAGGAATAATGGTAATTGAACCAATCTATAAGCCCCACTCATCAAATTACATACCTCAGCCCTATAACAATAATTTCCATAAAAATCCTTTCTGAAAGGAAAAGGAAAAAATGTCAACACCTCCCCCCATTTTTAAATTCTTTTTTTTTTTGAATTCAAGCTGTTAAAATGGATTGGTAGATTTTCTTTTCTCGCAATAACTAATTTAGATGATACAATTAGACTTAATGCAAATAAATGACCTATTTATTAATTGCGTTAATCTTTTTTTACTAGGCAACACTTGCCTTATTTTGCTTATCTCTCTAAGATAATTTGTTCTCTATTGTCTATCTTATCTAAGGTTTTAGTTTAGGCAGCTGGTGGCGGCTCCTCCACTGCCAACCTCCCTAATCATTATCTTTATATTTGGTTTTCCTTTATTTCTTTCTTTTACTTTGTTTATGTTGGTTTAGTGCCCTGTTTTGGGTTTTTTGTTCTTGCTCTTTGCTGCTCATTTTGTAGGATGCTCTGCTATTTGGTGTGGCGCCATGTATTGCCCTTGTCTATTGTATTCCTTTAGAAGTTCATTTATGGACAAATGCGGATAAAGGCGAGAGTCTATTACTGGTGCTTTCTGTAGGTGGGGGTTTTAGTCGTTCCCTCATAGATCAATTACTACCATCTTCCCTCTCCACCATTGATAAGTGCTGTGAGGTGGTGTGGCTAATAATGATGCATTACATCTTCTCCACTATTTTTGTTGTCGTCTAGTGGGTGCACTTCATTGCTTCCATCTTGATCTTTATTTTTCTGTGGCTTGAGGCTTAGTGGTACTCTCGGGCTTTGATGCAAAGAAGGAACCATTTTCTCTATTCTTAGTCACTGATGCTTTTAGAGAAGATGGACTTTAATGGTGTTAAAATTTTATGCTAGGGATCAAATTGTTATTTTCATATTATTAATAGGGCTTGGTACCAATTTCTTTTTAGGCTATAAGCCCGGTTGGGATTTTATAAGTCTTTGACCCATGTTTTCAAACCTTTTCTTATGTTGTGTTGTCTTGGATTTTAGGCCCTTGTTTACTTGTTAGGTGGGGGCCTTATTTTATATTAATCTCTCCGATACTTTTCCTAGCTTTTTAGCCTATAATCAAACAGTTTCATTTAATTATTAATTACATTAAAGTATTTTATGTAATACCCAAAATTTTTATATATTTAATAATGAGTTTCTATTTAAGTTAATTTTAGCTTTATTTTTATTTGGTTTAATTTGAAATGTTTTAATAAAAAATTTAATATTAGTCAATTAAATGAATTATTTTTCTATACCCAATTAGTTTGAAATTTTAAGAATTAATTAAGTAAATTATTTGAGGAATAAATTATATTTTTTTGGTTAGTCAAAATTTTTCCAAAATGTATATTTATATAATACCCGAAATTTTTATATATTTAATAATGAGTTTCTATTTAAGTTAATTTTAGCTTTATTTTTATTTGGTTTAATTTGAAATGTTTTAATGAAAATTTTAATATTAGTCAATTAAATGAATTATTTTTCTATACCCAATTAGTTTGAAATTTTAAGAATTAATTAAGTAAATTATTTGAGGAATAAATTATATTTTTATGGTTATTCAAATTTTTCCAAAATGTATATTTATATAAATAAAATTATATATTGGAAAATTTTGGAAGAAATTTTAAAGGATGTTTTTATAAAAGAATTTTGGAGAAATTGGTATTTTAATTAACTAGTGGTATTAAAATTTAAGTTGGAAAATAATTAGTAAATTGGTTATTTAATTTAATTGTGTGTTAGGACTAAATTGGAAATTTATTTTGGAATAAGGATTAGAAGTATAATTTTATTTTTATGGGGTTCTAATGGAAATTTGTGAGTTTGGTATTTTTGTAAATAAATATGTCGGTCAGGGGTATTTATGTAATTGTGTATTTTCGATAATTCTAAATTGGCCCAAATTAATTAGTTAAAGGCTTAATTGAAAGGATAAAGGAAAGTTTAGGGGTTAAATTGGAATTCCGCAGGATGAAATTGAAAGTAATTAAGAAGGTTAAGGGACCAAATTGTAATAAGGAAAAGTTTGGGGGCTTAATGTCGATATTGACAGAAAGAAAGAAGGATCAGGGAGAAAGAAGCGGGGAGAGAGAAGCGGGGAGAGAGAGGGAGACGTCGGAAGAGGGAAGGAAGAGGCGGCCGTTCATCTGGGCGGCATGAGGCTCGCTGAGGGCACAGGAAAAAAAGAGGGGCAGCAGTTTTCGAAGGCCATTCCGGCTTATCTTGGTGGCGATCAGCTCCCCTCGAAGAGAGATTCATTTTGGCAGTGGTGGCGTCGATTTTGGTGGTTGGAGGAGAGAGTTACGGCGAAGTGGAGGCAGCCACATTTTCTGGCTTTTCCGGCGAGCTCCAATAGAGGATGGACGATCGGAGGACGTATCCCGACTCTCCTCAGCTCAAGCTTCGCATGGCACCGATTTCGTGGCGATCGGGCTTCATTTGCAAATCGACAACCGAGATCGTCCGTAAATCTCTCCGGACGATCTGGTGTCAGATCAGAAAATCGAAAGAGGGGATCGTCGTCAGCGCGTCCTTTCGAGTCCGTTGGTGAGTTCGGATCGTCGATCGGACTCCGGCGGCTGGAGGCGAGTCGACCGAGCGACCGAGCATCTCGGTAATTTTTCTTTGGCCTGTAATTTTGGAAATTCTTGGTTTAATTGTGTGTCTATTGGATTATTTTGAATATTTGATGATATTTGTGAGTCAAAAATAATTGTCTGTCAGTTTGCCTGCCTCGTGTTTTGTGCTGTGTGGCGGAGTTGGGAAAAATAGTAAAGTTTAGGGACCCTACTCCCGTTGTTTGCATTGTTGGATTTTTGAAGTGTTTTTCTGGCAGGTCCTGGACCCGTTTTACAGGGGGTAAATGTCCGTCTTGTAGGGGAGATTCTGCCGAATTTTCGGTAGAATTTACCGAGTCGAGATTCTTAGACAGTCAGTCCTAGGAGTCTAGACCTAGGATTAATTATCGATTGTTTCAGCATTTTGATAAATTATTTTCCGTGATTAGATGATCTGTCTGTTCGGCTCGCTCCAACCGAGGCACCGGAGCAGAGCTAGGAGGTCGCCCAATTCTGTGAGTTAAAGTCATTTAATCATTGCACTATTGCTAAGTCTGATTTTAATATGTTATTTTAGAATTTATGCTTAATATGATTATTAGTATTGCAAAATAAATGATTTCACTTGATTATTAATTATTAAAAATAATATAAATATTATTATTAGTAATGTTATAATAATACATACGTTATTATTTTTCCCCTTACGAATTGCACGTTGCTTTAGCCTAAATGTTTAATCTTTACTTCGATATGTGTTGGATGATTTCATTAGACAATGATATTTATTAAATGTGATGATTGCGATTTGGGAAATGCGGCTTTCATAGAACATGCCACCTGATGGGTTACATCAGGACTGCATGTGCACCGGTAATGATCATGGACATGTGATAAGATTTTTATGGGTTCGCCTTGGTCGAGCATGGCTCTCTAGGCTGATTTGAGTAAATTGTGGTAATAAGATTATTATGAGTTTTGCCCTGGTTGAGCATGGCTCTCTGGGCTGATTTGAGTGAGATGCCGGAGTAAAGGACCCTGGTCGAGCTTCGCTCTCTGGGCGCTGGCTTATTTGAATATTAAGTGACCGGACTGGAGTAAAGGACCCTGGTCGAGCTTCACTCTCTGGGCGCCAATCCTATTGGAATGAGATGCCGGAGTAAAGGTCCCTGGTCGAGCATTGCTCTCTGGGTGCCGGCTTATTTGGATACTTAAGTGACTAGACTAGAGGTAAGGTCCTTGGTCGAGCATTGCTCTCTGGGCGCCAGTCTTATTGGATCAAGAGAGCCAAAAGGCTACTAGAACTTGGGGATTAGGGTTCTACTGAGCCACTCGTCCCGTAAAAGTAAAAATATATTTTATTTATTTATTTATTATTTATTATGGTATGATTATAATATGATTTGTATATACATGCATGGTTTGATATACTGATTCAAATAATTAATATTGTCTGAGAAGACTGCAATAGTCTATAGATTATTTGATTCTAACTCACTCTCAAGACTGATAGTCTCAATTTCTTTTTTCAGATGCGTGACTGTTAGTCTTCCCGCGACTCTTATTCAGTAACCCGACTCCTTCATCATCGGGTGATGTATTTGATTTGGTATGTAAATTAGTAAATCTTAGATTCTCCGCAGTAGTAATAGTAGAGGTATCAGTTGTAAATTTTCTGAGTTTCGGGTCTCGCCTAATTTTTCTGGTAGACCGAATTAATTGTAAATTTAATGGTTACGAAATTGTGGAATCAATAGTATTAATTGAGATGAGATTTGATTGAGTTAGTGAGTGTCAGGCTTACTATGGGATTCGGTGGCCTTACGCCTACCTATTCCCTAGTGCCGGTCACGGGCCCACGGATAGGGTCGTGACATTTTAACTCTAACATAATACAGAGTCTAAATGGATTACCCGAGTACGACATTGTTATTACTTAACTTTTCTCCCTCCATTATGTGAGCTTGATGGCAAGACAATGATATGTCCGGTAGAGTGAACTTTGAGTAGTAAAGAAATAAACTCTAAAAGGTACCTAAGGACACTAAGAACCTTTAGAATGGACCAATGAGACAAAAAGAACCCTTAAAAATCCCTAGAAACCTAAAACCGGAGCTCAAAAACATCATTTGCAGCTTTAACCCATGTGGGGTAAGGCTAAGTCCGCGTGGACTAAGCTTAGCCCACATGGAGTAAGGCTAAGCTCACGTGGGCTAGGCGATAAGCCCATGTGGGTTTAGCATCTAGAATGCTATCCATTTTAAAGGTCAAGCCTTTGACGGCTGGAATAAACCTAGGGACACATGTCATCATCCAAAAATATTCTCTAAACCTTAAAAAGTTTGATCCTTGACTCTTAAATCTATAAACCAATGAAAAAGCCTCCCTTAAAACCCTAATTTTCTCATATGTATATCAGAGGTACCCAAAGTGGTACCTCTGATAGAGCCATTGCCGAACTCCTCGTAGCTGGATTTTCTGGCCAACTTAAAGAATGGTGAGATTACCATCTCACACAAGCACAACAGCTCCAAATCCTAGGTGCTATCCAAACCATAATAGAAGGGACCCCCATCTTAGATGAACTAGGAAATCCAATTGAGGATGTTGTGTCAACCTTAATTTTGACAATTTCCCTCCACTTCATAGGAGACCTTTCTCTTCTGAAAGATAAGAATGCTGAGCTCCTTAGCAATCTAACCTGTAAAAAGCTTAGCAATTTCCAAGCTTACAAAGATACCTTCCTGACCAGAGTCATGCTTAGGGAAGATTTAAACCAACCTTTCTGGAAAGAAAAATTTTTAGCTGGTTTACCTAAGATACTAGGTGAAAGAGTTAGGAATACTATAAGAGAAGCCCATAATGGCCAGATCCCTTATGAATTCTACACTTATGGTGAATTAGTTAGCCTCACCCAGGAAGAAGGTTTGAAGATCTGCCATGACCTTAAACTCTAAAGACAACTCAAATGGGAAATGAAGAAGTCTAGGCAAGAACTAGGTAGTTTTTGTAACCAGTTTGAATATAATTCCATAGAGCCTTCCCCTACCTGCAAAGGAAAATGCAAAGAAGATTTTTCCAAATCTTTTAAGAAAAAATGAATTTTCAAAAATAGAAGAACTCCCAAAAACAAGCAGAGTTTCTATAAAAAGTCATCCTCTTCTAAATTTCCAAAACAAAATTCCAAAAAAGATTTTAGCAAAATTACTTGCTATAAATGTGGCAAGAAGGGCCATACTTCAAAATATTGCAAGTTTTCTAAAAAACTCCATGAGCTCCAAATAGAAGATGAGATTTTAAGCAAAATTTCAGCTCTTCTTGTTGATTCCTCTGAATCAGAATTTTTGAATAGTGAGGAAGAGTTTCAAATTGATGAAATCAAAACCTCATCTGATTATTCTGAATCAGATTTTGAAGATATTTCAAAGAATATTAATATGCACACTAGGCAACAAGAAGCTCTTCTTAAAGCCGTCAAGCATATTAATGACCCCCAAATCCAAAAACAAGTTTTAAAAGAAATCTTAAAAACTGAAACCCTTGTCCCCTCTTCTAGTAAGAACACTTATGATCTTACTATGATCTTAGATAAAGGGAAAAAGCTAAAAGACCCTCTTCCTACCATCCAAGAACTTCAGAAAGAAATCAAAGCCATCAAAACAGAGCTCAAAGATTTGAAAGAAAAACAACAAAATGATTCTGTTTTGCTCCAAAGCCTGATTCTCAAACAGAATAGTGATTCTGATTCTGAAGAAGAAAATGATTTTCAAAATCTTGATGTTTCTGAAAATGTTCCAGAAAACTTCATTAACGTTTTAAAAGAAATTACCTCAAGAAAATATTTGATTCAAATAAAACTCTTTTTTCCTGGTGATTTCCAAATAGAAACTATTGCTTTATTTGATACAGGAGCAGACCTCAACTGTATCAATTATGAGCTGGTTCCTAAAAGGTATCATCAAGAAACAAAAGAGAGGCTTACCTCAGCAAATAGTTCAAAGATTAGAATCATGTAAAACTGTCGCAATTCTAAATAATAATATTGCTTTAAAAAATGTTTTTATTCTTACAAAAGATCTTCAGCAAACAGTTATTTTGGGAACTCCTTTCATCAATTTAATTACTCCTTTCAAAGTAACTACTGTTGGTATCATTTTTAAAGCTAAAGATTCAAAAATTATTTTTTTTTATAGAAAAACCCAAAAAGAGAAATCTCAATCTTATAAAAGCCCACTCAATTTATAATTTTGAGATAAATGCTTTAATTAAAGGAAAACAAACCCAGCTTTTCCACTTGAAACAAGATATGGGTTTGAATAGAGTCCAAAGTCAAATGCAAAATGATTTTGTTCAAAGAAAAATCTTTGATTTGCAAAAGAAGATTGAAAATGAAGTTTGTTCTGATCTTCCCAATGCCTTCTGGAGACGAAAACAACATATGGTAGATTTACCATATGAAGAATACAAGAGGAATTGAATAAGAGAAAGGTGGTTTTCTCACTATCACTCTCACACTCTCTCTTTTCTCACTATATTTCTAAGGGTGTGACTTGAAGAATACAAGAGGCTCTTGTTATTTTTCAGTCTGCCTTCTTCTTTGGAAAACTCCTCTATTTATAGAGGTCTTCAGTCTTCAAGCTTTGGATGTTTTTCTTTGGATGCTCTTCCTAGTGGAATGAGGGGCTCCACGTCTTTTGTATTCTTTTGATAATGGAGTAAGATGCTCCATTACTTTTGCAGGAGTTGTCTGCCACACTTTGGAGAAGAATATTTTGCTTTTTTAAAGTGTCTTTTGTCTTCTTTCTTTTTCTTTTTAAAATGACTTTTTATTTATTTATTTATTTATTGGGCCTTTGGCCCATTACATAAATATTTTGGGCTGCCATTTCTGGTTTTCAACCCAAGGGCTTTACAGAGGTATCATTTGATGGGCTTGAATATCCCGAAACAGTCATCTTCGTTCGAGTCACCATCTAGGTCTATCACGAAATGGTGCTGAAGAGGGAAGATGAAGCTTTCGATTTTCCTTTGGAAGAGGCGGTTTCCGATAACTGTTTGATCAATTGTAAGAAATCTTCTTCTGTTTGAGCCATCGCTAGCTTTGGAATAATGAAGGACTTCTGTGCCAGGAAAGTGGTCTGTTCTTACGCAGGTGGCAAGAAGCTATTCTTTGAAAGGAAACTTTGTACCAGCTTTAGTGATAATTTTTCTTGGTGGTTAAATTTATCCCACCATTTGACTTTGAACCTTCGGGCAAGGATGATTTCTCCATCTGCTGCTTGATTGAAATGGAAATACCATACACATACCCAGGGGAGAAAAAAGTTTTAACAAAATAGAAGTAAAGGGGAGAAATGTCTTTCTATTTTGTTTGGTTTATAGTGGGTTTTGAATAAGTTAAACAGAGGTAGAACTTCTGGAATTATGGTCTCAGGAACAAAGCCATAAAAATTCCACCATTGTTTAAACCAATATGGGATCTTTGAAGTTTGGATTGAGCTTGTATTGAAGTAGAAAATCTAGAAATGGCTTTGTCCTTCGTTTTGAAGAAGAAAGGTATTAAACTAAGCTTGTTGGTAATCCCAATAGTTGAAAGAAGTATTTAGGCTTGATGGGTAGGTTCTTTGGAGGAAAGTTGGAAAAGATCTTGATGAATGTAAATCCATCCCCCAATCTGAAGGATGAAGGATTCTTTGTATGGTGCATGTGGAATATGCAGGGTCTTTATGGTCTTTGTGCTTTTTGAAGTGTTTGAACTTTGCAGAACCAGTTACCTCAAGGATAGACTGGTAGTAGGATTGAGGTTTTGAAATATTCCAGGGCTTGAAATACCATCCTGGAGGGAAAATCTTTGAAATCAGTTTTGACGGGCTTTCTATACAGAATCCTTCCTTAATAGTCAAAATGCTTTGAAAATTTTGCTTTTCTATATACTCATTGGATTTGAAAAGTTTCGTTTGTGACAAAACTATTTCTTGAGAGTTGGGCTTTGAAATACTTTGAGAGCTCTGAGATAGGTTTTGAGGGAAAATTTCTATCTCAGGTTTTGAAAAAGGGATAGAAAGTATACCTTTATCCTTGTTGGAAGAGGAGGATGTCTTTGGAGAGGATGTCTTTGTAGGTACTTCGGGGTGAAGTTGTATCATTTGCTTTGAATATTCTTCGACCCTTTTTAGAAATTCAGGATCTTGTTGTGCAAGCCACTCCTGAATTTGTAATTGTTGTTATTGGGTCGAATCTTCCTTGCTTTTGTCAATTTCTTCCTGGATGATTTCGGTCTAGGTTCGGATAGGCTTAGAAGAGGATGGTAAAATCTCCTTCTTTGGACTTTGAATAGGCTTTGAACTTGCTGTCGACTTTTCTTCTTTCGCTTTTGATTTTCTTAGCATTTTCACTCCTGTTTTTGAAGGAACTCTCTGGTTAGAAAGTCTGGCATTGAATTTGAATCTCCTCTTATGTATTCGATTTCAAAATCAAAAACAGAAAGAATGGCTTGCCATCTCGCAAAAATTTGTTTTGAAGCTATGTTTTGAACATCTTTTTGTAAAACTTCTTTAGCAGATTTATAATCAATCCTTAAAAGAAATTTTTGGTTTAAAAGATCACTTTGAAATTTTGAAATGCACAAAACTATCGAAAGAATTTCTTTTTTGATAGTTGAATAATTTTTTTGTGTATCATTCTAGTGTGCAGAAGTAAACTGGACAATACATTCTTTGTTGTTTTAGACTTGCTTAAGAATCCCACCATATCCTAGGTTTGATGCATCAGTTTCAACAATTTTGAATGCAGATGGATCAGCTAGATGTAAACATGGTATTTCAGAAACTTGCTTTTTAATGCTTTGGACAATCTTTGTATGCTCATTGGTCCATGCAGGGGGGTTTTTCTTTAGCCTATCATGGAGGGGCTTTGCTAGACAATTCAAATTCGGATAAAAATCCATCACATAATTTAAACTACCAAGGAATCTTTGTAATTGAGCTTTTTCCAAAATTCTTTCTGGAAATTTTGAAGTAAAGGCTAGAGATCTTTCAATTGGGGTGATAGTTCCCCGGGAGATATAGTGACCAAGAAATCTAATTTTTGTTTGGAATAAAGGTATCTTGCATTTTGAAACCACTAAACCATTTTTCTTAACAACATAGAAAAATGTCTCCAAGTGTTTGAAATGTTGCTCTAGAGAATTTAAAAATATCAACACATCATCAATATAGACAATGCAAAACTTTGAATAAGGATTGAAAATGTCATTCATGATTTTTTGAAATTCAGAAGAAGCATTTTTTAATCCGAAGGGCATTACATTCCATTCGTACTGTCCAAATGGAACTGTAAAAGCAGTTTTGTACCTATCTTTTGGATGAATATGGATTTGCCAAAATCCTGATTTCATATCAAACTTTAAAAAAATAAAAGCAGAATGAAACTTTTAAAGAAGATATTTTTTATTTGGAATTGGGTATCTAATCCACTTTAGGGCTTTATTCAAAGGTTTGTAATTAATCACCAACCTAGGTGTTCCTCTTTCTATCTCACTATTTTTGTTGACATAGAAAGCTGCACATGACCAGGGGGATCTGGATTTGGTAATTATACCTTTTTGCTCTAAATCTTTTATTTCTATTCTACAATGGTTTTCTAGGGTTTCATTCATTTGGATGGATCTTGCTTTAGTAGGAATCTGTTTATCAGAAAAATCTTTTTCATATGGTAAATCTACCATATGTTGTTTTCGTCTCCAGAAGGCATTGGGAAGATCAAAACAAACTTCATTTTCAATCTTCTTTTGCAAATCAGAGATTTTTCTTTGAACAAAATCATTTTGCATTTGACTTTGGATCCTTTTCAAACCCATATCTTGTTTCAAGTGGAAAAGCTGGGTTTGTTTTCCTTTAATTAAAGCATTTATCTCAAAATTATAAATTGAGTGGGCTTTTATAAGATTGAGATTTCTCTTTTTGGGTTTTTCTATAAAAGGAAAAATAATTTTTGAATCTTTAGCTTTAAAAATGATACCAGCAGTAGTTACTTTGAAAGGAGTAATTAAATTGATGAAAGGAGTTCCCAAAATAACTGTTTGCTGAAGATTTTTTGTAAGAATAAAAATATTTTTTAAAGCAATATTATTATTTAGAATTGCAGCTTCAGTTTTACCCGCAATTCTAATCTTTGAACTATTTGCTGAGGTAAGCCTCTCTTTTGTTTCTTGATGATACCTTTTAGGAACCAGCTCATAATTGATACAGTTGAGGTCTGCTCCTGTATCAAATAAAGCGATAGTTTCTATTTGAAAATCACCAGGGAAAAAGAGTTTTATTTGAATCAAATATTTTCTTGAGGTAATTTCTTTTGAAACGTTAATGAAGTTTTCTGGAACATTTTCAGAAACATCAAGATTTTGAAAATCATTTTCTTCTTCAGAATCAGAATCACTATTCTGTTTGAGAATCAGGCTTTGGAGCAAAACAGAATCATTTTGTTGTTTTTCTTTCAAATCTTTGAGCTCTGTTTTGATGGCTTTGATTTCTTTCTGAAGTTCTTGGATGGTAGGAAAAGGGTTTTTTTAGCTTTTTCCCTTTATCTAAGATCATAATAAGATCATAAGTGTTCTTACTAGAAGAGGGGACAAGGGTTTCAGTTCTTAAGATTTCTTTTAAAACTTGTTTTTGGATTTGGGGGTCATTAATATGCTTGACAGCTTTAAGAAGAGCTTTTTGTTGCCTAGTGAGCATATTAATATTCTTTGAAATATCTTCAGAATCTGATTCAGAATAATCGGATGAGGTTTTGATTTCATCAATTTGAAACTCTTCCTCACTATTCGAAAATTCTGATTCAGAGGAATCAACAAGAAGAGCTGAAATTTTGCTTATCTTCTATTTGGAGCTCATGGAGTTTTTTTAGAAAACTTGCAATATTTTGAAGTATGGCCCTTCTTGCCACATTTATAGCAAGTAATTTTGCTAAAATCTTTTTTGGAATTTTGTTTTGGAAATTTAGAAGAGGATGACTTTTTATAGAAATTCTCCTTGTTTTGGGAGTTCTTCTATTTTTGAAAATTCGTTTTTTTTCTTAAAAGATTTGGAAAAATCTTCTTTGCATTTTCCTTTGCAGGTAGGGGAAGGCTCTATGGGATTATATTCAAACTGGTTACAAAAACTACCTAGTTCTTGCCTAGTCTTCTTCAGTTCCCATTTGAGTTGTCTTTGGAGTTTAAGGTCATGGCAAATCTTCAAACCTTCTTTCTGGGTGAGGCTAACTAATTCACCATAAGTGTACAAATCATAAGGGATCTGGCTATTATGGGCTTCTCTTATGGTATTCCTAACTCTTTCACCTAGTATCTTAGGTAAACCAGCTAAGAATTTTTCTTTCCAGAAAGGTTGGTTTGAATCTTCCCTAAGCATGACTCTGGTCAGGAAGGTATCTTTGTAAGCTTGGAAATTGCTAAGCTTTTTACAGGTTAGATTGCTAAGGAGCTCAGCATTCTTATCTTTCAGAAGAGAAGGGCCTCCTATGAAGTGGAGGGAAATTGTCAAAATTAAGGTTGACACAACATCCTCAATTGGATTTCCTAGTTCATCTAAGATGGGGATCCCTTCTATTGTGGTTTGGATAGCACCTAGGATTTGGAGCTGTTGTGCTTGTGTGAGATGGTAATCCCACAATCCTTTAAGTTGGCCAGAAAAACCAGCTACGAGGAGTTCGACAATGGCTCTATCAAAGGTACCACTTTGGGTTTTATAAGCATTGGCTGCCATGGTCATCTGTTGTAAGAGACCAAGAATATTGTATTTTGACATTCCATCTATATTCCATTCATAGACAGAAGAAGCATTGAATCTAGATTGGGTTAGGATATTATTCCTATTTTCTATTCCTAGATCTGGAGCAGTATTCCTAGGATTATGCCAGGTTAATCTAGGGGCTTGCCATCCCAATCTGTTGATGTTGGAGGGTTTTTCAGTGACACTTTCAAGCTCTGAATCATTAGATTCATCGCATTGGGCTTGATCTATAGCACTGATATTCCTATTGCTTTGAGGAGTATCTGGTACTAGGTTTTTGGAAGACTCAGAAGTAGCTAATTTGCTAAGCTGTTCCCTGACTGCTTTAGCAAACTCAGTTTGCTTCTGAAATCGGTCTTGGCTAGGCTTTGAGATTTGGTAGGGTTTGAAGACTGGATTTTTGAGATTTTCTGATTGGCTTATCTCTTTTGGATGATCAGTGTTGAGGATTGGAGAGGTGAAGACTACAAGAGGTTTTTGGATCTGGCTTTCTATCCTAACAAGTTGCTTCCCTATTATGTTTAGATAGGTATTCGAGAAATTGTTCTGCTGAATAATATTCTTGACATTTTTCTCAAGATCTTCTCTAATCAATTTGTAAGGTGTAGCCTCTATTTTACTACTGTGCATAAATGAACAAGTTTGTTTATCAGTGGTATGATGCAGATTTAAATGATTTTAAAATTCTTTTTTATGCAGATGATGTTTCTTTCCCGGAACCTAATTGGCTATGATACCAAGTAAGTATGAGACCAACAAGTACAAGTAAGTATGAGACCAATAAGTTTCTGGTGTGCAGGATCCTCAGACGAGGCAAGCAAAGAGATTCAACATCAACCATAGATATTAGAAGGGTATCAAAAATACCTTCTATTATTTATGCTCCTTACAAAAAACCAACTCTATCTCAAACACAACCCAGATTTTCAACATCTGATATACCAAGCTCAAACAATATATTACAGAATGTTGATTACCAAAACAATATCCCCAGACCCGTCTACAATGAACCAAAGAAAGAAGATGAGGTTATAAAGATCGTCTCTACCCCCTCTTCACCATCACCATCTGCAATAACACAAAATCTAGAAGCAGAAATCAACATGATTTCAAAAGATTTTCAAATCGATAAAAAGCTTTTACATGAAGATTTCTATTCAAAGAAAAACCATTCTAAAAAACTTTGGTTTTTTAAGAATTTTTTACAAGAGAAAGACAGTATTCAAGAAAGATACTATCAATATTGCATTCAAAACAAAGTCCAAATCAAATTTTTTGATTGGTTTCAGATTTATTGCAAAAAAAATAGTATTTTTTACCCTTTCAAAGAAAAGCTTATCAGTCCTGTTACTGTAAGGAATAAGACCCCAGAGTGGAAGGTCGGGGAAAACCAAACCATCCAGTCTGAACATCCTCCCCTTATATTATATTTCTTCAAAAGGCTTTAAAATCTGAATATCTCTTTCTTTAGTTTTGATAGTAAAATCAGTTTTGAAGAGATGAAACTTTGAAAACTCATAAATTTGTTTCTTTTGAACCTTGGGTATTTCCCAATCATCAATATGCTTTGAAAAATCTTCAATAGTGATTTCTTCACTATTTATTAAACCTTTATACCTTGAAGACTCAGAGGTAGAAGAGTTTGAGAAAGAAGAAGATCTACAGAAAAAAGGTTCTAAATTCATTTTAAAATAGACCAAGATAACTTTCTAAACAAACATGAACCAAGCCACCAGTTTTACTGCCCTTACTTCAGACGGGGACTTATATATATATATATATATATATACATATATATCCTTTCTTTTCTAATGTAGAACCTTAGCTAAAACTTTTATCTCTAAAACTCAAGAAACCTAAATTCTCTACCTCTAAAGCATGTCTATAGCAACCATTTCTCCTTAAAATAACAAAAAAAACCCTAAAAGTTCCTTTCTTCATTATTTCCTGCACACCTCCATACTTGAAGATCCATCACCCATATACACCACACCTTCTATAACACTCTCTACCACCTTCAAGCCCCCTCTTTTAAACTTTCCCAATAACCTCTAAAGCACTAGACAACTCCAAGTCCTCACCTTTACTAACTCAAAACACTCGAAACAATATATTTTATCAACTTAGCATCTTTAAACCCTAAAGAAAAAAAGCCTATTCTAAAGGTTTCTATTTGTAGTTTCTTGACGGAGTCCAAAGGAGTTTAATGCCCCTTAGTGGCTTAGGTGCTTCAGGAAGGCTCTTTTTACTCAAAAAGTTACTTTTTTTTTCTTTGGAAAGCTTCAAAGTTATATCATGAGGGCCTAATCTATGGAGTTTAACTTGCTTTTCTACATATTAATCACTATTTTTATCATATGCATTGCTTTTATTGAGTTTTGGAGGGTTTCCCATTGAAAAATAGGCTAAAGACATTAGCTTGAGAACTTCTGTAACTTACTCCATGTGGGGTAAGGCTTACCCCATGTGGGCTTTTGTCAAGCCCATGTGTGTTAAGCTTACCCCACGCAGTTAACCTTATAGAAGCCCTCAAGCTTCCATTTTTAAGGTGTTTTTGGATATTTAAGGTTTCCAATGTGTTTTATAGGATGTGATAATGGTTTTTTTAGTATCTTTACCTTCTGCTTGACATGTATTAAAATATGTCTGAAGTTATTAGGCATATTTTAGGTTGATTTTAGATTAATACGTGTTTAAGTGACTTTTTTTGCCTAATCATGTTTTTAGTGTTTTATGTGTATAAATTAGTTACATGTTTATATTTTGTTTAGTCTTCAAATGTTTAGGTCTTAAGTCTTGTATGTAGAGTGGGTCTTTTCTCTTTAAATGTTAAAGCTTGCATTTTTAGCATGTTTTGAATGCTTTAAGTGTTACGATTGCTTAGTTATATTTATTGTCTTAATTACTATTTTGAGTGCTACACTAACTCAGTATCTTTATAATGCATGTTTAATTAGCCTAACTAGGCTTAATCTTCTCAAATGAGGATTCCTTTAGTTTATGGTTAATTTATGATTAATTGCATGATTAGGTGTTTTTATACTGGAGTATGATTAGGACTATTTAAAATGCTAGTTAACCCCCTATTTTATAATTATTAATCGGTTTTGTATCCTCTATTTCTTTCTTTCCCTCCTTCTATTTAGATTAAATTTAATTATACTTGGTATGCTTGTATTTCACCTCATATGCTAAAGGTAAATTAGATTACGTTGATTGATCAACTCACATGCCTACTAAGATAAATCAACTCACCAATGTGAGTTCTCCTTTTCATTTTCATTCACCTAATCCTAAGATAAAATGAACCTAGCACCTAGATGCAAAATTAAAATTGGTTCCTACTTGGTCACCTTCATATGTTAGATAAAATTTAAGGTACCGATGTACCTTCCCAAGATTAGTGACACCAATATGCCTTCCTTCTAGGTAGATACATACTAGGTAAGTGTCTTCTTTTTCTCACTTTTTACATGTTTAAATAAAGATAATAAAATATCCTCATAATAAAACAAATAATAACCGAGCTAGGTTAGTACAATTGAGGAAACCAAAAACCATAGAGTCTTATTGGAGGCCTGACTCTGTGACCAAGCATGTTGGGGTGCCTAATCCATTCCCAATACGTATCTAACTTTATGAATCCAAATCTTTGATTCAGGGAGGGAGAAAATTAGGCTCTCCATGAGGATTCCGAACCGTCAATCCTCTGCCCTTCTCGATTATCCTAGTTATCTTTTTCGGGTGGTGATTCCTAGTCTTCTCCGATAATTTGCGGTCATCGCGGGTTTCATGATGTGTTAAGGCGTCCTCCCGAATGGCTCATTTAGAAATGGGCCTAGTACGAATGAGCAACCTTCGACATGGTGACGTGGTCGCATAACACTTGAGGCGGACCTCGAAAGCCATGTTCACAAACACATAACACATTTATTTAATTAAATTATATATAATAATACATGTAACACGATATGACATGATACAATATACATGATATGACATGACACATATAATACGTTACTAAAATAATAGCTAAATTAATTTTCTTAGTATAAAAATGAAGCTCAATGTACTATTAGAAAATAATTTACCAATTACAAATTATGAATGTTTTAGAAAAAGTAAAGAAAACAACTATTTGATCTCTATAATTTAAATTTAATATAACCTTTTCCTTTGTTAAATGTAATAACTTTTAAAGTTAAAACTTCAAATTTACTATTTAAATAAGACTTGAATTTATGAACCTAAGCAACTTAGGAGGTTAAAAAAAGTAAAGGATGTATATTGTGTTTTCTTTTTAAGGTTTAGTAATATAATATGATTAAATTTTAGTTTAAAAAAAATTGTGATTAAGTTAAATTTAAAATAATTTATTGGGATAAGTACAAAAAAATTGCCCAGTAGTTCCACCATTTTACAACTTTAAGTACATGCCTTTTTTTCTAGACAAAGAGAGGTATGTGGTTACAGATCGTGACACAAAAGTATCTCGCCGTAAAAAAAGTTTTAATTCGCAATAATTTAGCCATCTTCGCTCTAATCAGCCATCATTATCATGTTGCTCGTGTTTGATAACATGAGTTTAGAGCTTAAAAACTCTTAATTTCATTATTTGACCGTCAAATTGCAGTTTAAGAAGTTATTGATTTGATGAGATTGATTTGACGATCAAATAATGAAGTTTGTAGTTGTTAAACTCTAAACTCATGTTGTTAAACATGTATAACATGATAATGATGGTTGATCGGCCTGAAGATGGCTAAATTCTAGTGAATTGAAACTTTTTAATGGCGAGATATCTTTTCTTGTCACAGTTTGTAACCATATACCGCTCTTTGTTTGGAAAGAAGCACATACTTAAAGTTGTAAATCAATGAAACTATAAGGTACTCTTTTGTACCTATTCCAAATCTATTTAAGCTAGTTTTTCAAATAATATGAAAATAGAAAGTTCTTACCCAGCATCCGTACAATCTAAATACCTTGAATACAAAAATGATATATGCACATAATCATTTAATTAATTAATTGATTGAAAGATATCTCTAACTTTTCATAAACATAAATATAACTACAATTCCAGTTTTTCTTCAATTAAAGTATCATAATTGAAATATGTATACATTATATATATATATATGTAAAAGGATATTTTAATCTTTGACATTGCAATAAATTTTAAGGTATAAATGTCAGGTCATTTAATGTCACATGAAATTAAATAGGTTGTAACTAATTTATATTTTAATATGCTATATGATATGTCTCAATTCGTGTTATATTTGAATTAATATGTTATCAATATAAATTTCACTAAAACTCGACCCCTATGTACTAATTTTACGTATTTCATAAATTGAGTTCGCGTACCATATGATCAATTTGAGATTTTGATTTCTCTCTCTATCTCTCCCTCCTTCTTCCTTTTCCCCATTCTTTTTGTATCTTTAAACTTGTTGGTACCATAAAGACAATTACTTACGCCCATAGTCAAGGATCCTTTTTCTTGCAAATTCCAGGTCTCTAAGTGTTTAACCTGAATTGGTTAATAATTAAATAATAAAGTACGGCTACAAATGAGCCGAGCCGCTCACGAGCTACTCGAAGCTCGACATGATAACATCTCGTTTGAGTTTGTTCATCAAGATAAATGAGTTGAACTCGAACTTCATTTCGAGTTTAGTAAACGAGCCGAGCTCGAGCTTAGTAGTGATTGACTCGTTTAAGCTCGCGAGCTGACTCGTTAATGAGCTCGGGAGCTAGCTCATTTATGAGCTCATGAGTTGAATTTATTTTTTATATAAACAATTTGGTCTAATTATTTAGTTTTTAGAATTTAAATACATATTTTGCTTTATGTATAATTTATTTTAAATTATAAAATATTACAATTGCATATTTGATAAGCTCGAGCTTGCTTAACAAGTTTTATTCTGAGCTTAATTTTGAGCTTCAATACGAGCTTGTATACAAGTTCAACTTAAATTTAGTTTGTTTGTATAGAATATTGAGCCAATTTACGAGCCAAGCTAGAATTTAACTCATTTTTATAGTACATTGAGCTAATTGTGAGCGAGTTTGAGCTTATTAAATTTGAGCTCGAGCTCTAGAAATAAAAAATTATTGAACTCAAGCTCAATTAATTTTATGCGGGCCAAGCCTGAACATTGAAAAGCTCAACTCTGCTTGGCTCGTTTGCATCCCTAAAACAAAGTAAGCTAAATTTTAGAAGCTAAGCATTACTTAAATATTAGGCTTTTAGTAAGAACAGAAAAGTGTGAGAAACTAATCGGTGAAATATAAAGCAATAACCTAACACCATTAGTGTTGTTGTTACTTTAAAAAAAACAAAAATAGGTTTTCGTTAGTAATGATTAATAAGTAAAATATAAGTAAATTCTACTGCATTCAAGAAGTATATTTAATATTTATTATAAAATTGAGCTTTTTCTCCAAACTTTATTAATTATCTTGATGGAAGAATTATATACAATATATTGACTTGACTTGGCACATTGATAAGAAATACATTTTACTTGATGTCTATATTGAGCTATAAATCAATTTTATATTGTTATTTAACTAGTTCTTAGATGAATCTAATTTTTCGAATTTTAGATTCAAATTTCTCTCAACTCTCATGATAGGAGACAACTAAATTCCCAGAAAAGGAAGACAAGTAAGCTCTCACAAAATGACAAAATAAAAGAATCATTAATATTTTGTTAATAAAATTAACAAATAACTAAGAAAAATAAATTTAACATAAGATCATAAATAGATTTTCAATCAAATAAATACATCTTAATTGTTGAAAGACCTTGATTTATCTCTAGATATTGAAACCTTAGCGATCATGAGATATTTCTCCATATATTTTTTTGTCATTTATTCCTGAAATTTATTATTAAAGAAATATAAGAGACATTGCTATTAAAACCTATAAATTCTAGCTAGCTCATGAAATTAAAATAGAAATATGTTGGAAAAAGGAAATATTTAGAATAAGGCAATTTTTGGTGTTTATATTACTTAAATTAGGGAATTCCTATGTATAACTATTTTCTTCCTATTTAGGCTAGTCTTTTTGCTATATATATAGGCTATATGTTTTTAAATTAAAAATAGAAAAATATAATTATTTTTCTCCCATAATATTCTTCATGGTATTAGAGCAATCCATGACTTTGAAAAATAAAAATAATAAAAGACCATAGTTGTTTAACTTATACCTAGCATCTTCTCCCTACTTAGCAGCAAACCAATAGCCACAGCTCGACCATGTCTGAAACCTAACCCGATGCCACAAATACTGATCCTTCTTGATCTGAAACTCCTACTTCAACTAATTGGCAGAAAAATCCAACCTTGGTTTCTTCAGAATCTTATTCAGTTCAAATAACTACTATTCGGTTGAATGGAGATAACTTCCTACGCTGGTCTCAATCTGTGCGCATCTATCTTCAAGGAAGAGGGAAGATTGGCTACAATGCTAGAGAGAAAAGGGAGCCTACCATTAATGATCCGACATACCCCACATGTGATGCCGAAAACTCTATGGTAATGATATGGCTGGTGAACTCTATGGAGGAAGACATTAGCTACAATTAGATGTATTATCACACAACTAAGTAACTTTGGGACAATATCAATCTTATGTATTCAGATTCAGGAAATTCAGTCCCAAGTTTATGAATTAATGTTAAAACTTGGAGATATTCGTCAAGGTGAAGACAATGTTACTAAATACTTTAATTCACTAAAACGTTTAAGGTTGGATTTAGATTTATTTAATAATTATGTGTGGAAATATTTTGAGGATGGCAACCACTATAAAAAGAAGGTTGAAGATGAGCAGATATTCAATTTCTTCTTGCTTTAAATATTGAATTTGATTTAGTTAGGGGAGGATAATTGGTAGACAACCTCTTTCCTTTATTATAGAAGTTTTCTCTGAAGTCCATCGTGAAGAAAGTCGCAGGCTCGTCATGCTTGGTAAAAAGACTTCAAGTAGCATTCTTGAGAATTCTGCTTTGGTTGCAAGTGAAGCTTATGTTAGCCATACTACTCCACTCAAAATTGGTGAGAAGCCTCATGTATGGTGTGATTATTGCAATAAGCCAAAACATACTTGTGAAACATGTTAGCAACTTCACAGTAAACCAGCCAATTGGAAGAGCAAGCATGAGAGGAAGTTTGATTAGCAAATTGGCTATAAGAATGTTCCCTCGGCACATGAAGCCGAAGTTCTCTCATTCGGTCCTCAGGAAGTGGATCATATTCTCAAGATGCTAAAATCTAACGCTGGATTATCGGTACTCCTAATGCTTCTCTTGCAAAATAAATAATATTTAAATGCCTTAGTTTGTTCTTCTCTTTCCCAACCAACTCCTTAGATAATAGATTTAGGAGCATCTCACTATATGACTAGTTTCTCCAATTTATTTCATACATATAATCCTTGTTTTGGACAAGAAAGAATTTAGCAGATGGATCTCATTCTTCTATTGCAAGCAAAGATTTGGTCAAATTATTAAAAACCTTATTTCTTAAATCAGTCCTTCATATACCTCAACTTGCTTGTAATCTTTTATTTGTTGGCAGATTATCCAAAGATTCTAATTATTGTATTACTTTCTTCGATTCACATTGTATTTTCTAAGACCAAAATTCGGGAAGGAAGATTGGCAGCGCTAGGATGATAGATGGTCTCTATTACCTTAAAGATGAAGATTCCAAGGATAAATTACCTCATGGGTTAAGTAGTTTTAGTTCTACCTCTATTAAGGATAAAATAATGCTTTGGCACTATATATTAGGACATCCTAGTTTCTCTTATCTTAAGAAATTATTCCCTTTTTTATTTATGGGATTGTTCTATTTTTCATTGTGAATATTGCATTTTATAAAATTTCATAAAAATACTTATTATTAAAAACCATATCAGCCTTCTCGACCTTTTTACCTAATTCATAGTGATGTTTGGGGGTGATAAGAACATAATAGGCAATACATTTACTCTATTTATATTTAGCTTTTGATATTGATTTTAAGTCTAAAAAAGCTTATTGGGTTGTTGTCAGCATCCATTTTCTAGATCTAGACATCGAGAGAATTATGAAAAGCCCAATAATGAAAGTTACTGCCTTTCTCGAGTCTCAGAGATTGAGGAAAGGCAAATCTGAGTAAAGGATGTGAATAATTGGATTTAAAATTACTTTTCTAGAATCAATTTGGACACAATTGATAGAAAAATAGTGTTTGAAGGATAAAATGACAATTTTCAATGGTTCAAAGACTAAATTGTCAAAATTTTCAGAACTTTTGCTCTTTAGAGCCAATCAGCTCTGGCTCTCTTATATTGAGAAAGCAGAATTGAATTCCCAATCACTCTTTGGTTCAACAGCTTCCTTGTCTCTTGAGAATCGCAGAACAACAACCAATAGTGACAACCTAAGAGTTCCCCATACATCCACATCATTAAGATATCTTCCTTAATCATTTCTTTAATATATATGTTTGTTTATAGAAACATATCAGGAATGTTTTTTTAATGTTTGTTCCACATGATTTAAGTGATTAGACTATAATTCCTTTCTATTTAACATGCTAATTTCATTGGGTTTTGAATTTGATTAGTTAATAGTACATATAATTAGATTATATTTCCATTCTTTTATTGATTTACATACTAACTAAATTTTTACCCTCTGTGCATGTGAATATCAGTTATGGGAGAGAGAAATTAAAGAAAAATGCAGTAAGCCACTTAAAGTCCCAAGAGCCGATCAACTCAATGCAGAGTCTATTCAGCTTTGCGTTGAGCCTATCGGCTCTTTACCCGATTAACTGTGAATAATTTTAGGCTGATTTTTGAGTTTTTGATGTATTTTAGGTAATTCCATGTACTGTAACTTAGTTTTACGGTTTTCTTTCCAAATTTTTAGTTGTAGGCCGGTTGTAATAGCTAGATTTACTTTCTGCTCTTTATCTTTTTGCCTTATCCGTGATGGATGCTAAAAATCTGCTGCGTGATTGTTTAATTAAAATTGACATATAGACATAGGTTTTAAAATTGGACCTAGCATAGAAACTATAGTCTATTAGGTTAATTAGATGGTATTGGGCCTTAAAAATCAACATAGACTTAATGGGCCATGCTTTAGTTAGGTTAAATAGGGCCATATTAGATTTAAGATCACTGAATTGGGCCTGTTCATAAAAAGTAGTCTATTAGACTTAAAGGCGGAAATGAAAGCATAATTTATAATCGGGCTAGACTAGGTGGGCCTTGTATATAATTAATTAGTAAGTTAGGTTAATAACTTTGAGTATGGGCTGGACTTTAATAAAATGGTCTAGATTCAGTTAGACCTCACACACTGTAGTGCTTAATGTGTAATATATGCATTTATAGGGAATAGCCCATTAAATCATAAAATTAAAGAAAAATATACACAAATAAAGAAGTTGGCTTCCAGATCAATCTCTAGATATGTGACATAAGCTTCTTTGTGGAATCGAGAAACATCACTCATTACAAAAAGTGTCCCGGTGAATTACCTGGGTGGCGATTCCTATCTCCATGCGAGTCTCTATGACTAGTTAATGTGCTCTCAATTAAGTGGAAAAGCCTTGCAATGCTATATCCATTAAAAAGATTTGGTGCATGCCCGAAACTGCCGCCCACAGTGGCGACTCCTCTCGGGATAAGAGAAGCTGATCCTAGTGTATGTTTGTCTTTAATTTTATTATTTAACGTGCGATTCTTGTATCACCACACTTTCACACATTTTGCACTTTGGCCCTTATAGCCGTGATGGTGTCGTTAATGGTTCTTTGTTTCCATTGGAGCCTTGGAATTGCGATGCTGATTAACCATCTCTCATATGTAATGAATGAATTTTTCTTCATCGCACCGACCCTTAAGTGGGGAGACGAGCCAAGGAAGAATACTTTTTGCTTGTGGTAGCCTTTTATCCTTACCCAAGACTCAGCTCATGATAATGACAGTAATAATCTCCCCTAGGAACTCTTATTGCTTGCTATTTGAGATGTTTCTCCTTTTAAGTACTTAAAGGCCACATATTGGAAAGCCTTGGCAAAAGAATAATGGAATTAGGCCCCACCCTAAAATATAGGCTTTATACTTATATTGGGAAACATTACCTTGTCTGTTTTATTATGCTTTGAGAGTTTATGGCATGCACATTAGGCCTAATATCCCTACTGATGGAAAGCCCAGACCCAAAATCCTAGGGAAGAAAGACTCACCATGAACCATGTGAGGGAGTAATAAGGTTGGAAGGATGATTTGTATATTAATATGTGTGATAACCCTTTTCTCTTCTTTGTGTATAGCACATGCTTTATGCATCTTATGCATTAAAAACATCATACTATCTCTTTTATTTTTATCCATATAGACATTCCTTCGGTTGGAGGAGACAAGATAATGAAAGGCTAGAGAGGATACCAATCTCACAGAGAATCTAGACTATGTTAGATCTCATTGAAAAGCCAAGATATCAGGCTTTCACAAATGAGACTGAAGCTACATCTGAAATGGTCAACGAAAAAGCTAATAAGCAGGAGGTTGAGATCCTTAAGAATGCCATTATCGATGGTTTGAGGGGTGTGATCCGAGAGGAACTCCAACAGCTTTTGGCTAGATGCTGCAAATCAAGCCCCACCTACTGCTCCGATTGCACCAGCTAATTCCCCTGCTACTATTGACCCAGTTGTAGTTGTAACTGAGCTTGCTGCCGCTACTGCCAATGCTAATGCCGAAGACACTGCTAGAAGGGGAGTCCCTCGAAATTTCTGGGATTTTGACCTATGTGTTAGACCAAGCCAAAAGGGGGATGACCCTTGCCACCCATGAAGCTATGAGTGGCTTAAGCGCCAAGCTTGACAAGATGCAAGATATGCTGGAAATGAAAGGGTTGGACCCGACTTATGATTTTGAGGAATTGGTATTGACGGGTGAGGAGAAGTTGCTTGTGAAGTTCAGGATGCCCGAGATAAATAAGTTCAATGAAACTGGTGACCCAAAGGTTTATCTAAAGCAGTATGTCACCATTATGGGAACTACACAGCTGAGTAGGACCTAAATTGTTTAATTATTTATGTTGTCACTAGAAGGACCTACTGTGAACTGGCATTATGGTCTGAAAAAATTTCCTAAAGCTGAATGGCATGAACTATGTAATTCATTTTTTAAGCAATATGACTATAACACTCAGTTGGAAGGCTTAATTAAAGATCTCGAGTCCACTAAGCAGAAACCGAATGAATCTTTCTCTGATTTCTTGACTAGGTGGAGAAACAAGGTTGGGTTGATGAAAAAGAAGCCCTCTGAAAAGGACCAAGTTCGTATGGTGGTCCGTAATGTTCTTCCTAGTTAGTTCGAAAGGCTTCAGATGATGAACCCGAATACTTTCATGGACTTGTATGATGATGGGCTTTAGGTCAAGGAAATTGAAAATGACAAGCGGAAGACTGTGCGAACTGGAGGAAGGCCGAATTATCAGGCTGGAGGGAGTAAAACTCTAGATGTGAATGCTATCTAACAACCGAGAAAGTTCTCTAACTTCAGGCAACCTCATTTGAAGATCTTTGAGAGGTTAGTGTAGAATGTCATGCTCCAACCAACCACCTCTAAAAACGCACCTAACCCAAATGCACCTGGCTACAAGCCCAACACCGACTGCAAGTTCCACCATGCACCCAGCCACCATACAGACAATTGCATCCGCTTGAAACATAAATTCAAGTCCTCATTAATTTTAGAAAACTGACCGACCTAGACCAGCCTAATACCAGAAGAAACCCACTACCAAACTACAACAACACACCATCACCAAACCAAGTTTCCATGATCACCCCAGACTTCAGTAAAGAGGAGGTCATGAACTCTTTCGAAGATATACCCCGACTTGAGCCAAAGCCAAAAACTGAACTAGATAGCCCACAAAGAACCTTCACAGCTTTAGGGGCACCACTATCCGTGGTGTTCTATCACCTAAAATAGAGCAGGAAATTCAAGCCCCAGTCGCTAAAGAATAGTCATAAACCTCATAATGGTTAGTATTATGAGTATCACCAGGCTTTCGGGCTTATGACAAACCAGTGCAACCGTCTCAAGCATGAGATTCAGGACTTGATTGATTATGGGAAATGGCAAGTTGAGCAACTTCCTCAATATGAATGTGAAGATCTATTGGAACAACCCTCGAGTAAATTTGACTCCAAGATCTGCTATTCAAACCCACTTTCAGCTAATATTCAGATTAAGGATATTATGCTAAGCGGTTGAGGGTCAGACAATGAGCAAGCAACTTGTGAGCCTTTTCTTATAGAGGTTTGGAAGGAAAGAGAAATGAAGTCAGTCATGGCTATAAAAATTTGGTATAGTTCCAAAGATGAGTGTGAGGTCTAAGATGCCAGGGCAAAAGATATCAACGCAGACAACGACTCTGACAAAAATCTGAGTTAGTGGACACGAGGGTTTAAGAACTGAAGCAGGTCAAGAAAGTTCTTGAAGGGGATAATCGATTACTAGAGTAGCTGAAGAAAGAAAGGAAGATAGCTGATATCTGGAAGCTGCTTATGTACTCATCAGATTATAAAAAGGCTTTAATCGAAGCCTTGTCTAGTATAAGCATTAGCATAATGGCTATCCCCGAGGAGATGATCAAAACAGTAATTGACAAAACCACCGGGATTATCACTTTCTCGGATGAGGACCTACCACTTGAGGGAAGAGACTGCAACAAGGCTCTCTATATTGCAGCAGAGGTGAAAGGGAAGAGGACTCCATGTGTGATGGTAGATGATGGGTCGGCCATCAATATGTGTCCTTCTCGTATACTCCCTAAGCTGGGGATGACTGTGAAAGACTTGAAGCCATCATATATGGTGATAAGAGCTTATGATGAGACAAAGAGAGATGTGGAAGAAAAGTTCTTAGACTGGTGAAGACGGGTCCTATTGAATCTTGGGTGGAATTCACTATCTTGGACATCCTAGTAACTTTTGTATTGTTATTGGATATGCATGGTTCATGCCCTAGGAAGAGTGCCTTCCATTGTACATCAGAAGGTTAAGTTCCATTATGAAGGCGAAATGGTAACCATTAACATTGAAGGTAGTAAGGTTGTCTCGGCTATTCAGGAAGCTCTGAAGGAGCTGAAGGCCCCTATTGGATCCTAAGTTATTGTTCTCTACGAGGACTAGATGGATCCTAAAGTAGCCAGCATGTTTAAAGAGATGGATTTCATGCCTGGAATGAGGCTAGGGAAGAACTAGCAGGGTAACATAGAGCTACCAAATTTCAAAGGTTAGAAGACTCGACATGGGCTGGGTTACCATAAGGATGAAGATGAGGGCAACCCAAAGGATAAGACTCTAAAAGACATATTTTTTTAGGAGTACAAGACTTACTCTCAGTAGCCTGAACCTATTATAATATCTGGGACTGAGGTGCTAGGGTTTGTGATATTCAAGAATTTGATCGTCGACGGGATGGTCAAGTTGAGTATAAAAAAATTCCATGAGAAGGTCACCACCAATGTTGAGGAACAGAAGTTGGAAGAATTCACTACTCTGCCTAAGAAGCTGAATCAACAAGAGCCAGGTGCCCTGATAGAGGAGAGTATCATTAATATATTTTATGACGATATAATAATATCAAATCTTTATGAGGACGACGCTTCTTTTATTTCAAATATCAACGATATGAATGATAATTTTACTTACTTGTGCGATGTTTTTCCTGATGGTGGTGCGTATTTTGATAATCATGACACATGCATGTTTGACATCAATTCCGTAGAATTTGACTTATTTAATTTAGATGCAAATGAGAATCCAAGGAATATTGCGATAGCTCATTATATAACTCTTAAGGAAAGGAGAGAATTAGAGAAAATAATAGAAAAAAAGAGGTATTTGCTTGGTCTTACGACAACATGCTAGGGCTGGATAGAGAGATAGCAGCACCACATTCTAACTTACCCACAGGTCAAGCCAGTCAAGTAGAGAATGAGAGCGCTAAGGCCCGAATGGGTAGAGAAGATTTAGGAAGAAGTTGCTAAGCAGGTAAAAGCTAATTTCCTCGACGTAGTGGACTATTCCGAATGGTTGGCGAACATCGTCCCAATTCCAAAGGAGGATGGTAAGGTAAGAATGTGCGTGGATTATCGGGACCTGAACAAGGCAATGCCCTAAGGATGACTTTCCTTTTTCTCACACAGACAAAATAGTTGACAGTGTAGCTTTAAGTGCTATGTATTCTTTCCCGAATGGTTTCTCCAGGTACAACCAGATCATGATAATAATAGTAGACAAGATGAAGACGTTGTTCATCACTGAATAGGGGATATACTACTAAAAGTTATGCCTTTTGGACTAAAGAATGCAAGGGCAGCTTATCAAAGAGCAGCCACCACTTTGTGCCATGACATAATACACAAAGAGGTGGAGGTATATGTAGATGAGATGATAGTAAAGTTTGAGACAAGGGAAGGGCATTTCTAGGCTCTTGATAAGTTCTTAGGACAAGTGAAAAGGTATAACCTAAGGGTCAATCCGAAGAAAAGTGTACTTAGGGTAACGTCGGGTAAGCTGTTGGGATATATAGTGAGTCAGTAGGGAATATAGATCGATCTGGACAAGGTAAAGGCTATTTAAGAGATGCCAACGCCAAAGACTGAGAAAGAAGTCAGAGGATTTCTAGGATGCCTACAATACATTAGCAGGTTCATTTCCAAGCACACAATGGTTTGTAATCCTATATTCAAACTCTTGAGGAAACACCAACTCGTTGTATGGGATGAACACTGTTAGAGAGCCTGTAATAATATTAAAGAGTATCTAATGAAGCCGCCAGTACTAAAGCCACCGAAGGATGGAAAATCATTAATTCTATACTTGGCCTTGGAAGAGGAAGTCATAGGGGCGATGGTAGCACAATATGGACTCAATGGCGTGAAGCATGCAATTTATTATCTTAGTAAGAAGTTGCTACCTTATGAGTCGGTAACCTCGTAGAAAAGATGTGTCTAGCCATGATATGGGCTACAAGAAACTTGGGACATTATTTCCAATCTTATAGGGTAAAGCGATTTAAAAAATAGATCCGCTGAAATACCTATTCGAAGTTTCATCTCTTATAGGAAAGCTGGCTAGATGGTTAGTGCCCCTAACAGAATTCAACATCAAGTACTTCACCAAGAAGATAGTCAAGGGTAGGGTTGTAATATAGTTTTTAGCTAAAAACACGATTGAAGGAGATGACTCTTGGGATCTAGAGTTCTCTAATGAGAATCTGGGGACAATCGAAATTCATGAATGGAAAAATGTACTTCAATGGAGCTGTGAACACGAGAGGTGTAGGTTTAAGGGTAGTTTTGATCACGTTGGAAGGAAAAATGCTACCAAAGGCTAAGAGATTGAACTTTAAAGTGACTAATAAAATGGTGAAGTATGGAGCATCTTTATTTGGATTAGAGGCGATGGTAGTAGCAAGAGCGAAGCCGCTAATGGTCTATAGGGATTGCATACTAGTGATCCAACAAGCCATTGAGGAATGGGATGTGAAAGAGGGAAGATTGAAACCATATGTTAATCACTTCAGGACTTTGGTTTGTAATTTTTCTAAGTGTTCATTCATACACCTACCGCAAGATGAGAATCAAATGACAGATGCGCTAGCCACCCTATCATCAATGTGGGACAACCCCTCACAAATTCCAATGAAGCTATTATTGATCATGAAGTCGGTAGCACCTTGATTTCAAGAAAATCGAGTAATGTAAGTCCAGATAGAACCAGAAAAGAAGCCATAGGTCTATGATCTAAAGAGGTTTATAGAAGGCAGGGTATATCCTAAAGAATCGATTGCAAAGGATAGATACGCGCTACGGATACAGGCTAAAAATCACCTCAGCCATGGAGGGGTCTTGTATAGAAGAGTGGCTTTAGGTGTCCAGCTCCGATGTGTTTCCAAGTTAGAAGCACAGGTAGTGATGTAAGAGAGGCATAAAGGAGTATGCATGCCTCATATGAATGAAATAGTGTTAACTTGAAAGATTATGCGTCAAGGTTATTACTAGTTAACAACGGAAAAGGATTTTATAGCTCTGGTAAGGAAATGCCATGAGTGCCAACTTTATAACAACCTGAGTCATGTACCTCCGACTGAGTTACATAACTTGACATCTCCATGGCCTTTTGCAACTTAGGGGATCGACATCATCAGAGAGATAAAACCTCCTCTAAATGGTCATAGATACATAGTGGTGGCAATCGACTATTTCTCTAAGTGGATTAAGGCTGAGTCATTCACTACTATGGGGGCAAGATAGATGGCTAAGTTTATAGAGAGGATTCTAATCTACAGATATGGAGTCTCATATCACGTTGTAATCGATAATGGCATGCAGTTCATGGGCAAAACAGCGAACTTGTTAGCAAAATACAAGATCGAGGATCACAGGTCTTCTCCGTACAGACCTCAAGCAAATGAAACGGTGGAAGCAGCCAACAAGAACTTAAAAAAATACTCTTAAAGATGGTATGAAATCATAAGGATTGTTCGTTCCGATTACCTTTTGCACTTTGGGGGTATCGAACAACTGAGCGAACATCGACCGGATAGACTCTATACTCTTTAGTTTATGGGGCTAAAGCAGTCTCACCAATTGAGTCAGAACTGAAATCTTTGAGGGTTATATTAGAGGCGGAAATATCAGCATACTAATGGGTTGAGCAGGTACTAACAATTGGCTTTGGTTGATCAAAAGAGGATGAAAGCCCTATACCACATGTAATTGTACCAGAAATAGATAGCTAGAGCATTCAATAAGAAAGTAAAGCTAGGGAAGATTAGAGTTAGAGATTTAGTATTGAAACACACAAGACCTACCATGTTTGACCCAAGAGGCAAGTTCAAGCCTAATTAGGAAGGCCCATACTTGGTAAAGAAAATCATGCCTAAAGGTGCCACTAAGATCTCGAATTTGGAGAAAAATGAGTTCCCCGAGCCAATCAACCTAGACGGTATAAAGAAATATCATGTATAGAGAAAAATAGCCTGCTGATCGAAAAATCCAAAAAGGGCCAATCAGGCAAAAATCAAGGCAATGAGAGAAAATAATCAGTTAGAAGATCTTAAAAGACTAGCTGATGAGAGGATTTGTATCATGAGAAATCAAAATGTAGCCATTTGGGCCTCTATTAAATGAATAAGTTATTTAGAATTCTTATCAAACATACATATATCTATTTATTACCTTGCGCACTAACTGAAAAGGAAAACTAAGCTAAAGTACTAACCAAAATGAATGAGATCTAAAAAGAAACATATTTCTCATCTTCTCATCTTCTTTGCATTTACATCTGCATCTTTAAAATCAGCAGCTAGCTCTCGAGTCCTCTTGAACCTTACGAATTCAGGAGAAGTGGTAATCTAAAGCTCGACCCAAGCTTTGTAGTAATCATTTATGGTCAAATCGCCTTCAAAGTTAAGGTTGCGCTCTATGTCCTGACGAGGCCAGAGTCTCTCCATCTTTTCTAGAAAATCTTGTCTGAGTGGGAAGCCTTCAAATTCAAGAGAGAATTCTAAAATCCGTTTACTTATGCTCATGCTGGTGGTAAAGTCTTGAAAGTGTGTAGAAAGTGGATGCCTGCAATCCAGGTAAAGGCACACAATCATTGTCCACCTTAAGTTTGACATGCTTGATCCTCCACTAGGGACATGACCATCAAATAAGTTTATTTGTGATGCCCTTCTTCCAAGAGATCCAACCATCATGGTCCTACGGGGTGGCAACTGATCAAACCTGCACGTATTTTGGCTCGTATTTATCAATGTTCCTTAGGATGGTCAGTATTTGAAGCTTTTCGCACAACTAAATCTGCAAAAGAAAATGAAAAAGAAAAGGAAGAAAAGAAAATAAAAAAGAGAAAGCTAAGTTGAAAACCGAAAGGGCGGCTTAAGTAAAAATAGAGTCTGCTAAGTTAAAAATCCGAAAGGGCGGCTTAGGCAAAAGTTAAGGCAAGAATAATAAAGGAAAAAAAGAGATTTGGTTGTATACCTGTAAGAAAATAAGGTTGCCTCCAAACCGCTGATGGGTTTTGTAGATATATAACCCAATGATAGTTTCAGACAGAATGATGGGTATAAGATCTGCTCCATGCTCCACTTGATCAATGATGCTAGAAATCTTGATATCTCCCCCTTCTTGAGGTGAAATTAGTAGAAATTGGGCATAAGGACAAAAGCCCAACATCTGAATCCAAGTAGGTGCTCCTTTTTCTTTCTTCTCACAACAAGAGATTAGAAAGGTAAGGGTAATGTGCTCACCAACAGAATGAAAAAGTACTTCAATTGGGGGCATGTAAAAAAATTGCACCAGTTTGCTAGGAAAAGAATCATCAAGCCTTGGTAAAGCAATCAGATAAGAGGAATCCATAGGGCCTCTAAGAATGGCAGAGAACTCTTCATTTATGGGGTATAGCTCTTACCCATTGAATCTAAAAACATGGTCTTTTTGACACTAAAAGTTAACAGTAGAATGAAGAAACCAATAATCAAGTTTAGTATGTTGCATGGCTTTCCCAAGTTTGATCCAATCATCACTAGTTAGGGTTTTGAGAAGGGTTTGTAGGCTTTTGGCACTTTTATGGGACATATTTTTTGAATTCTGAAGATGAAAATCATGTATGGGGAAGTATGAGGGGTGCATGTGTATTTATAGGCTTCAATCAGTGATTTATTCGGACTCTACGGCTGCAGAGCCGAATCGGCTTATCATACAGCTGATCAGTTGTGCGCACAGCCAAACCGGCTTAGTACACAACTAATTGGCTCTATGATGTCATCAAGCTGCTTTTCGGTCTTTTGAAGGAGTTTTTGATGTTTTCTTGGCATCGGTCATTTATACACTCAAAATAGACAATATCAAGAAGGAGATGATGACAATGCATGTGCCAAAAGTGTGAAACTTTATATATCAAAAGTCGAGTTTTACAAGAAAGTTATAAAAATAAAAATACAAGCAATGACAGAAAAATCAAAAGCCGGGGTTCTCTCCTGATTTCTCTGTCCCGCCATTTGAATTGATGGGCATCCCTTGAGTTTGCAAGTTAGACAACTGAAGCGTTAGAGTATTGGTCCTGCGTTGTTGAGCATGATGCTGCCAGTCATCCACCTGCCCTTGCAAGTGAATACGTTTTATACATGCATACATATTGCATTTCATAAAACATTTTCTATTCTTACCCACCAATCCTCATTGAGGATGAAGAATTGCCCTCTTGTCCCTCTAAACCAGTGCAATTACTTTTACGTGTTACTAAAATTTAAGGAGAAAGGGACGTCAAAATAAAAAGGAGAATGTTACTTACGTGTGTACAAGTACTCAGAGTAAACTCTAGTAGAAGGTAGTGCTCCATGGCAAGCCGGTGCTCTATCGCACCATGAGGACTCCGGTATATGACCATCGGATCAGGGAGGAATGGGACGCTCCCTATAATCACGTCCGATGTGACTGTAGGAGGTGCTTTAGAGGCAGCACCAATAGAGGAACTCGAGATATGGGAGCGCTTAGAGCGTCGGGCAGATCGCCCTTCTGTCAGCTCAAGAGCAGCAGGGGCAAGACGAATGAACTACAGACAAAATTATTGGATAAATAAGCAAAATAAAGAAAAATAAAAGATTTAACAAAGTAAGTTAAAAGAAATACTTGAGCCATGGTGTCATCATTAAACGACACAATCCTTAGCAATCGAGGAATGAAAGAGGCATAGTTTATCCTCAGAGATCGGATAGAGAGATCCTCAAGCTCATCATATCTCGCTAAGTATGACGCTAGCTCCTCCCCATTGAGATCCATTGTCTAGAACATAGAGAGGGGTGGAGACAAGGGGACTCACGTTTGTTGGGGCCTTGCTCCCATCCATAGATCCTTTCGCCCAAATACACGCCCAACTGGCAGGTCTGGCTAATAAGATCCTCCTATGCTCTAGGTCAACAAGAGAAAGCATATAAGGATTCCAATGACGATGCTCTCCCAGCCAATTGCTACAAATCTATAAATTGGAAAGGTAAGTGATTACATATAAATTACAATATGACTAGTGAATTTTTGTTTACCTTGTCCCAGGTTAGGGAGTTGATCCATATGCAGTGCATATGGATCTGAGCCCACTCTAATGGAACACATGGTTGAGCCTAGTGACTCAAACGAGGAAACGCTCGTGATGTTCGGATGGGTTATGAGCCCACCAGAAGGCCAATCTTTAAGACCTAGACCTGCAAAACAAAAGTCAGTGGTCGTGATGCAAATTAAAGGGGACAGTGCAGAAATAAAAAAAAAAAAGATAGAGTGGAACTTACATGAACGGTGTGCCAGAAGCTGTATATCCTCTTAGTCTTGTGGATAGTGATGTTCATCTAGTGGTACAGATAAGCGAAAGCTGCTGACCCTCAATTGTAAGAGGAGACCTAGTCTAGATCCTGTAGAGGGGCCAGATAGTGAAAGTTTAGTAAATTTTCGGAGTCACTGAATAAGGTAGTCCTAAAAAGATATAGTAAGAAGGCCTAGTATGGGCGGCGGTTTCGGGCGCGCACCCAGGTGTCTTTAGCAACTATGGCACTGTAAGGCTTTTCAACCTAATTGGGAACACGCTAACTAGTCACTAAGACTAGAGCGGAGATAGGAGTCGCCACCCGAGTAATCACCGAGACACTTTTACTAATGAGTGGTGCTTCTCATATTCCATAAGGAAGCTTACGCCATAGAGTCTAGAGACGGATCCGGAAGCCAACTTTTTTATTTGTGTATATTAGTCTTTAATTTTATTATTTAAAAAATTATTCCTTATAAATGCAAGCAATTTATACACAGGCATACCAAACATCACATATAATTCACCTAAGTCTAGCCCCTTTTAATTAAACCCAACCCATATTAGGATAGTTAGCCTAATTTACTAGTTAATAATGCATGTAGCCCATCTAGTCTAGCCTAATTACATGTTATGCTTTTGATTTTCAGCCTTTAGACCTAATGGGCTACTTACTATAAGAAGGCCCATTCATTGTGATCCTAATTCTGATTAAGCCCAAACCCTAAATAAGCATGCCAAGCCCGCTAAGTTTACTTAGACTTTAGAGTTTTAGACCCAGTTAGAATTAATTAGCCTAGTAGACTACCAGATTCATGTTGGATCCAGTTTTAAGTCTAAGTCTATGTGACCCATTTTAATTAATCAATCATATAATCACATTTTTAATTAATCATACCATAAATAATATAAACAAAATAAATGCAGAAAGTAAAACCTAATTATTACAATCCAACCTATAACTACGATTGCAAAAAGGAAAAGGCCTAAAAATTGTACAAAAGCCAAAATACATCAAAAGATCGTCCAAAAAGTAAAAACATATTGGTTGGGCATGAACAGCTGATCGACTCTAGGGCTTCCAAGTTGATTTTCGTCATTCGTTAGTACGTTTTCACATCCCTATACCCGAAATTCACATGCACAAACATTAAAAACTATTGGAATAGAAGAAAATAAGATGAAAATATTAAAATAGAAGCAACTAAAGTCGATTAAACGATCAAAACCCTAAACTGATAAAAAAACCTAAGAACCGATTTTATGATGATAGTGAATGTATGATTGAAGAAACCCTAACCTAATCATAGTGATCATAAATCAAAATTCTAAACATGTTTCTAAATATAAATACTTAAAAGAAGACAAAAATAGAACGAAATAACAGATTTTATGATGATAGTGAATGTATGATTGAAGAAAACTTTAGATTGTCACTGTGAATGTTGGATCTGCGAGTCTCAACTGATGAGGATTCAATTGAGTCGAAGACCGGGTAGGATTCCAGTGTTGGATCTGGTGTAGAGAAACCATCTGTCAATTTAGAAATAGTTTCCAAAAACAGGTTCTTTCTTCAGTGGCTTGTTTCCTGGCTTGAATCCTCTAATATCAACTGAAATCGATAGTGTTTTTCTTTCTTTTCTCTCTAGTTCTTCTCTGTATCTTTTCTTTCTCAATGTCTCTCAAGTATCGATCTTACTGCCAATTTTCAGCTCTTCATTCCCCCTCAAAACCCTAATCACCTCTTACTATTTATAGAGGTAGGGTTTCAAATGAAACCCTAATGGAGGTGATAGATTTTAGAAATATCGATAAATATCTCATTTTATTTTTAAGAAATTCAAATAATTGTGGATAAAAATGGTGATTTTCGTCAAAGAAGCTTTTTAGAATTTGTATATGGACGTGAAATCGTCATAAAAATGATGTTGGAGTGCAAAAATCCCAATCGGCTCTATGTAGAGGAAGTTTTAAAATTATAATTAAGTCCCTGATTTTATAACAACTATCGTGTAACCCTTAAACTTAATTTTTTTCTAACAATTAGGTCCAAATTGATTTCAAAGAAGTCATTCCAGCTGGATCAACCTTAACTCTAGCCTCGGGTTTGCATGTCCTTCACCTCTTGAGACCCAAGAATGTAGTAACTTTCATTATAGATTTTTTTATTTTCCCTTGATATCTAGATCCAAAAAAGGGATGCTGACACCCGGGCCATCTGATCCACGTCTCGACCATTCCGAGGCAAGAAGCCTCTATAATAAAAGAGGAATGGTCTGGTAAGCATTACAATGGGTATCTTGCACGCTGGAAAGAACTCGAGTAAATCCATAATATAGCACTCCCGAACATCGGAAGGCTAATCATGAATTGCGTCGTCAAAGGGCACAGAGATACTCGAGAAGTCTATCCCTATGATAGCAGTAAAAGAGAGAGAAGACAATGTCAGCTCACCAACCGAAGTGTGGAAGGTGTGGGTGGTATCCATCCACCTTTCAAGCATCGTGTATACGGAGGTATGATATATCCTCCCAATAACAGAAGAAAGTGTAGCCACAAACCGATGAGAGCCAGTGTCACCGATCATAGCCTGGACAGAACCTAGGAGCTCGTCAAACCACTCACAGGCCCCATAAAATTTTTTGGCAAATCGGATCGATACGACTTCACTCTGGAAAAGCATAAACACATGTATTAAACACAATTCGCACACGAAAAGACTCCAAATAAGCAAGTATATCATTAATATATTATTGTTTTACTCTAAAACACCCTAAAAACTAGTTTTTGACCAATGCACGGTCGATTCGGACTGTGCAGAGCAGATTGGCTCAGCATAGAGCCGAATCGGCACTACATAGAATCGATTGGTTTTGTGAGTTTGGACACTCAATTTTCTCTAGCTTTTTCATGATTTTTCATGATTTTTGAGCAAATAACACATATATCTAGTATATAAGTGACAAGAAATAATCAAAAGTACCTCTCTGATGGCTGAAAACACCGGACGAGTGTTCAATTCGCCAAGAGAGGAATTTCCTCTCCTTTATAAGCCCTAGGTCATTCTAGTGGGAAATCGATTGTGAGAACTCCTAGTTGGGTGCAATCGGGGTACGTTTAGAGAATCTAGAAGATGAGGCTGCCATTTTAAAACTGGTTTCATGGAATTTGATTAAGAATTGGCTGAAAGTTCGAAGAAAGATCAAAAGAGGATTTGAGGGAAGACAAAGGGGGAAATGAGATAAAGTGATTTGTAAAGGGATATTAAGGTATATATAACCTTAAAGAGGATAAAAATGTCATTTAGGCCCTTGCCATTTGAAATTACATTTTTAGTCCTTAAATGGACCAAGCACCAATACAAGTTCCCAAAAGGCACATGGAAGGCTACTTTGCATCTCGAGGGGGAAATTTTTGAAATTTACAAATTTTGTCCTAACCCATCAAAATTACATTTTAGTCCCTGACCGGGCCAAATACTAGCATAGTTTCCAAAGAAGGTTAATTGAGTTAGATCACACCTTGAGGTGGAAATTTCTAACCAAAGATATCTGGAAGTGGAAAATTACCAAATTGACCCGAGGCGAAAATTACAGTATAATTACATCTCGAAATGGAAAACAGCTAAAGGGAAGTCTCTGCAAAAGCACAATCAAGAGGGATGGTTCCTAAATCAATGGGCGTGTGTCTAATAACCCTTTTCTGAATCTAGATTTTGAGGAAAAAATGGAAAACCCTATGATGAAAGTTATTGCCTTCTCAGGTCTCGAGAGGTGAAGGATAAAGGAATCTGAGACTAGTGTCGAGGTTAATCTAGCTGGAATTATCTTTCTTAAATCAATTTGGACCTAATTGTCAGAAAAAAAATTAAGGTTGAGGGTCAAAACAGCTCTATGAACTATTTCAAACTTCCTCTATAGAGCCAATCGGATCTATATAGAGCCGATTGGTTTTTGGCACTCCGATATCATTTTTTGTGACTATTTCATGTCTAGATATAGATTCTAAAAGATTTTCTTGACGATAATCATCATTTTATCGATAATTATTTAAATTATAAAAATAAAATGAGATATTTATTGATATATTCCTAAAATCTATCGCTTTCTTTAGGGTTTCCTTGGAAACCCTACCTCTATAAATAAAAAGATGTGTTTAGGGTTTTAAGGGGAAATCAAGAATTGAAAATTGTTTGCAAGTGAGATTAAGACTTGAGAGACACTGTGAAAGAAAAAAATAGAGAGGAAATCCAAAGGAAGAAGAAAGAAAAATACTATCATTCTTAGTCGTCATTAGAAGATCCAAGCCACTTATGAAATAACGATTTTAGAAAACAAGCCATTGAAGAAAGATCATTTTTGGAAAAATTTTCTAAATCGACAGAAGGTTTCTCTAAGCCAGATCTAACTCTAGATTTCTATCCAGTCTTTGATTCAACTGCATCCTCATCACCTGAGACTCGTAGATCCAACATTCATGGTGATAACCTGAGGGTTCCTTCAACCATACATCCACATTCATTATAGAATTGGTTCTTTTATTCGGTCTTTTATTCATTCTTTTCTTTTCTTTTATTATTTTTATAGAAACATGAGTAGGACTTTGATCTATAATAAGTATGATTAGATTAGGTTTTTTTATGAATATGCATGTTAATAGGGTTTGATTCGGATAATAAGAACTCTCAGTTTTGAAATTTGACATTTTGCCAATTCAAATTTTTAGATCTAATTAGAAACATGTTATAGGATCAATATTTAGATTTATTTGTCATTATGATAGGGTAATTAAACCTGTTAAACATGATTTCTTGTTCTGATTGGCCTTTTGTTAGTTTATAGTATTTAGGATTTTTAGTAATTTAGGGTTTTGATTGTTTAATCAACTTCCGCTGCTTTTATTTTAATGTTTTATCCTTTTTTTCTTTTTTATTCTAATCAATTTTAATGTCTGTGCATGTGAAATTTCAGCTATGGGGATGCGAAAATGTGTTGACGAACGATGAAAACAGCTTGGGAAACCCTAGTGCCCATTGGCTCAATGCAGAGGCAATTGGCTCTATGGTGAGCCGATTGGCTCTTCATATAGAGCCGATCCGTTGTTTGTACCCAACCCACATTCTTTTGATATTTGGACACTTTTCTGATGTATTTCAGCTTCTGTATAGTTTTTAGGTCCTTTTTCCTTTTTACTTTCTGCTTTATTTTATTTATTTTTATTTATTACATGTTAATTAAATGTATGATTACATGATTGATTAATTAAAATAGGCCAGATAGACTTAGGGTTAAAAACTGATCTAATATGAATTTGGTAGTCTAATAGGCTAATCAACTTTAACTGGGCCTAAAACCCTAAAATCTAAGTAGACTTAGTGGGCTTTGACATGTTTTCGTTAGGGCTTGGACCTAATTAGAATTAGGATTACACTGAATGGGTCTTCTCATAATAAGTAGTCTATTAGGTCTAAAGAATGGAAATTAAGAGCTTAACATGTAATTGGGATAGAGTAGGTGGGCCTTACACATAATTGATTAGGAAGTTAGGCTAACTATTTAATACGGGTTGGGTTGAATAAAATAAGCTAGACTTAGGTGTATCATTTGTGTTATTTTGGCTTGCCTGTGTATAAATTACTTGCAGTTATAGGGAATAATTTGTTAAACGCCACTGGAATTTGAAAAACGCCACTCTTTAGTAAAAGTGTCCTAGTGATTACCCGGGTGGTGACTCCTATCTCCGTGCTAGTCTCAATGACTAGTTAGCGTGTTCTCGATTAGGTTGAAAAGTCTTACAGTGCCGTAGTCGCTAAAGACACTTAGGTGCACTCCCGAAAATGCCGCCTACAATGGCGACTCCACTAGGGATAAGAGAAGTTGATTCCAATGTATGTCTGTCTTTAATTTTATTATTTAACAGATTATTCTTTCATTACTACACTTTCACACACTGTACACATTGGTCCCTATAGCCCCAATGGCATTGGATAGCAGTGCTCTAGTTTCACTCAAATCCTAGAATTGCGACATTAGTTACCATCACTCACAAGTAATGATTGTATATCCTTCATTTCATGGACCTTTGAGTGGGGAGACGAGCGAAGGAATAACACTTTTTGCTTGTGGGAGCCTTTTATCCTTACCCAAGACTCAGCCCATGGTAATGACCGTAGTAATCTCCCCTAGGTATCATGTTGCTTGCTGTGTGAGATGTTTTTCCCCGTAAGTATTTTAAGCCCAAGTATTGAAAGGCCTTGGCCTAATGTGGAACTAGGCCCCAGGTCTAAAATATGTAGGCTTTTATGCTTATACTGAGAAACATACCTTGTTTGTTTTAATCCGCTTTGAGAGCTTATGCCATGCGCATCAGGCCTACTATCCTCTATTGATAACAAGCCCAAACCAAAAATCCTAGGGAAGAAAGACTTACCACGAACCGTGTGTAGGAGTGATAAGGTTAGAAGGATGAATTGTATATTACTGTGCGTGTGCTAACCATTTTCTTTGTCCTTGTGCATTGCATGTGCATCATGCATCCCATGCATCATACTAACCTTTTCTTTTTTACCAATATAGACTCTTCTAAAGGTTGGAAGAGGCAATACATTAGAAGATTAGAAAGTGTGCCCATTTCCCCAAGGATCAGAACTGTGTTAAAGCACCTAAAAAGACTGAGGCGCTAAGCTACCGAAGAGATGCCTAACGAAAGAGCTAATGAACAAGATGTCGAGATCCTTAAAAATGTTGTTACCGAGGACTTGAGGGGTATGATATGGGAATATAACTCTTGAAGAGATGAGAGAATTTGAAAAAATAATTGAAAAAAGAAAAGCGGTATTTGCTTGGTCCTATGACGACATGCCAGGTCTAGACAGGAAAATAGCAGAGTGCCATATCCCAACTCATTCACACATCAAGCTGATCAAGTAGAAGATGAGAAAAATGAGGCTGAAATGGGCAGAAAAAATACAAGAGGAGGTAGCTAAGCGGGTTAAGGCCAATTTCCTCGATGTAGTTAACTACCACAAATGGTTGGCTAACATAGTTCCAGTCCTGAAGAAGGATGGTAAGGTTTAAATGTGTGTGGATTACCAGGAATTGAAAAAAGCATGCCTAAAGAACGATTTTCCTCTACCCTATATAGATGTAATAATCGACAATGCTGCTTCGAATGCGATGTACTCCTTTACAGATGGGTTATCTGGGTACAATCAGATCATGATGGCGATAGTGGACAAGTTGAAAATGTTGTTCATCACCGAGTGGGGGAAATACTGCTACAAGATTATGTATTTTGGCCTAAAGAATGTGGGGGCAACTTATCACAGAGCAGCCATTACATTATTTCATGACATGATGCACAAGAAGGTGGAGGTGTATGTTAATGACATGATGGTAAAGTCTAGAACAAGGGAATGGCACTTTCAGGCTCTTAATAAGTTCTTAGGACGAGTAGAAAGGTATAACTTGAAACTCAACCCGAAGAAGAGTTAGCGGGGTATAGAGATCGACCCGAACAAGGTCAAAGCCATTCAAGAGATGCTATTGTTGAAGACAGAGAAAGAAGTTAGAGGTTTCCTAGGACGTCTGCAATATATCTACAAGTTCATTTCGAAGCTCACAATGGTCTATGATCCTATCTTTAAGCTTTTAAGGAAACATCAGCCCATTGTGTGGGATGAACATTGTCAAAAAGCCTTGGACAAAATCAAGGAGTATATGATGAAACCACCAGTACTCAAGCCGCTAAAGGATGGCAAACTGCTGATCCTTTACTTGGCCTTGGAGGAGGAAGTTATATGAGCAATGATAGCGCAGTGCGGGCCTAACAACGTGGTGCATGCGATCTATTACCTCAACAAGGAGTTGCTACCTTACAAGTAGAAGTACAACCTCATATAAAAGATGTGCCTAGCCATGATATGGGCTACAAGGAAGTTGAGGCACTACTTTCAATCTTATAGGGTGCAAGAAATTTCAAAAATAGACCTTCTAAAGTACTTATTTGAGACTTCATCTCTTATAGGAAAGCTGGCTAGATAGTTAGTGCTCCTAACAGAGTTTGACATTGAGTACATCACTAAGAAGGTAGTCAAGGGTAGGGCTGTAGCTAAATTTCTAGCCCATAAAGCGATCGAAGGAGACGACCCTTGGGGATTTGGAATTTCCTGATGAGAATCTGGGGGCAATCGAGATCTAGGAGTGTAAGATGTACTTCGATGGAGCCGTGAATGCAAGAAGGGCATGGTTAGGCGTAGTTCTGATCATGCTAGAAGGGGAGATGATACCAATGGCCAAGAGATTGGACTTTAAAGTGACCAATAACATGGTAGAGTATAAAGTATGTTTATTTGGATTAGAAGTGGTTGTGGAAGCAGGAGCTAAGCACTTGATGGTCTACAGAGACTCCATGCTGGTAATGCAACAAGCCCTCACGGAATGGGAAGTAAAAGAAGAGAGGTTGAAGCTGTATGTCAACTATCTTAGGACTTTAGTGTTGAACTTCCCCAAGTGCTCCTTTGTACACTTGCCTCGGGATGAGAATTAGATGGCAAATGCTAGCTACCCTATTATCTATGTGGGCTAACTCCTCGCAGCTATCGATGAAGCCTTTGGTGATCGTGAAATCAGGTGCGCGTTGTTATCAAGGGGATCGGATAATGCAAGTTCATATGAGACTAGAAGAGAATCCATGGTTTTACAATCTGAAGATGTTCATAGAATGCAGGGAATATACAGAACAAGCGGTCGCTAAGAAAAGATACGTGTTATAAATTCAAGCCAAAAACTACATCAACCACGAGGGAGTTCTATATAGGAGAATGGTGTCAGGTGTACAACTCTGATGTGTGACTAAAGTTGAAGCTCAAATAGTGATGGAGGAAATGCATAAAGGAGTATGTGGGTCTTATATGAATAACATAGTGCTAACCAGGAAGATCATATGGCAAGGTTATTACTGGTTGACAATGGAGAAGGATTGCATAGCACTACTGAGGAAATATCGAGAATGCCAGCTATGTAGTGACTTGAGTCACGTGCCTCCAGAGCTACACAACTTAACGTCTCCTTGGCCTTTTGCAGCTTAGGGGATCGACATCATCAGAGAAATAAAGCCTCCCTTGAAAGGTCATAGGTTAATAGTCATAGTAATTGACTACTTCTCGAAATGGGTCGAAGTCGAGTCATTCACCACCATAGGGGCAAGGTAGATGGCCAGGTTTATAGAAAGGAACCTGATCTGCAGATACAAGTTCCCACATCACGTCATAACTGATAATAGGGTACAATTCATAGGTGAGACAACAGACCTGCTAATAGAGTACAAGATTGAGCATCACAGATCTTCTCCATATAGACCTCAGGCGAATAAAGCCGTAGAAGCAGCCACTAAGAATCTGAAGAAAATACTTTCGAAGGTGGTATGAAATCACAAGGACTAGATGTTTCAATTACCCTTCACACTTTTGGGATATCGAACAATCGAGCGAACATCGACTGGGCAAACACCATACTTTATGGTTTACGGGGCTGAAGCAGTTTTGCTAATTAGGTTAGAGTTAAAATCTTTGAGAGTTGTATTGGAAGCTGAAATACCAGAATACTAGTGGGTGGAGCAAAGATACCAGCAATTGGCTTTGGTTGACGAGAAAAGGATGAAAGCCTTATACCACAAGTAGTTGTATCAGAAAAGAATAGCCAAGGCATTCAACAAGAAAGTAAAGCTAGGAAAGATCAGAGTTGGTCATCTAGTATTGAAGCATACGAGACCTACTGCATTCAATCCGAGAAGAAAGTTCAGGTCAAATTGGGAAGTCCCGTACTTGGTAAAGAGATTTTGTCCAGAGGTGCCGCTAAGATCACAGACCTAGAAGGGAATGAGTTTACCGAGCCAATCAACATAGGTCGTCTCAAGAAATACCTTGTATAAAAATGAAAAATAATAAAGAATAATATCTGGGCTTTTACTAAGTGAATAAAATTGTTTAGAATTGTTATCAAACATATGTATGTCTGTTTACCACTTACACACTAATTGAAAGAAAAATAAAACTAAAAGTTTTAAGCAAAATAAATTATATATGAAAAGAAGTATAATTTTATTTCTCTTCGCATTTGCATCTGCATCCTTAGATAGAGTAGCTAGTTCTAGAGTCCTCTTAAATCAGGTAAAAGCCAGGGAAGTCAAAGTCTGAAGCTCCCCCCATAGCCTAATTTGCAAAAAGAAAAGAAAAAGAAGACAAAAAGAAGAATAATAAGTTGAAAACCAGAAAGGGCGGCTTAGGCAAAAATAGTGTCTATTAAGTTGAAAACTCGAAAGGGCAGCTTAGGCAAAAGTTAAGATAAAAGCCTGGTAAGTTGAAAATTTGAAGGGCGATTCAGACAAAGTTAAAGTAAGAAAAATAAAAGAAAAGATATTTGGTTGTATGGCCTTCTGATGCGGTTTCTAACCCATTGTGGCAGTTTTCGGGTGCTTACTTGATTTTCAGAGCATGCAAGCTCATAAGCAAAATTGGGGGGCAATTCAAAAGCCACATTTTATATATTGTCAAAGTTTACAAAAGGTCTCAAGTTTTACAGTAATCAAGAGAAAAGTACAAGCAAAGGAAAATCAAAAGCCGGAGTTCCCTCTTGAAATATCCATCTCGTCATCTGATTTGGCGTCCATCCCTTGGGTCTGCAAGGCCAATAGCTGAAGGCTGAGTGTATCGATTTGACGTTGATGAGCATCAAGCTGACGCTGCCGATAGTCTAGCTGCCCCTGTAGTTCCTCATGGTCCCTCTGATGAAAACCCAAAAAGGAGAATTAGTTAGAAAATTTTCATTAATACATGCATAGATTCCACATTTTATAACTTATAATTGTGATTCTTACTCGCCAATCTTCACTAAGGACAAAGAATTGTCTTCTTGCAGCCCCGACTAGTCAATGTACATGCTCAAACTAATCTCTCTGAACCTGTATTTGTTTATATGTCACTAACCTTTTTAAGCACAACCAAGAGGTGAAATCATGGAAGTAAAGAATAAATTTACATGGGTGCAAGTGCTCAGAATGAACTCTAGAGGAAAATGGTGCTCTATCACACCATGTAGGCTCCAATGTGAGACCATTGGATTAGAGAGGGAATAAGACAATCCCTAGAAACACGTCAGACACGGTCGTAGAAGGTGCCTCGAAAGTCAAATCAGCAGATGAGCCTACAGCATGAGGAAGCCTAGAGCGTCGAGAGGACCGTCATTCAGTCAGTTCATGAGCAGCAGGAGGTTGGCGGAGAAATGAATAAAAGAGCAGTACACGATAAAAAAGAGAGAGAACCCTAAGTGAATCTAAGAAAATTATTGGATAATGGCATCATCGCCAAGAGGTAAAGTCCCCAACAATTGAGGGATGAACGAGGTGTAATTCATCAGCCAAGATCGGATGGTAAGTTCTTTGAGGTTGTCATAACCATTCAAGCACTCCGCTAGCTCCTCTTTTCGGCAAGATCCGCCGTCCAAAACATGGAAAGTGGAGGAGATAAAGGGACTCGATGCCTGCTGGGACCTCGCTCCCAGTCGTAAATCCTCTCACCGAGATACCAAGCCCGACAAGCAGGCCCTGCTAGTAGTACCCTCCTCTGCTCGAGGTCAGCCACAGACAGTATATAAGGCTCCCATTAGTTGTGCTTCCTTAACCAATCACTTTGAATCTGTGAACTAGAAAAGGTAAGTAACAATATCAATAAAGCATGAATATAACTAACAAATTGTATTTATCATGTCCTAAGTCAGGATGTTGATCCACCTGCATTGCACGTGGACCTATGACCATTCTAGCATGACAGTTCTGCTCGAGTCCCAGCGATAAGACCAATCTCCAAGGCCCAAACCTGCAGAATAAGGAGTCATTATGCACGATGTCTATATAAAAGGAACTAAAGAAAAGAAGTCAAAGCAACTTACGTGGATCGCATACTAGAAGCTGCAACTACCGCGGATGTTGACATCCATTTGATGATAAAGATACACGAGAGTGGCAGACCCCCACTCATAAGAAAAGACCTGATCTAGGTCCTGTAGAGGAGCTAGATAATGAAAGTTCAACGAGTTCCCCGTGTCACTGAATAGGGTTGTACCAAAAAGGTACATTAGAAAAGCCCGAGACATCTGGTCAACTTCCTGAGCATTTCGAGGAATGAAGCCCCAGGTAGTGGAGAGGGATGCACTGGTAAGTGATGCATCTCGCATTCTTGAACGTCGACAAAAACTAGAGTACGTAGATGATGAAGCACTCTCGGACATCGTAACACTGGTGACGGATTACAGCATCAAAGGGCATAGGCGTGCCAGAGGAATTGATGCCAGTGACAGCAGAAAATGAAAGGGGAGAGAGAGTCAGCTCACCAACTGAAGTATGAAAAGTGTGTGTCGTATCCATCCACCTCTCAAGAAAGCATAGACTGAGGTATGATCGACTCCCAGTAGCTGAGGGAACCATGGCCATAAACCGATGAAAGCCGGTGTCCTAATCCTGGCCTAAACTGAGTTAGGCAGCTCATCAAACCACTCACACATACCATACAAATTTCTAGCGAACTGGATCAACACCACATCATCCTAAAAGGTAAAAAATAAGTATTTAAACATCACAGGCATACAAAAAGACTTCGAAGAGGTAAGTATGCGTCTATCTAGTGTTATTTTTCATAAAAAATACCTTGAAACACCTTCGTTCGGTCTGTGTATAGCCAATTTACACTATATAGAGCCGAATCAGCTCTACACATTGCTAATCGACACTACATAGTGTCGATCGGCTGTACGCACAATCGATTGGCTATACCTACAGCCGATCAGCTCTACAGGCTAGGGTTCTGAGATTTTTCTTAAATTTTCAAAATTTATAATGTATTTTGAGTAAATAACATGCATACCAAGTTTATAAGTCCTAGAAAACAAAGTTTAAGCCAAGAAATTATCTCTTCGATGGCTCAAAAAGTGCGATAGGTGCTCAATTTTATTGGAAGAGGAATCTCCTCTCCTTTCATAAGCCCAAGGTCATTTTGGCAAAAAATTAAAGTGAAAAACTCCCAATTTGGTGCGACTGGGGTGCATCTAGTGGATCTAGAAGATGAACTTGCCATTTAAAGACTGATCTTGTGGAAAATAATTAAAGATTGAGTAAGAAATCAAAGAAAAAGTAAAAAGAGCTTTAGCGAGAAAAGTGAAGGAAATGGGTAAGGTGAAAGAAGAAATATGGATAGAGCTACTTATATGTCCTAAGGAAAGGGCAAAATTGTCATTTTGGTCTCCGACCTGTCAAAATCAAGTTTTAGTCTAAAAAGTTGTTACAAGTTCACATAAGACATATAGGAGCTCGATTGGCACCCTAAGGGAGTTTTTTAGAAATATTACAAGTTTGGTCCCTGATCCAGCAAAATTACATTTTAGTCCCTGGGTGCGCCAAATGTAGTTTAGCTTTCAAAAAGTACCAAAACAAGTCAAATTATGCCCCGAGGTGGGAAATTTCAACCCAAGTATCCAAAAATGGAAAATTACCAAATTGACCCGAAGCTGCAAATTATTTCCTATAATGGAAAATAGCTAGAGGAAAGTGTCTGCAACCACCAATTCAATGGAGATAGATCCCAATTCCATGGGCGTGGATCCCAATTCCAATGGACATAGTTTCTGAAAAGCAGTCGAAGTCCTCAATCAAGCAAGCGAAGTCCTCAATCCAAGTAAGCGAAATCCTCAATCCAAGTAGGCGAAGTCCTCAAGTCTAAGTAGGTGAAGTCCTTAAGTCCCTAGTAGAGTGAAGTCCTCAACCTAAGCAGGCGAAGCTCTCAACTTAAGCGGGCGTGGCTCCCATAATGATTCAGCAATCAAAGTTTGAGCTTACAAGGCGTGACTTCTACAACTCACATATCCTTTTATCGTATCCTTGATGTCAATGATTTGTCTCTATTTATTTAAGACATTTGCATGCTCATAAAATTCCACAAATCAAGGGCAGCTGTCAGCACCCCCTTTCCTCATCCAGATATCGAGGAAAAAATGAAAAACCCTATGATGAAAGTTACTGCCTTCTCGGATCTCAAGAGGTGAAGGACAAGCGACTATGAGGCTAGGGTCAAGGTTAATCCAGCTGGAATTATCTTTTTGAAATCAATTTGGACCTATTATCAAAAAAATTAAGTTTGAGGGCCAAAACAATAATTTTTACAAATTCAAACCTATTTATTTCAAACTTCCTTTATAGAGCCAATCAGCTCTACATAGAGCTTATTGGGTTTTTGGCACTCCGACATCATTATTTATGATGATTTCACGTCCAAATACAGATTCTATAAGGTTTTCTTGATGATAATCATCGTTTTATCGATAATAATTTAAATTTTAACAATAAAACAAGATATTTATCGATATATTCCTAAAATCTATCACTTTTTTGAGGGTTTCTCTTAAAACCCTACTTCTATAAATAGAAAGAGGTGTTTAGGATTTTGAGGGGGAATCAAGAATTGAGAATTGGCTGTAAGTGAGATTAAGACTTGAGAGACACTGATAAATAAAAAAATAGAGAAAAAATCCAGAGGAAAAGAAAGAAAAACACTGTCATTCTCAATCGTCATTAGAAGATCCAAGCCACTTAAGAAAGGATGATTTTAGGAAACAAGCCATTGAAGAAAGGTCACTTTTGGGAACTTTTGCTAAATCGACAAAATGTTTCTCTAAGCCAGATCCAGCACCAGATTCCTACCCTGTCTTTGATTCAACTGCATCCTCATTCCCTTAACGCGTAGATCCAACATTCACGGTGACAACTTGAGGGTTCCTTCAACCATACATCCACACACATCATATAATTGGTTCTTTCATTCCTTATTTTATTTTATTTTATTATTTATTCTTAGAAACATGATTAGGGTTTTAATCTATGATAAGTATCATTATATTAGGTATTTTTTTATGAATATGCATGTTAATAGGGTTTGATTCTGATAATAAGAACTTAGGGTTTTGAAATCTGACATTTTGCCAATTAGGATTTTTAGATCTAAATAGAAACATGTTATAGGATCAATATTTCTTTTTATTTGTCATTATGATCGGGTAATTAAACTTGTTAAACATGATTTTCTTATTTTGATTGGCCTTCTATTAGTTTACAGTATTTAGGGATTTAATTGTTTAATCGACTTCTGTTGCATTTATTTTAATATTTTATCCTATTTTCTTTTTATCCTAATCAATTTTAATGTCCGTGCGTGTGAAATTTTGACTCTTGGGATGTGAAAACGTGTTGACGAACGACTAAAACAGATTGGGAAACCCTAGAGCCGATCGACTCAGTGCAAAGCCAATTGGCTCTATGTTGAGTTGATTGGCTCTTCACATAGAGCCGATCGGTTGTTCATGCCCAGACACATTCTTTTGATTTTTAGACATTTTTCTAATGTATTTCAGCTTCTGTATAGTTTTTTAGGTCCTTTCCTTTTCGCAATTGTAGTCGTAGGCGGTTGTAATAATTAGGTTTTACTTTCTACCTTATTTTATGTATTTTTATTTATTACATGTTAATTAAATATATAATTATATGATTGATTAATTAAAATGGCCAGATAGACTTAAAAACTGGTCCAACATGAATTTGGTAGTCTAATAGGCTAATGAACTTTAACTTGGCCTAAAACCCTAAAATCTAAGTACAGTTAGCGGGCTTTGGCATGTTTTAGTTAGGGCTTGTACCTGATTAGAATTAGAATTTCATTGAATGGGCCTTCTCATAATAAGTAGCCCATTAGGTCTAAAGGTTGGAAATCAAGAGCATAACATGTAATTAGGCTAGATTAGATGGGCTTTACACATAATTGATTAGGAAGTTAGGCTAACTATTCTAATACGGGCTAGGTTGAATAAAATGGGCTAGACTTAGGTATATCACGTGTGCTGTTTTGGCATGCCTGTGTATAAATTGTTTTCATTTATAGGGAATAATTTGTTAAACAATAAAATTAAAGACTAATATACACAAATAAGGAAGTTGGCTTCCAGATCCATCTTTGGACTCTTGGTGTAAGCTTCCTTATGGAATATGAGAAAAAGTGTCTTGATGATTACTCGAGTGGCAACTCCTATCTCCGCGCTGGTCTCAGTGACTAGTTAGCATATTTCCGATTAGGTTGAGAAGCCTTACAGTGGCGTAGTCGCTAAAGAAACTTAAGCGCGTTCCCGAAACCACAGCCTAAAGCGAGGTTCCCATTATGAGCAAGTAAATTCCTCAAAACCCAAAATGGGTATGGTCCCCACATCATATCAAATTTCCTTTCTCAATCCGAGCTTACGAGGCGTGGCTTCTATCATCACCCATTTTCTAGATCTAGATATTGAGGAAAAAATAGAAAATCCTATGATGAAAGTTATTGCCTTCTCGAGTCTCGGGAGGTGAAGGATAGGCGAATCCGAGCTAGGGCCGAGGATAATCTAGTTGGAAATATCTTTTTGAATCAAAAAGACCTAATTGGGAGAAAAAATTAAGTTTGAAGGTCAAGACAACAGTTTTTACAAATAGAAGGACCTAATTAAACTTTTTCAAAACTTTCTCTATAAAGCCAACCGGCTCTATATAGAACGAATTAAGATTTTGACACTCCGACATCATTTTTGTGACGATTTCACATCCATATACAAATTCTAGAAGGTTTTCTTAACGATAATCATCATTTTATTGATAATTATTTAAATTTTAAATAAATAAGATGAGATATTTATCAATTTTCTTAAAAATCTATTGCTTTTTCTAAGGTTTGCTTCGAAATCCTACCTCTATAAATAGAAAGAGGTGTTTAGGGTTTTGAGGGGGAAAAAAGAATAGAAAATTGGTTGTAAGTGAGATTAAGACTTGATAGACACTGAGAAAGAAAGAACAAATAAATAATCCAGAGGGAAACGAAGAAAAAAGCAATTTTGTCCTTAGAAGATCCAAGCCACTAAAGAAAGAACGATTTTAGGAAACAAGTCACTAAAGAAAGAGCGATTTTAGGAAATAAGCCACTGAAGAAAGATGATTTTTGGAAAAAAATTTCTAAGTTGAAAAAAAGTTTCTCTAAGCTAGATCCAGTACTAGATTCCTACTCAGTCTTTGGTTCAACTACATCCTCATCACTCGAGACTCGTAGATCCAATATTTACGGTGACAACTTGAGGGTTCCTTCCATCATTAACCCACCATCATTATAATTGGTTTCTTTATTCCTTTTCTTATTTTATTTTATTATTTGCTTTTAGAAATATGATTAGAGTTTTGATCTATGATAAATATAATTAGGTTAGGGTTTTCTATGAATATGTATGTTAATAAGATTTGATTCTGATAATAAGAACTTAGGATTTTAAAATCTTGACATTTTGCAAATTAGGGTTTTTAAATCTAATTAGAAACATATTATATGATCAATGTTTAGATTAATATGTCATTAGGATTAGGTAATTAAACCTGTTAAATATAATTTTCTTATTCTGATATGCCTTCTGTTAGTTTACAACATTTAGGTTTTTTAGCAGTTTACTTGATCGGATGATAGTCTACTATTGTTTTGATTTTAATGGTTTTTTATCTTTATTTTAATGATTTACTTTATTTTCTTTTATTCTAATCGAATTTTGCTATCCATGCATGTGAAATTCAGCTCTAGAGACATGAAATGATATTGACGAACATGAAAATCAGTCTGGGAACTCTAGAGCCAATCGGCTCAATGTAGAGCCAATTGGCTCCACATTGATATGATCGGCTCTTAACATAGAGTCGATTGGATGTTAAAGCCAAACTCCACTTTTTATGTTTTTTGGCATGTTTTGATGTACTTTCAGCCTCTGTATAGTTTTTAGATCTTTTCCTTTCCTCCAATCGTAGTTGTAGGCGGATTGTCACGACCCCACCCGTGGGCCCATGACCGGCACTAGGGAATGGGTAGGCTTAAGGCTACCGAAACCCGTAGTAAGCCTGACACTCACTGATTTAAACAAATCTCATCTCAAATTAATATTATTAAAACCACAAATTATCTTAATAGTTACACTTTACAAAATTTAATCGGTCTGCCAGAAGAACTAGGCGAGACCCGAAGCTCAGAAAATTTACAACTGATACATCTACTAATTACTACTGCGGAGAATCTAAGATTTACCAATTTACATACCAAATCAAATACATCACCCGATGATGAAGGAGTCGGGTTACTGAAAAAGAGTCGCGAGAGGACTAATGATCACGAATCAAAACGATAAAAATGAGGCTATCGGTCCCCGAGAGTGAGTTAAAATCAAATAATCTAGGGACTATTGCTTCTTCTCAGAAAGCATAGATTATTCAAATCAGTATATCAAACCATGCACGTAAATACAAATCACATTATAATCAAATACCATAATAAATAAATAAATAAATAAATATATATTTACTTTTACGGGACGAGTGGCTCAGTAGAACCCTAACCCCAAATTCTAGTAGCCTTTCGGCTCTCTTAATCCAACAGGTCTGGCGCCAGAGAGCAAGCTCGATCAGGGTCCTTACCTCCAGCCTGAACACTTGAATTCCAAATAAGCCGGCGCTTAGAGAGCATCGCTCGATCAGGGACCTTAACTCCGGCAATCAACTGAACTCAGCCCAGAGAGCAATGCTCGATCAGGGCAAAAAAAATCCATAATAACCTTATGTCCATAATCATTACCGGTGTGCACGCGGTCCTGATGCAACCCACCAGGTGGCATGTTCTACGAAAGCCACATTTCCCAAAACGCAATCATCACATTTAATAAATATCATTGTTTAATGAAATCATTCAACACATATCGAAATAAAGATTAAAAATTTAGGATAAGGCAACGTGCAATTCGTGTCGATAAAATAATAATATATGTATTATTATAACGTTACTAATAATAATATTTATATTATTTTCAATAATTAATAGTCCAGTGAAATTATTTACGTTGCGATACTAATAACCATATTATGCATAAACTTTCAAAATAGCATATTAAATCAGACTTAGCAATAGTGCAATGATTAAATGACTTTAACTCACAGGATTGGGTGACCTCCTAGCTCTGCTCCGGTGCCTCAGTTGGAGCGAGCCGAACAGACAGATCATCTAATCACGGAAAACAATTTATCAAAACGCTGAAACAATCGATCATTAATCCTAGGTCTAGACTCCTAGGACTGACTGTCTAAGAATCTCGACTCGGAAAAATTCTACCGAAAATCCGGCAGAACCTCCCCTACAACACGAACACTACCCCCCGTAAAAACGGGTCCAGGACCTGCCAGAAGAACACTTCAAATATCCAACAATTTAAACAACGGGAGTCGGGTCCCCAAACTTCACTATTTCCTGACTCATACGACAAAATACGAGGCAGTAAACCGACAGACAATTATTTTTGACTCACAAATATCATCAAATACTCAATACCATCCAATAGACACAATTAAACCAAGAATTTCTAAAATTAACGGGCCAAAGAAAATTACCGAGATGCTCGGTCAATTGGTCGACTCGCCTCCAGCCGCCGGAGTCCGATCGACGATCTGAACACACCATCGGACTCACAACGACGCGCTGATGACGATCCCTGCTTCCGATTTTTCGATCTGACACCCGATCATCCGGAGAGATTTGCGGACGATCTCGACCGTCGATTTGCAAACGAAGCCCGATCGCCACGAAATCAGTGCCATCGCGAAGCTTGAGCAGAGGAGAGTCGGGATAATCCTCCGATCATCCATCCTCCGCCGGAGCTCGCCGGAAAAGCCCAAAAACGCGGTTGCCTCCACTTCGCCGGAACTCTCTCCTTCGGCCACCAAAACCGCGCCGCCGCCAAAGGAAGCTCTCCCAGGCGTTGATCGCCACCGAGATCGGCCGGAAGGCCACTGAAGCGGCCGAACGACGCCGGAAGCCGCCGCCACGCCGCGCGATTCCGCTTCACGCCGCTTTTGCCGACGCCTTGGCCGCCACGGCGGTGACGACGCACCCGGCTCCTCCTTCTTCTCGTGCGACGCCCGCTTTTTTTCTCTCTTCCTCTCTTCTTCCCTGATTTCTTTCCCTTCAATATCGACATTTGACCCCTGAACTTTTCCTTATTGCAATTTGGTCCCTCAACTTTCTTAATTACTTACAATTCCATCCTGCAGAATTCCAATTTAACCCCCAAACTTCTTTTTAGCCTTCAATTAAGCCCCTAACTATTTAATTTGGGCCAAATCTGAATTATTGAAAATACACAATTACAAAAATACCCCTGACCGACATATTTATTTACGAAAATACCAAACTCACAAATTTCCATTAAACCCTCACAAAAATAAAATTATACTTTTAATCCTTATTCCAAAATAATCCTCCAATTAAATCCTACACACAATTAAATTAAATAATCAATTTCCAACTTAAAATTTAATACTACTAATCAATTATAATACCAATTTTCCTAAAATTCTTTTATAAAAACATCCTTTATAATTTCTTCCAAAATTTTTCAATATATAATTTTACTTATATAAATATGCATTTGGGAAAATTTGAATAGCCAAAATAAAAAAATATAATTTATTCCTCAAATAATTTATTTAATTAACTCCTTAAAAATCAAACTAATTGGATATGGAAAAATAATTCATTATTTGATTAATATTAAATTTTTCATTAAATCATTTCAAATTAAACCCAACAATAATGAAGCTAAAATTAACTTAAATAAAAACTCATTATTAAATATATAAAAATTCCGGGTGTTACACGGATTGTAATTATTAAGTTTTACTTTCTACTTTATTTTATTTATTGCATGTTAATTAAATATGTGATTATATGATTGATTAATTAAAAATGGGCCACATAGACTCAAGGTTAAAAACTGATCCAACATGAATCTGGTAGTCTAATAGGCTAATCAACTTTAACTCAACCTAAAACCCTAAAATTCAAGTAGACTAGCGGGCTTTGGCATGTTTAGTTAGGGCTTGAACTTAGTTAGGATTAAGATCATAATGAATGGGCCTTCTCATAATAAGTAGTCCATTAGGTCTAAAGGCTGGAAATCCAAGAGCACAATTGATAATTGGGCTATACTAGGTGGGCTTTGTATATAATTAATTAGTAAGCTAGATTAACAACTTAAGCATGGGCTGGGCTTAAATAAAATGGGCTAGACTTAGGCGTATTATGTGTGTTTTCTTAGCGTGCCCGTGTATGAAGTGCTTGCATTTATAGGAATAATTTGTTAAATAATAAAATTAAAGACTAATATACATAAATAAGGAAGTTGGCTTCTGGATCCATCTCTGGACTTTGTGGCGTAAGCTTCCTAATGGAATCTGAGAAATGCCACTCATTAGTAAAAGTTTCCTTGGTGATTACCCAGGTGGCGACTCCTACCTCCGCGGTAGTCTCAGCGATTAGTTAGCGTGTTCCTTACTAGGTTGAAAAGCCTTACAATGCCGTAGTTGCTAAAGACACTTGGGTTCGCACCCAAAATGGCTGCCCACAGCTTCTACAGCTTATCAAGATATCCTTTTTGTTGTACCCTTGATATTATAATTTGTCTCAATTTATTTAGTCACATGCATGCTTATAAATTTCGACATACTAGGGGCAGCTGTTAGCATCCATTTTCTAGATCTAGATATCGAGGCAATTATAAAAAGCTCGATAAGTCGAGAGATTGAGGAAGGGTAAATCTGAGTAAAGGATGGGAATAATTGGATTTAAAATTACTTTTCTATAATCAATTTGGACCCAATTGAAATAAAAAATAAAGTTTGAGGGGTAAAACGGTATTTTTCATAAGTTCAGAGACAAAATTGTTAAAATTTTCATAACTTTTGCTCCTTAGAGCCAATCGGCTCTGTGCAAGGCTGATTAGATCTATGCGGGGTTGATTGGCTATTTTTCAAATCGGATGCCATTTTATGTATATTTTTTATCTAAAATACCAAGAATTGATAAAAATAAGTTTCTATAAGGTATTATGATAATTATTGAAATTTTTAAATATTTTAATGATAATTTTTTGAATATAGAAGATTTAGTCCCTTTTTATTTGAGATTAATATGATAAAGGGGAGGGATAATTACAATCTATTTTTTATATAATTAAATAATTATTAGTTTTCTTAGATTTTCCCAACCCTACTCCTATAAATAGAATAACATGGCCTAAGTCTAGAGCTAGTGACAATGATTAATTATTAGAGCAAGAATCCTTAAAAGTTTTCTAGGTACATCGATCTATACAGAAGTCCTTAGCAACTAAGAAAGAACTGCCAAACTAGGAAACCCATTGAAGAACGATAGAGACTTTTCTGAAATCCCAAAAGCAGAACTGGATTCCCAACCAATCTTTGATTCAACAGTTTCCTCCTCTCTTTAGAATCACAGAACAACAACCAACGGTGGCAACATGAGGGTTCCCCTACATCCACATCATCAACATATCTTCTCCAATTATTTCTTATATATATATGTTTGTTTATATAAACATATTAGGAACCAATCTTTGATTCAACAGTTTCCTCCTCTCTTTCCTTTCTTTCCGCCGGCATCGACAAAGGTGAAGAGGCTGCCATCATTAGTTTGGCCTCCTGCCGGCGTGCTTTTGGTGATCCGACATTGGAAATGGACTCCCCACCCCCAAAAACCCCAGAAACGACTCTCCCCGTCGGCAGCCTCAGGAAGCGTCACTAGTGCAGCCTTTTTCTGGCCCAGATCCAACTCCTTCCGGCCACTTTTCGGTCGAAATTCTTATACTTCTGGACTCCCCGCAACTCGAGCTTCGCGTAGGCACTTCCGGATTCAAATTCCGACACCGTTGGCAGGACCGGCTTCCGGACCCTGGTGTTTTCTAGACTCATGAAATATTACAATTTCGACTCCGATATAATTTTATTTAGACTTTAAAAATTATGTTGTAATGTTAGAAAATTTTTATGGCTATTAATTGCTTGTGATGGCTAGTTTAAAAATAAATTTAATTTAATTAATTGTGTTGTGGTGTATTGCAGAGTCGGAAAAATAATAATGCAGTTCTTGTGGCCCGACTCTTGTTATTTAATTCCAGCATATTTGATGTGTTTAGCAGGTTCTAGACCCGTTTTACGAGGGGTAAATGTCTGTAATTTAGGGGAAGTTCTACCAAATTTTTGACAGATTTCTTGAGTCTAGGTAAATTTTAGGCAGTCTACTCTAGGAGTCTAGGTCTAGGAAAAATTTAAGAATATCTATTAATTAAATATTTCCGTTTAAATATTTTCGTGACCAGATAATCCAACCTTCCCGCCAGCTCCACCCGACGCATAGGAGCGGACTGCGAAACGCATTAGAACTATGAGTTAAAGTCACATAATCTCTGCACTATTGTCAAGTCTAAATTTAATATGCTACTTTAGAAATTATGCTTAAAATGATTATTAGTATCGCAATATAAATAATTTCATTTAATTATTAATTACTGAGAATAATTCCAATATTATTATCAGTAATATTAAATCGTTATTTTGATAGTTAATATTATATTAATACAATCATTATTATTATTTCCATACACAAATTGCATGTTTGCTTTCCCCAAATTTCTAAATCTTTATTTCGATATGTGTTGAATGATTTTGTTAGACTATGATTATTATTATATGTGTTGATTGTGATATTGGGATGAGGCTTTAGTAGAACATGCCACCTGATGGGTTACATCAGGACCGCGTGCACACCGATAATGATTAAAGACAGGTAGTGTAACTCTCTAGGCTGTGAAAGTTGACTGTCGGAGAGAGGTCCTTGGTCTAGCAATGTTCTCTAGGCGCTGACTTAGTTGGGAATCAAGTGTTCAGGCTGGATGTAAGGACCTTAGTCGAGCTTCGCTCTCTAGGCTCCAGTCCTGTTGGAATTAAGAGAGCCTAAAGGCTGCTAGTAATTGGGGTTAGGGTTCTACTAAGCCACTCGTCCCATAAATGTAAAAATGTACTTTATTTTTAAGATTATGGTATGATTATAGTATAACTCGTATTTGATGTACATGGTATGTTATACTGATTGTAATAATTATTATTTTCTGAGAAGACTACTATAGTCACAAGATTATTTGATTTTAACTCACTCCCGAGACTGACAGTCTCAGTTTTGTTTTTCGGGTGACAGTTAGAGTTTTTCGTCATCCTGCATTGTGACAGTCCGACTTCTCCTCCTTCGGACTTTTTGTAAATAACCTGTACTTTCATATTATTTGTTATTTTATACTATAGACCTTCCGCAGTAGAGTACTTTCAAATTGTTATGACTTTTCTAGTCTATGATGAACGTGGGATGTTTTAAGATCAGATAGATTTAATTATGGCATGTCAGTCATGAAATATCTTATTAGCTTTTTATTTGAATTGTTGATCGGTAAGGCTTACTACAGGATTCAGTGGCCTTAAGCCTACCCATTCCCTAGGTGCCGGTCACGGGCCCACAGAACGGGTCGTGACAACTAGGTGGGCCTTGTATATAATTAATTAGTAAGTTAAGTTAATAACTTTGGGTATGGGCTGGGCTTTAATAAAATGGACTAGATTCAGGTAGACCTCATGCTGTAATGCTTGATGTTTAATATATAATTGTTGCATTTATAGGGAATAGCCCATTAAATAATAAAATTAAAGGCTAATATACACAAATAAGGTGTGGCTTTTGAATAAATCTCTAAATTTGTGACATAAGCTTCCTTATGGAATTGAAAAACGTCACTCATTAAAAAAAGTATCCCGGTGAATTATCCAGGTGGTGACTCCCATCTCCGTGCTAGTCTTTGTGACTAGTTAGCGCGTTTCTAATTAGGTTGAAAAGCCTTGCAGTATCGTAGTCACTAAAAACACTTGGTTGCGCACCCAAACCTGCCGCCCACAGTTTTTTATGTATGTAGAAATTATTTAAAGGAGTTTATGCTTAATTAGAAGAAAATTATGAAATTTCAGCATTATGCAGATTTGATTGCATTAGCTTTAGTGAGATTTTTCATGATCTTAAAGGTATATAATTTGAAAATGGTCTTTATAAGCTTTATAGAGGACTTCAGAAGCTATAATTCTTATGAAGGACTCAACTCCATATCAAGTTACTAAGGATGAGAGAACTTGAGTCGAAGTCAGATGTTATGCAGTCCATTTCTGTTTGGGTCAGTCTTAGTGTTTAGGCTTTATCTAGAGTTACAAAGGTCAAATTAAGATGATTCAAAAGTCTAAAATGAATTACTCTTTAAGAGCTACAACTGTGATGAAGAAATAAGCCTAAATTGTATTTATACGAGGTCCTCAAACAGTCCTCAAAGTAAAGAATGGAAAGAGACATATTAATGAGTTATCTTTTAGGTTTTCCTTGTGCTGCCCTATAAATATATCAACATAACTTAGGGTTTGGGATCTTTGGCAGCATCTTTTACATTTAGAACAGTAGCTAAACTATTTTACTTTCATCTTTTGGTTATTTTCTAGTCACTAAGTGTGGCTAATTTCTTTATTTTAATTCAAGGGAATATCTTCATATTGATTTGATCATTGTGAGACATGGTTCTTAATCTAAACTCTATTCTTATTTTAATTATCTTTCTTTTTCTTTATTATAATTATGTATGATTGCTTAGATGTATAACTGAGTGTCCAATTAGATAGAGATCTATAGTGATTGAATGCTTTGTTGAAATCATAATCCATTATAAACTTTAACTTAAAGGCAATTACATTATGTGCTAATCTAAAAGAAACTATGGACGATTTAATTAATCACCGCTTGATAGGTTATTAATCAGCTTAGTCATCTCCTAGAATTTAATGTTATTCCTAATTATATGAGAATTGTTTAATATTAAAAAAATTAGAAATAAGTGTTAATTTAAATATTGGGTTTGAATTAACTTGTGTAAGGAAGATTAGGATTTTTTCTCGCTTGAGATAAATTTCTGGCTAAGTAGTTAATAATGGAATAGAAATTTTTAAGTGTCAATGATCAATGTGGAAAATCAATCGAATCAATTTCTCTTGGATTGAAGTTGTTTTATTATTTTGTTTTTAGTTTTTATTTCAAATTATTTTTCAATCATATTCAACAAAATCTCTTTCTATTTTAGTTTTCAGACTATAATTACTCTAATAATATTAGTAAGGAATCAGTTTTTAAGGTTCAACCTGGACTTGCCTCCACTATAGTTTTAGTGAGATCAATAATTTAATCTTGATGCTCACGATACGCATCAAATTTTGGTGTCGTTTCTAGGGATGGGTTTTTATTTTATTAATTTTATTGCTAGTTTTATAGTTTGTTTTTATTCTTATTTTTATTTTGTTGTTTATGACTAGATCTTCTCAATCTAATGGCTTAGAATTTGATCCAGAAATTGAAAATACTATTAAAAGATTGAGAAAAGTAGCTCAGAAAGCTAGATTGACAACTGTAGAAACTAAGCAAGCAATTATTACATCTCCTAGTTTACTCAACTTACTTTCCATCAGTTCATCTAGCGATTCAAAAGAGGAAGAGATGGCTATGAATAATAGTAGGACTTTGAAGTAGTTGGTTGTTCCTGATCTTAATCAGCAACCCTTGTGGATTAGATACCCTAACTTAGAAGTTGATTTTGAATTAAAATTAAGACTAAAACATCTATTGGCTAAATTTCATGGTCTTGTAGCTGATAATCCACATGTGGTGTGTGCAAGTATAAAACCTCAAAATGTTACTGAAGAGCACATTAAGCTGCGGGCATTCCCATTCTCATTGACATATTTGGCGAAGGATTGGTTGTATTGCCTTCCTTCAGGATCAATTCAGACATGTAACAAGATGAAAAGGCTGTTTTAGAGTACTTTCCTACCTTTAGAGCTACCAACATTAGGAAAGAGATACGTAGTATTAGGCAGTACAATGAAGAGTCTCTCTATGAGTACTAGGAGAGGTTTAAGAAGTTGTGTGTTAGTTGTCTTCAGCATCAAATTACCGATCAACTGTTGATTCAATATTTCTATGAGGGTTTATTTCCAATTGAAAGAAGTATGACTGATGCTGCCAATGGGGGTGCATTGGTAGATAAAACCCCGAAAGCAGCAAGGAACTTAATTGCTAATATGGCGAAAAACTTTCAGCAATTTGGCATGAGGATGGATCATACACCTAAGAAGGTGAATAAGATAAGTTCATCTAACCTTGAGCTTCAAATTTAAGATTTAACTACTTTAGTTAGACAATAGTTGTACATAATGTACAAGTAGCAGCAAAAATGTGTGAGATATGTGCTATGTCGGGACATTATACTGATACATGTCCAACTTTATAAGAGGATAAAGGTATCCAATAAGCTAATGCAACAAGCAATTTCCCAAGACAACAACAACACCGTTATGACCCCTACTCCAATACATACAACCCAGGATGGAGAGATCATCCTAACTTAAGTTATGGGAATCAAGCTAGTCAAGGGCGGTATCAACCTTCTTTCCAAGCTAAACAACAACAAGCAGCTCAAGCTCCAAATTTAGGTATGTCTCTAGATGCTATTATGAAAGCTCTTGTTAATAATACTATGCAATTTCAATAGGAGACAAAGGCAAGCATATAAAATTTGGAGACACAAATTGGTCAGCTTGTAACCACAATGAGTAGGCTTGAAGCTCAAAGTTCGAGAAAGTTACCATCTCAAACAGTGGTGAATCCTAAAGAGAATGTAAGTGCCATTACTTTAAGAAGTGGAAGAGAAATAGAGAATAAGACTGCACAAGATGTAAGTAAGAAGAGCCAAGAGAAAGAAGATGAGGGCATTATTAAAAACATTGCTCCAAAACGAGGCCCCTACTCCAATGTGATGAGCGTAGATGCTGAGCTACATTCCAAAGAACTTATTAATTCTTTTTCTTACCCTATTGTGCTTCCTTTTCCTAGTAAATTAGCTAATAAAAAAAAAAGAGAAATATTTAAAGATCCTTGAAATTTTTAGGATGGTAGAAGTGAATATAGCTTTGTTTGATGCTATTAAGCAAATCCTAAGGTATGCTAAGTACCTCAAGGAGTTGTGCACCAACAAAAGAAGATTGAAGGTAATGAGAAAATTAGTATGGGGGAAAATGTGCATGCCATGATTCAAAGAAAGTTACCTAAGAAGTGCAAGGATCCAGGTATCTTTACTAACTCTTGTGTTATTAGTAATACCTATATTAAGTCTGCCATTTTAGATTTACCTACATCAATTAATGTTATGCCATATTTTATTCATGCATCTATGAACTTGGGTCTTTTGAAAGAAACAAGAGTGATTATTTAATTAGCTGACCGTTTTAATGCATGCCTTAAAGGGGTAGTTGAGGATGTTTTGGTACAAGCTAATGAGCTACTCTTCCCAGTTGATTTCTATATTTTGAGAATGGAAGACATTGGATCGTCTAGTTCAACAGTAATCTTGTTAGGACGACCTTTCCTCAAGACAACTAAAACAAAGATTGATGTGGAATATAGAACACTCACCATGGAATTTGATGGCGAGATTGTTAAACTTAATATCTTTGATGCTATGGAACATCCTACAAGAGATCTAATTATTTACTCCATTGATGTTATTGATGAGTTGGCGTAGGATACTTTTGGTTTGAATGGAAAAGATGAGCTTTAAATGGTGCTTAATCAAAGCTTGATGCAAATTGAGAATGAATTAGAGCTAAGTATTGAAGTAGAAGAAGCAATTATGGCTTTACAGTTATTACCACCAACTCCAAAGAGGTATGAAGTTAAGAAATTTGAGATGCCATCTTCTCAACAAAAGTTATTGCTTTCTGTGGTGCATGCACCAAATGTAGAATTGAAGCCTTTACCAGACCATTTGAAGTATGTGTACTAGGGAGAAAATAATACACTTTCAATCATTATTTCAAGCAAGTTAACACATTTACAAGAAGAAAGGGGATTAGAGAGCTTCGTGGTTGCAAGAGAGCTGTTGGTTGGACTATAGCTGACATACAAGGCATTAGCCCCTTCATTTGCAGGCATAAAATTCTTTTGGAGGAGAGATCCAAGGCAAACACTGAGCCTCAAAGGAGATTGAATCCTCAAATTACGGAAGTGGTAAAGAAGGAAAAAATAAGGCATTTATGATAAGATGATTGTGAGAAAAGAATTTATAATTGGGCAGAAAGTGTTATTATATAACTCACGAGTAAGTTGTGTTTTTGTTGGATTGGACCTTTTATTGTTACTAATGTGTCTTCTTATGGTGCAATTGAGATTAGAAGATTAGGAACTAAAAAAGTGTTTAAGGTTAATGGGCATAGATTCAAGACATTTTATGAAGGTTTTTATGAATGCACAAGTGAAGATGAGAAGTTAGAAGATCCTATTTACAAGAAGTGAGGAGTATAACTGTGTCAAGCTAACGAAGTTAATAAAAAGTGATGCTTATGAGGCAACCCAAGGATAACCAGATTTGATTTTTCTTTCCCTAACTCTTTAAATTTTACATGTTCTTTATTTTTTGAGACTTTAAGCCTTACATTAGCGACAATGTAAGATTTAAGTATGGGGGAAGGATTTTTCATTAGTTGATTTATGTGCTTTTGTTTTATACTTTCTAGGAGTATTTTTTATTAAATAAAAAAATAGTGTCGTATGTAGCATGCAATTATGAATTATACTTTAGTTACTGATTAGAATATCACTTGTTGCATGGATTTTAAATGGACTTAATTTTTAATAAATACCATTGGCTTGTGTTAGCAGCAATCTCTTATAAAATGGGTTAAATTTACTTGAATCTTGGTAATTGATTGAAATAATATTTCTTGAGAAGTTTCTTTTGGAGAATTGAGTGATGACGCATGATGTAAGATTGTGTGATTTGTTTGGATGCAATTCTCTTAAGCTAGTACTAAATTCACGTTTAAGTAAATAGGAGAAAAATAAAATGAGTTGATGTGTAAAGCACACGGTGGGAAGATAAAAATTCATAAACACATGTGACAAGAACCATTACTCAAAGTGAGAAAAACCAGCAAATGCGCTCACTCTTTAAAAAAAAGTAATAAAAAAGAAAAAGAGAAGCAAGATCCTAGTTTATTTTTTGGTTTGTAGTAGTAAATAGGATTAGTTGATGAATAGATTATGCATGTCTTGGTTGGTTAATAGCAAGATTTTTCAAAGAATGGATTGAGAATATTATGGTTTGTTATGTAGAGATTTGGGTAGCTTTGATATTGTTTTGTTTGAAATTGCTAAAAATATAAGTTTGGTGGATATAATGGCTTAAAGAACATTAATGGCAATAACCTATGCAGTTTGTGATGTTTTACTTTTGCTTTATGATTTTAATTTTACTGTTTGCCCTTGTGAACCAAGAACGGGGAATTGAATTGGTGAATAGAGAATGATAGGAAATTAAAATTTGGTTTAAGAAAAGGTTGAAAGAATATAAAGAAAGAGACACAAGAAGTTATAGTAGTTTGGGTGTTAACAAACCCTATGTCCACTCCCTAATTCACAATTGGAAATTCAGTATGATATCAATCTTTACAAAGTGGAGTTTCTTCAAGCTCACTCCCAACTTGGTGTTTATGACTCATACTAAACCTTACACCTTGTGTTTTAGTGGCTAACACATAACTGCTACAAGAGTTTTTCCTAAGCTAACCCTTAAACTTTACCCCAAGTGTTTAGGCTAACACTCAAACCTCACAAGAGCATTTAAGCTCTTACAACAACTAAGAATTAAGAATTAATTGCAAGAATGAGAAATATTGAATGCTAATAATATATACTCTTGGAGGTTGTTGATAAACCATAAATGACCATTTGATGTGGTTTTTATAGCTTAAAAACCCGAAAAAATTGTTACACATATATCCCAAGAAATCACCATACTTTGCTTTAAGACAGTGCATTAAGTGCACTTGTTAGAATGCAAAATCGCAGTCATGATTCTTGCTTCGCAGTCACAAATCTTGAACTACCACCAATGGCTATCTAATGTGGCGGTATGACATTGGTGGCTTTCAAATGTTACCATCAGCGGTTCCTAATAGTTACTTTAAACTTCAAGTTTAAAGCCGCTCCCAATTGAGGTGCGGTTGCGAATTTGAGCTTTCCAAGGCATTTCCTTTTGCCTTAAGGCTTTTGCTTTCCCAGTCGCGCCCATCCTAGTCGTTTGTGATTTTGAGCTTTTGTAAACTTAAAGTTTATGCCATGAAAATGTTACTTTTCATGGCCGCGCCCTCTTAGTGTGGTCGCGATTTTAAGGTAACCTTTCTTGAATAAGCTACAACATCAACACTTGAAGAATCATTAGATCAACACTTCAATTTGTTTGTTAAGATCAAAATAAGGGATGACAAGGCACTTATACTAACATTTGCTCGAGGGCATGCAAAAGCTAATTGTGGGAGAATTTAATAAGAATATAATAGTCAATATATTTATTCTCTTTATATTTAGCTTTTGATATTGATTTTAAGTTTAAAAGAGCTTATTAGGTTGTTTTATGTATGTAGAAATGATTTAAAGGGGTTTGTGCTTAATCGAAAGAAAATGGTGAATTTCAGCATTTTGCAGATTTGATCGCATTAGTTTTAGTGAGATTTTTCGTGATCTTAAAGGTACATAATTAAAAAGTGTTATTCATCAACTTTATAAAGGACTTTATAAGATATAATTCTTATGAAGGACTTAACTCCATATCAAGTTGCTAAGGATGAGAAAACTTGGATTGAAGTCAGATGTTTTGCAATCCATTTCTGTCTAGGTCAGTCTCAGCATTTAGGCTTTATCTAGAGCTATAGAGGTCCAATTAAGATGATTCAAAAGCCTAAAATAAACTAGTCTTCCAGAGCTACAACTTTGATGAAGACTATAACCCAGATTTGATTCATAAAAGGTCCTAAAACAGCCCACAAAGTAAAGAAAGAGGCCTATTAATGAGTTATCTTTAGGTTTTCCTTGTGTTGCCCTATAAATATATTATTATAACTTAGAGTTTGGGATCTTTGGCAGTAGCTTTTACATTTAGAATAGTAGCAACTATTTTCTTTTCATCTTTTGGTTATTTTTTAGTCACTATATGTAGCTAATTGATTTATTTTTAATTCAAGGGAATATCTTCGTATTAATTTTACCATTGTGAGACACGGTTCTTAATCTAAACTCTATTCTTATTTTAATTATCTTTTGTTTCTTTGTTATATTTTTTATGATTGCTTAGATGTATAACTAAGTTGCCAATTAGTTAGAGATTTATAGTGATTGAATGCTTTGTTGAAATTCTATTCCGTAATTATTATGAACTTTAATTTAGAAGCAATTAGATTACATGCTAATCTATAAAAAAAAACTAGAAATGATTTAATTAATCATCGGTTGATAAGTTATTAACCGGCTTAGTCATTTTCTAGAATTTAATGCTATTTCCAATTATATGAGGATTGCTTAATACTAAGTAAAGTAGGAATAAGGGTTAATTTGGATACTGAGTTTAAATTTACTTGTATAAGGAAGATTAGAATTTATTCTCGCTTCAGATAAATTTCTAGCTAAGTAGTTAATAATAGAATAGAAATTTTAGGTGTCAATGATCAACGTGAAAAATCAATCAAATCAATTCTCTTGGATTGAAGTTGTTTATTATTTTGTTTTCAATTTTTATTTCAATTTTCTTTTTAATCATATTCAACAAAATCTCTTTCTATTTTAGTTTTCAAATTATAAATACTCTAACAATATTAGTAAGGAATCAGTCTCTAGGGTTTGACATGGACTTGCTTCTACTATTGTGTTGGTGAGATAAGCAATTTAATCTTGGTGCTCAAGATATTCTTTAGGGGGCCTTCAAGAATTCAAATCTTTTCTGGAAAAAAATGGTTTGTGACTTTTATTGATGATCATACTCAATTATGTTGGTTATATTTAATGAAAGATAAATCTAAAGTTCAAGATCTATTCAAAAGTTTTTATATAATATTTGAGTACACAATTTTAATAATTCTCTTGGTATCTTTTTAAGAGACAAGGGTATTCAACATCAATCTACTTCTGTTGATACACCACAGCAAAATGGTATTGCTAAAAGAATAAATAGACATTTACTAGAAGTTGTCTCTAGCTTAATGTTTTCTATACATATTCCTAAATATCTTTGGGGTGAAGCTATTTTAACTGCAACATATTTAATTAATAGGGTTCCTACATGCATTTTGAATTATAACACATCCCTATAATGTCTTAAATATTATTTTCTTGATACTTGGATTTTTACACATTTACCTCTTAAAATATCTGGTTGAACAACCTATACTTTTACTCCTCCTAAGGACATTCAATGTTTTTTTTAATAATACAAGTGTTTTTTAAGGATAAATTAGGTTTATAGTTTTATTATAATGGACTTGTATAAACATAATTTATTTTAATTTGAACTAATTATCTAGTCATAAAGACATCATAAATAATTTTTTAATTGTAAAAACTGGAATGAGTTACATTTCTTAATTTAAAAATTTTATATATTATACTTGACGAATTATAAATAAAAAATATTAATAAAAGTATTGTTATTATTTTAATATAAATCTTTTTTAATTCAAAATATTAAAACTGCATCTCTTTATTTAAAAATAATTTAATTAATAATAATTAAATATAAATAATTTTTTGAGAATTGGAAGAACTTTCATTAAACTTGGTTGAAACTAATCAAATAAGCACATTGATGATCATCAATAACATAAGTAAAAATACCCCGGAGTCAATTAATTATAGCTCTAGTGATAATCTTGAAGGTGACATTACACAAATTGATCGGTTTAAACTCCTTTAAATGTTGGGTTGTTGAACATGGATCATCACATGGATCATAAGAAGAGAAAAGATCTGCATAATACCTCTAAATAGCATCTAAAATGCCCGACTTAAAAAACTACTAGTTGTCATCCAAATCTCTAATATTGGCTGTGGTATTAGTTTTCTGTGCTGGGATGCCTGGAATTAGAAAAGCGAGAGTTCATGTCATCATGAGCCAACCATGTAATCTTTGGCCATTGCTTCTAATAAATCTGTTACTTGCTTTGTAATTTCTCAAGTTTACATTCTAACTTATTAACCCGACTCGTATTCGCCCTTGTGCACGTACTAGAAAACAACTGCTCAATGTCCCTATGTAATCTAGCATTCTTAGAAGGATACGCCTAAACTTATCAAAACCCAAGGAACTCAAAGCATATGGGAAAGACATAATTGAGGATTCCACCAATACCACACCAGCCTTTAAGCCATCTGACCATGGTTTCTAACAATTTCAAAGCAATCCTCCTTAGAAATCCAAAGCTCCTCAAAATAAAAGCGGTATCTAAAAGCTTTAGAGCCTTTATAACTATCTGAACCTAAACCAACCTGGATATTCATTATAATAATACGATGATTAGAATGATAAAAGCACATGTTAACAACATAAGAAGATGGAAACAATAAACTCCATGCCGATTTAACAAAAATCTACCGAAACAACGTTTAATGAGATATGCAGTATCATGTCTATTAATCCATGTAAATTTTAGGCCAATAGTATGAAACCATCGAAGAGAACAATCCATCAAAATCGTCATAGAAGCTCAACATTTAATTAAAATTCCTAGCCCAATCCCTAACATTTTCATGCTCATATAGTATTTTATTAAAATCCCATTCCAACAACCATGGTAAGGTTGCTAAATCTGACATTAAAAAAAACCGTCTTAATAGATCCTATGAAAATTGCTGAAGAAATTAATCAAGATTTCCGTATATACTTGTAAATCGCCAATTCTTGCACCATTGCATTAATATGGCCGCTTGAATAAGATTTGACGGTGATAGCGAAAGGCTCTTTTCAAAAAAGAATTAGGCCTCCCTTTGCTCCATAATTATTAACAGTAAACATATTATCAAAAGTTAATAAGAAATCAAAATTACTATAAAAATAATATTAAAGCTTTGTTTCACAAAGAAATTAAAAAAGTGGAATCTTACTCTCGAACAAGAGCTCCTTGCATGCCTGTGGGTTCCCAAGCCCATGAATATTGTAGCATATACAACTCTTCCACCAAAGTACTGCCATACTTTCCTTCCTCATTCTTAGGCGGTACCTCTTGTATTCCACCTTGCCTTGTAATTTTCTCCTTCCTCCCTATAATAGAAGGACTTACTCCCTTCATCCAAGGCCCAAAAGGAAGTTTAGAAATACTGACAAGATGACTGTTAACAACCTTATCACAGTCCTTGTAAGCATTCCCTATAAATTACACACATAATAGCAATCAGAAAGTCATTCATAAGATATTGTTATAGGCTTTTAGCGTCAGAGTGCCCCATATCAAGCAACAGTCCACTTGAAGAGGCTATATTATAAAAATTGAGATCCGAAGACGAAGTTATCGTCTAAAGCAAGCAACAAATTTATTAACATCCACTTCCTCCACCACACCAATCTGAAAACCAAGTTTTGCAATGCTTTCATATATGAAATCCGAAAGAACATTATGAAACTAAATCCAAAATGAGCATTGTGAAAAGTCCAATTGTAATATTTACTGATCTTTATGAACTTTTGAAAACATAAAGATCGCTTTATCAAAACTCCACGGTCCAGTTTGCAATATTATATTTCTTTCAATCCTGGACTTAAAATTCAACACAATATAAAGACAAATAAAATATATGGTATTAAGTTATTGAAGGCTTCTCGGTTTATAAAATTCAGAGATAACACCTTGCAAGCTAAGCAATTATCAACTCGAGCCTTTGCTTCACATAACCCTTCAACACTAATATTGACAATTTTAGAATTAAGGTTATTCGCTAGTTATAACTTCTCATAAATCTATGATGGCTCATATGGATCAATAAATAGCGAGAAGAAAGAAAGAAAAGAAGTAGAGAGATAGAGGGAGAGTGAAGAGAGGAGAGATGGAAGAGCCATAGCCTGATGTAGGGTAGGCAACCACCATGGTAGAGCACGAAGAAAAAGACTCATGTTCAAAGTTGGTCAGTCTAGAGTTGACATCCTAAACACCACAAACCCTAGTAGAGAGGAGAGACCTTATGCTAATACTACAGTTATAATAATAATTAATTAAATATAATTAAATTTTAATAAATGATATAATTAACAATATTAGGACCAAATCTAATTTTTTAAGATTTTTCCTAATAGACTTTTTAATTTTTTTAAGATTTCTCAATATTATTAGTTAGTATATAAATATCTTTTATAAATTAAGAATACATATAAAATTAACAAGAAAATAATACATATAGGGAATAGAAGAAGAAATATAATAATAATCTCAAAGTACTCAGCCACCCTTTACTTTGTAGAACTAGCCTCCTTATATAGGAAGTCAAACCTAAACCTTAATAAGATAATCCTTATCCAAAAAGAAATAAACTTCTTATATGATCTTATCCCTATAAGGAATGATAAGATAAAGGGTAATCTAAACAAATTAAAATCTTAAATAATATGAGAGTCAGTCTTCTTTATCCAGCACTTCTAAAATAAAGAAAATTACATAAAAGTGGGTACACCACGAATTTAACTTGAAAATTTGAAATTCTCTTCTACAGATTCTGCATAAATTTTTACTCTTCCTCCAAAAGACTTGGTTTCTCATAAGTGATGCCTTAAAATATGTCTTTAGGCTGAATTCTACTCAATCATTGATATTTCACTACCTGGATCAGAATAAACATACAATTAAGCACATTATTCAATCAAAATGTAAGGGAATTAAACACAATAAGTATAACTATTTATGATCTATTAATAATTTTCATAATTTTTAAATTACTATATTAATTATATTAATGATAATATTAATAAACATGTTAATTTTAAAAATAGCAAATGATTTATATATTAATAAATAAAATACATCTTTAATTAAATAATATTTATATTATAAAATTAGTTATATTTTTAATACTTTTTTGATAAAACTACTTTAATTCAGAAGAAAGGACTGCAAAAAAAAGCCTTAGGGGCGAAGTCTCGTTACAAAGCCTATTGGCTATTTGGACAAACTCGGAGGGAAAAACTCCAATATAAAACAAAGTGCATCAGAATTACATACTAAAAAAAGAAAATGTTATACATCTCGTCAATTTCTCATCATCTTTTATACAGTATTTGGTTGAATTTTATTAAATTTATTTATAAATTTAAAATTTATATAGTTTAAATAGAGTGAAAGTTAATTTAATACTATATACAATCTTAATTTAATACTATATACAATCAAATTTATATAGAATTGATTATAACTAAACTAAATTTTAATAGAATAGATTGAATTTTCAAATAAATGTCATATTAGTAAGTCGATATATTTTACAACACAAAAGTATTTCTTTCAACTTCATAATTTTTTATTTTACTTTCTCTTATATCTTTTTTAAAAATGAAATGAATTCTTTACATATCATTAACACGAATTATTTTGAAAGAGAATAATAAGCTGGATGTTCAATATTAGTTTGAATCAATTGATATATAATTTTTTTAAAAAATTTTATTCAATAATTGTAAATTATATTTTTTTATTAAATTTTATATGAATTCAGTTTTGTATTAATTAAGTTTTATATGTGCAAAAATCTTCTTACAAAAATCTAATTTAAATATTTATTATCAAACTAATATATATTAAATAGTTATGCAATATATAAACAGAGTAGCAGTAACATTATGTTAAAATTAAAAAGGGTTTTAGTACCTCCGATGCATCTAAACTTTTTACATGATTATAAAATGGTTCAATGTGAATAAGTTTAAGTGAATTTGATAACATTTACATTCTCTAACACTACAACACACGCAACGAATTAATTAGTGTTCCTTTCTTATTTTCTTTTTTATTCTTTTCTTTCCTTTTCTCTTTGGTATTTGAAAACATTTGTAAGGTGATTGATTCTCACTATAATTACCTTCTTTCTTTCAAAAAAAATTATTTATTTTAATTTAAAATAATTATAAAAATAGTGTGTACATTTGTTAAAATTTAATAATTAAATATTTAAACTTTTAAAAATTACAATTTAGTGTGTGAAACCAAAAATTATTAAGATTTAAGTGTATGGAACCGATAACTTATATAAAAATTGTATGTAAACTTGTTAAAATTTGATAATGAAATATTTAAACTTTTAAAAGTTACAATTTTAGTGTATGAATTTAATAAATACTTTTAATTAAGTATATATAGTAGGTTATTAGCAGTTACAGACTTGCAATTTTAAAACAAATATTATCAACTTAGTAGATTAAAAATAATAAAATAATGAGAAAAAGTCTTTAAGAAATATCTACTTTTAATAGATTAATATACTGCTCTTACTACCACTATTATTATATTGTTCTCATTATATTTTCATCAATTTTTTAAAGAAATGTCTATTTAACTTTGAGCAACATTTTATCTTCTTCCACCAATTGCCACAAACTTCTAAATCAAAATCGATCATTATTCAAGATGATAATCTTGACTATAATGTAAATTACTAACACATCTTCTTATGACATGTATAGTATTTATTTATATATTTTTATAATATTTTACTGTTAACATAAAAAATTATTCATTTTTATGTAAATATTATCTTTCATTATAAAAATATAATAGAGTTTGATTTGTCTACATTATATATTTTTTTTATATATAATGACTGGTTTTATACGTTCAAATATTAATAACATTTAATTTTACACATTAAATTGCAACTTTTAAAAGCTTAAACACTTGATTATTAAATTTTAACAAGTTAATACCATTTTGTAAGAAGTTAATATAGATAACCTGTAACATGTTGTTGACTTGTTATATATACTCAATCGTAAATATTTATAGGTTCTTACACCAAATTATAACTTTTAAAAGTTTAAATCTTTAATTGTCAAATCTTACCAAATTCAAAAATTACTTTTGTAATTATTTATTTTAGTTTTGTAATTATAATTATTTAATACTTAATCATTATTGTTGATATTTAGGGAGTTTGTATCTTCTCCCACATTGCTAAATTATTAATTTTGAGGAGTATTTCTTCCACATTGCTAAGTTAACAATCTTGAGGTACCTTCCAAGCCTATATAATAGAGGCCTCACTTGGTTATTCATTCATTCCAAAAACAAGAGAAAAATATTAGAGAGTTAAGCAATTATTTTTCTCCTATTATAAAGAGAGAATTTTAATGTTTTCTCCTTTATAAATAGAGAGATTATAACTCCTATTATTTTCTTATAGTGAAATTCTTCTATCATTGCCCGTGATTTTTACCCTAATTTGTTTGGGATTTTTCACGTAAATCTGTGTGTTCTATTGTGTATTTTTTTTTATCTTTATTTTCTCAAATTATTAGCTGTGATTTTGCTCTATCAAGTTCATATTTTTCTACAATTATTTCATTGATAATATTGCATGCACACGAGGAACAATTATTTTTTAATATGAAAATAAATTATTTTTAAATAATCTTAAAGGATGGATAGGAAATGTGCATAATATTTTTTCAGTACTAGCCATTGACTTTCGTGTTGCTAATTATAAATATTTCTAATTTTTAAAATTTAAATTTAAAAATATTTATGTATAAAATTTAACTAATATTAAACTGAATATAGAGAATAATAATTTAATGAAATATATAATTATTTCTTGAGAAATAAAGAAATATGTAATTGATAATATTTTAAAATTTTATTAATGCAATAAATATAAAATTTTAAAAATATTCATTAGTTGATTTATTGATTATGTATAAAATTAATACTATAAATATGATAATGTGCTATTTTTCTGAATTAAGAATTATTGTATAACAAAATAATTAATTTATTAGTTATTATAATATCAAAAATATAATGAAAAAATACTGTTTTTAGAATTATAATAATTGCCAAATTAGAAAAATAAATTATTAATTAATAAATTAATTGTACAATAAATATAATAATACACATCAATATAGTATTTATGTGTAAACAATAATTACATATATTAAAAAGTTTTCATATGTAATTATACATTATAAGAATTTTATATCTCAACATTAATATTGTTATATAGGGTTTAATAAATTTTAATTCTAGATTTCAATCTTCACAAATTTCATCATTAGAACTTAATCATTTGTACTATTATTTTACGAATATGTTTGCTTACATAACATATGAAAGAAAAGAAAATATCAAACTGTAATTACAGAGTTAAAAAAAAAAAAGATAAAGATAAAAATTAATTATAGACAGAATATAGAAAAGGAAAAGAAAAATATAAAGTAAATATGGACACAGATAATGTACTATTAGTTCCTTCAAGAACCTTACAAAAGGACAATATTCATTTCTTTCAACAAATATTTTGATGAATTATGAATTAAGTTTTGTTGATTCAATCATTCGGTATCTTTTAATAGTTTCTAAAAATCGTATATAATATATATATACGATTTTTAGAAATATAAAGATTGATTTTCTAGTCAGGATATATGGTTTTTTTTTAATTATGTTATTGAGTATTTATACAACTAATTAGTATCAATTTATTAAAGCTTAATACAATTAAGAAATTAAAATAATAAATTTAAAATCTGTTAAAAATAGTAAGAGCTTTCGCTCTTAAAAATAGCGACCTTGAATTTAAATTTTTATTTTTGTTCTAGATGAATCATTGTCTTTAAAAAAATGCATCTTATTATTTAGTTCATCGTTGAATCTCTTATTAATAATAATATTATACTTAAATTTTTAAATTTAATATCAAATATTTAATTTGTTTAAATTTTTTAATTAAATTACAGTTTTATCTTTTAGCATAAACCAATTTTAATATCTTATAAAAAAATATTAAGTGATAACTTTTAATTTCTCTTATATTCTATTTTAATGCAATCTAATTCAAGCAAACACTCATGACTAGAAAAATATTGTTAATTTACTACATAAGTTTAATATTACATTATTAAGATAATATACTTTTTAGATAAAATGTAATTTTAACAATTCTAGATGGATTATTTTTATAAAAAAATTAAAAAACTTTATGATAGGTACTAGCATATGAAATTCATAATTATTATGAAAATTCCAAATATTCACTAAAGTAATAGAAAAAATATTTTGAATTCATAAATATTATAAAATAAAAACAGCTTTTATCAAGATTTATAATATTGGTATAAGCATTTAGATTTTTTATTTAGAATAAAAAAATAACAATTCTTTTTTTGAGAAAGAAATAAAATAACAATTCTGCTCTAACAATATTATTTTATTGGACACTATTATAATTAGACTTGTTAAAAGTAAATTTCTTTTATTTTAATTTGATAAAAAAATTAATTTTAAATAAATTTAATATTAGTTGCATTGACTTTAACGGACGCAGATTTTAATGTAATAAAAATAAAATACAGACTTTAATTATGACCTAAAAAGTTTCATCCGAAGCAACGTCAGTCAAACGTATATATAAAGACTTCATGAAAAGGACTATAAATATTTACAAGGACCCTTGTTCGTTATGCAAGAAAAAGAAAGAAAAGAAAAGAAAAAAAAGAAAGAAAGCAGAAGAAAATAGTCATAAATCAAGTACAGGGCTTATCAGTTTTTCTGGGTGGAAATGAGCTTTAACGATGATGAGAAGATTGTTACCCTTCAAGACTCAGGTTTACTTGTGCTTTCTTACTTTGTTCAGTACTAATATAAATAAAATGACCATTTTACCATTTCCTTGTATATCCAGTATTACCCATGTTAAGGTTTCTCCATTACTAACTCTTGATTCTCCATGATAGATTATTTTGTTAAATTCGGGTTGACATATTGCAGGGTCAAGACCAACGCTAATCGTACCGGGCAGAGTACAACTGATAAGCTTTCACAATGATATGGCACCACTCCAGGAAACCAAGCTCAAGGTGATGCTGGAGATCACAGGCGGAGATTCCAGCAACGACAGACCCGGATTGGACCTTGTGGCGGTGTTAGATGTCAGTGGAAGCATGGCTGGTGAGAAGATAGCAAAACTGAAAATGGCCATGCTATTTATGATCAAGAAACTTAGTCCTATTGATCGCTTATCGATTGTCACATTCTCTACGGACTCCACTAGGTTGTGCCCGTTGCGACAGATAACTGAAAATTCTCAAAAGGAGTTTGAGAATCTCATCAATCGTCTGAAAGCCGATGGATGGACCAACATCACTGCTGGCCTTGAAACTGCCTTGAAAGTGCTTAATGACCGTAGTTTTAATGGCGGGCGTGTTGTTGGCATTATGCTTATGTCAGATGGTGAGCATAATACAGATGGTGATCCTGCCGAGGTTCCACTCGGCAATGTGCCTGTGCACACATTCGGATTCGGCAGAAATTACGAACCGAGGGTACCCTGAAATATTAACGCAGAAAAAGAAACTCGTTTTCTTTAAGGACGTTCTAAAATTAAGCCAAAAAAGAAAAAGTTGTTTGTATGACTTTCTAATGATTAGTTTATATATTTTAATAGGTGCTCAAGGCTGTAGCGCATAAAAGCATTGGAGGAACATTATCAGATGTTCAAAACACAAACAACTTGGGCAAAGCTTTTTCGCAATGTCTGGCTGGGCTCCTCACTGTGGTCGTTCAGGACCTAAAGCTGACTGTCACACAACACAAAAACGAATCGACAATAGAACAGGTGTCTGCGGGGAGCTATCCACAAACCAAGCATGATGCCACAGGCTCTGTAACTATTACTTTTGGGGATCTCTATGCTAAAGAGGTGCGCAAGATCATAGTGGACCTTCTTCTCCCTACTGTTACTAAGGAGCTAGCCACACATGTTCTGGAAATTGCTTACTCATACAGGTATTTAACTAAATCCCAGCTAGCATTTTACGGTAAATTATGCTTAAACAATTAATGAGTTTAACGGGAAATAAATGCATATGTGCAGCACTGGGGGAAACCTGTTTGAGGCCCCTCCTGTAACTGTTATTGTACGCCGCACTGGGACACCCTCAGATCAAAAAGAGAGGCCAGAGCTGACAATTGAGGAGACCCGTCTCCAGACAGTAAGAATAATGAAGGAAGCAAGAGCCATGGCTGACAACAATAAACTGAAAGATGCTCAGGACAAGCTGGCTGAAGTACAAAAGTCACTAGAGAATGTCGTTGATGAGTCTAATCCAATAGTTCAGATGCTGAAACTGGAGCTGCAACAGCTCTTGAAATTTATGAAATCAATGGAAATGTATGAAATGCAAGGGCGTCCTTTTGCACTCTCCTCTGAGACGTCCCATGACCGCCAGCGTTTTGCTTCAAGAGGTGACCTGGAAACCATACGCCCATTTGCCACTCCGCGTATGGACAAGTACCTTGAACAGGCTAAGTCGTTTGATAAGGATCCCAGCAAAGTGCCGCCGTCAGTGGATAAGGATGTGAAGGAAGAACTCGCTGCCAATCCCCTCGCTCCCATCACTGGAGCAATTAACTTCTATCTTCAAGCGGCCATTCAATCGCTCCGAGCCATTGATAATATACTCAATACACTTTGATTACTTTGCCCTCTTAATTAATTTACGTTTTGCTTTCGAACTACAATAAAATAAAACCTGTGTATCCTTCTCTACCCAGACTCGGTGGATCTGCTGTTTATGATTTTTGTCTGTTCGTTAAAGACCCAATTTACCCTCCCAACTTGTATTCAAGAGCCCATTAGCTCATATTTTAATTATTTAGTCAATACAAAAGGTCCAATTTAATCCTTAAATTTCATATTAAATGTTAAATTTTATAAAAATTAAAGTAAAATTATTAATTTTAATATAATTTATTCTAATTATCTAATAAAAATAATTAAATAATATTTTTAATTAAAAACTTAAATTAAATATTATTACCAAATTAATATAAAATTATGCTTTTATAAGTTTAGAATAAAATCTTACTTTTTAGCAATATTTAGTCTTAATTTCTAACAGAAAAATAATAACTTATTAATTTTTCAATAAGTCGAAGAAAGCAAAAAATTTATAGAATTATTTAATTTAATATTTATCAAAATTTATTTAAAATATTTTTTTTAATTTTTTAAATTATCTACATAATCATCTAGTGAAGATCCGAGAAACTTATTAAATTATTATTTTATTAAAAACTAAAATTAAATATTGCTAAAATATAATATTTTATTCTTTTTTGTAAAAACATATTTTTATATGAGTTCAATAATATTATTTAATTTTAAACTTTTGAATATATTATCTAATTAATTTTATTAAATAATATGAATAAATTAAAATTAAATGATTTTAGTTTAACTCAATAGAAATATATTTTTATATAATTTGATATTTATTATAAAGCTTAAGGACTAAATTGAACTTTTCTTATTGAATAAGTCTTCTGATTGGGTTGATTGATCATTTTTACCAAGTTACTTGGTAAATTGACCAAAAATAAAAATATAAACTAATCGCCCATTGATTCCAAATTCGAGAGACAAATTGGCATTTTAGCCTTTGTCTGTTTTATCATAACTTATCTTTTAGTGTTCATTAAATGATGAGAAATAATTAATTTCACGCAAGCTCAGTGTATATTAAAAAAAATAAAAATTATTAATTTTATGCAAACCTAAATCTAACATAATCTAGTATGTATATTTTTCTAAAATAAAAAGAATGATCTAATCATAGTTTGCCATGTACTTTTTTTTTTTTAAATTTACTAAGTCTAAATATATATTTTTATTTATCTACCAATTTAATAGATGAGTGACATACTAATTATCTAATCAATTTAAATGTTAGATATTAATTATCTAATCAATTTGGATATTCAAGATACTTACTCATTTTTTATTACTTGTGAGCGACTGGTGTACTTGTGGTTTAGCCCCAACAAATTTTTTGCAAAATTGTCAGGAATTTGTTTTTTATATCGATACTAAATTAGTTGCTAATAATTTAACACTTTATTTTCTTCTGTTGATTTTAAGTGTTTATATCTTTTTGGTAAAAACAGTTAAGTAGTGTATGCAAATAACGGAAAGCTTTAATAGCAACCTAGTTCCCTATAATCCAGAAATTGAAATATATTTTGATATCATAGAGCATAAAAGAGGAAACACCAAGACTGCCTCTTATGACACACCAAGACAATCATATTTCCAAGGGACGCACTATCATATCCCAAAATCTAAGCGTGATAGTCCTATTATCTTAAGAACTAATCTTAAGATAATACAAGACCTCAATTATATTATCAAAACTTTTGAATCAAAACAGTTACACTCTCAACTTAAATTTTTAACAAACTCAGAATAATACTAAATTCAAAATAGTCAACTTACTATACTTTGAAATCTCAATAATAAACAAGTTTATAATTCTGAAATAATAAACTAAATCCTATAAAAAGACTAGCAAAATAATGTACTTCAAACTAGCAAAATAACATACTTCAATACTCCTTCTAGCCATCAACTCCACTTGATCAAATCACTTATTTCTTGTGGGAAAAGATTTATGAAAGGAGTAAGCTACCATATCCACTACCGGATCAAATAAGTTTTACATTATATAGTATATACTATTTCAAACAGTTTATGAAGACTTATTGTAAAAATATTTCAAATCGAACTCAAACTTAAATAAAATTTGCAAGTATGATCACTATTATTATACGTATGACATGGGCCAATTCGACTAACTTTATACCTATTAGTATGGGCCAAAAGAATATATTTTAAGTGTCAAATACTCCACTTATAAGGAGCCAAAACGTAGCCATCAAAAACATTAAAATCCATTCATCATAAATAACATCCAACTTGTAAATCAAATTCCATAATAATAATCATATAACATAACACAAAACAAATCAAACAACAAAATAAACATATGTTTGAACCGATTTCATATAAAAAGTAAGATCTCATCAAAGTTCTCAAAATCATTCTAGAAATAATTTTTATAAAAGATTTAATTTTTAATAAGCATTCAACAATAAAATAATTTTATATCAAAAAAATTCAAATAGCTCAGTTGTAAAAATAAATAGAGGATGTGAGAATTGACTTACCTTAATCATAGTTTCCAACAATCCAAAAGACTTCAAAAAATAACTTATTATCCTATTCGAAGGACAACAAATTAGATTCACTTCTAAACTAACTTACATAAGATAATATCTTGCGCATTGTTTACTTAATTGACGATAATTTCTCTACAAAACTCAAATTATTGATCCATTTGCGCCTAAATAAACTAGACTATATTACCATTCTAACCATATATAGCTCATTATATGAGTCCAAACACATAATTTTTAGGAATTCCTGTAATACTACTAGAACTGCAATTTGGATAGCTTGAACACTGTTTACTTAATCCATAATAACTTTTTATGGGAAACTCTAATTCAATAACCGTTTGATGCTTAGAAACTCGATTCCCTAAGCTTTCTAGTAATATATAATTTTTCTATTAAAATTTATATATCAATTTCAAAATTCATATTCTAAAATAGCGTATGAATCTGTCATATCATTAATCAACTCAAAAGTTAAGTGCGACTTCAACTCTATTCATTCCAGACCTCCAATCTATCTTTTTAATGTATCTAGTTAGTTTAGAATATCATAAATGACACTAATAAATATACACGATCATAATGAATTTTATATATATGCTTAACTCATGTAGGACCCTTAAGTATTTAATAACACCCAAATCCAATCTCAAAATATATTCTTAAAGCATAACCTTGTGTTTATTGGTTATCTTAAATGTTTGGCCATCATTTAAGATTTATTTTATGCTTGTTTGTTGTATTGAGAAATATACATACAAGGTTGTGGGGGGTGGTTTCGTGCACGCACCTAAGTGTCCTAGCGACTAAGGTGCTACAATACTTTTTAACCTAATTGGGAACATGCTAACTAGTCACAAAGACTAGTGCGGAGAAAGGAAGTCGCCACCTGGGTAGAATTATCATGGCACTTTTACTTTTTACTTGGCATAACTAGATCCCATAAGGAAGCTTTGTCACATCTAAAGATGGATTCAGAAACCAACTTTCTTATTTATGTATTCCTACCTTTAATTTTATTAATAAATAATCTATTCCCTATAAATGTAATATAATTATTTTCTATACATAGGCAATAAATCATATTAAGTCCACCTGATTCTAGCCCATTTTATTAAGTCTGATCCAATCCTTATTTTGTTGGTTAGCTTAGTTAACTACTTAATTATGCCAAGACCCACTTAGTCAAGTTCAATTTCATTTATTAAGTCCAAGTTATCAACCTTTTATCCTAAATGGACTACTTTTTACTTACAAGGATCTGTTTTAGTCTACTAAGTCTAAATGGGTCAATTTTTTAATTAAGCATGGCAAAGCCTATCTAAGTCTAATTAGATTTTACAATTGGGCCCAATTACGATCTCATTAGCTTAATGGACTACAAATAACTTGCCAAACTTTAGTTTTTAAGGCCTAAGTCTAGAAGGGTTATTTTTAAATATCAATCAAATAACCAGGCATTTTTCCATCACATAGATCATAAAAAACTATAAGCAGAAAGATAAAGGAAAGCAAGAAAACTAAACTATTACGACCCTCCTAAAACTACTGAACTTAAAATAAGCAAAAACAACTAGCATGAACAGGGAAATCTCGCGAAATTCATCAAAAATCAGCAAAATTGATGATGCAGAGGTGTAATGTTCATTGGCTTTATGGCAGAACCGATCAGCTCTGCGCATAACCAATTGACTGTGTGCTAAACCGATTGGCTCTATGACTCCTTCAACTACAGAGCAATTCTAAAGGTGATTTTCTTGGGTATTTCAATAAAATCAAGTTCAAAAATGACCAAATCAATGATCGAACATGTAAAAACAAGTAAAAAGGAACAATAATAAATTAAAATTAATTAAATAAGCAAAACAAAGGAATGAGGCTTAACATACGACAAACAAATATTTTTAGGCAAAAATTACTATAACTTCAAGTAAAACAGGAACTGATGCAAAACCCATGAAGTTATCATGCCAAGACCAATTAATATTCATGAACAATCAAGAAGTAAAAGGATTTTATAAGTTTTAATCATATTGGACATTAAACAAGAATTAGCATATTCAACAGATCATTAAAAAATTTCCTAAAATGGCATGCTTATTATGAACGACATATTTCATATATTCTATCCTAAACATGAAAAATCTTCTAATAGTCAATCCTAACATAAGGATCTAATCATTTGTGGCATAGATTATCATATTCAAATCTAAAATGTTCAAAACTACAAAAAATTATCAGATTCAAAATCCTAAGCATATTATTAAATCACATAAGCAATTATAGATCAAACTCAAAACCTTAGGCAATGTTGCTAAAACATATTAATAGTCATAAAGAAAGAAAGAATGATGAGATGATGAATTTAAAAACTCTCAGTTTATCACTGTATTATGCAGATCGTTGATTCAAAAATCGGGTAAAGTATCCAGAGTGTTTAGGGTTTTGTATTTAGTTCTTGTAAATCTAGTATTTCAACTTACTAGTCGTTCTGTGCTTAGCATTACCAATTATCAAAAATGTCGTCTCCTTGGCGTAGGGTTTCATCTTCTATTTATAGAAGAAATCATAGAGACTATGATAATCATCCTTTTTTATTATTGATAATTCTTAAAAAATTATCAATAATAAAAGGGATTTATCAAAACCCTTTCTAAATCGATAAATACAATTCTTTAAGATAAATGGGTTGATTATTAACATAAAAATCCAAAATGATTAATAATCAAATAAGTATCAATAAAAAAACCTTCTAGAAAGCATATTTTTTAATTATTGACATTAAAAATCGGAGAATGTTAAAAAACAACAAAAAAATTTGAGTTTCGGGCCAATCAGCTTTACACAGAGCCAATCGGCTCTATGAAGAGTCAACCAGATGTATGCTTTGTTATTTTCCTATCCACCCCTGGGATATCATCATACGATGAAGTAAATAATGATTTTCTTTTTTTTTTCTAATATTTTTTCAAATTCTCTCATCTCCTAAGGAGTTATATCATGAGCAATAGAAATATTCTTGGGATTTTTATTGTGCCTAAATTAAATCAATCAATTAAAATAGAGTTAATGTCAAATATGCACATGCTATGATTATTAAAATACACACTACCACCGGAAAGCCATCACATAAGTAAGCAAAATAAAAAATTTATAGCATTGATCTTAGAAGCAAAAATGTCATCATCCTCATAAAGACCAGACATTATTACATCATTTTCTTCATAAAAGAATATCAATAATGTTTTCCTCAATTAATGAAGCTAAACTTTGCAGGCTCTATTCTTTGGGTAGGTTCATGAGATTTTCCAGCTTCAGCTCTACAATTTTAGCAGTGACCTATTCTTGAACGTCCTTAATGTTTAGCTCAACCATCCTATCGATAATCAAGCTCTTAAAGATTTTGAAGCTAGGCACCTCAATTATAGCTACAGTAATGGGCTCAGGCTTACTAGAGTAGGGCTTGTATTCCTTAACAAAGACATCTTTCAGAGTCTTATCCTTTGGTTTACTTTCATCTCTATCCTCATTATACCCCAAGCCACGTCGAGTCTTCTAGCCTTTAAAGTCCAACAGCTCTCCAACACCTTACTGATCCTTTCCTAGCCCTATTCTATGCATGAAGTCCATCCTTGAACATACTAGCCACCTTGGGATCCATGTAATCCTTATAAAACACAACAACCTAACACCTAGTTAGGGCATCAAGTTCTTCGGCAGCCTTTGGGATGGTCGAAATAATCTTGACACCCTTAGCATTAATCATGACTATCTCTCCTTCATGAGAAAACTTAATTTTATAGTGCACGGTAGAAGGTACTCCTCCTAGGGCATGGCCTTCTCACTAACATAGCAAAGGTTACCAGGATATCCAGGACACTAAACTCAATCCAGGATTCTATAGGACCAGTCTTCACTATATCTGAAAACGTCCTTTCTACATCTCTTTTCATCTCATCATAAGCCCTTATGACCATATATGAGACTTTAGATCCTTTGCAATCATTTCCAGTTTAGGAAGGATATGAAAGGGACAGATGTTGATGGTTGACCCAACATCTACCATCACACGGTGAGTCCTTTTCCTTTCACTTTAGTTGCGATGTAAAGATCCCTGTTGTGATCCCTTCCCTCCATTAGTAGGTCTTCGTTTGAGAAATTTATCATTATAATGGTCTTGTTGGTTACCGTCTTGATCATTTCCTCAAGGATAATTGTTGTACTTATGGTGATGCTAGACAAAGCCTGAATCAAAGCCTTTCTATGATCTAGTGAATGCATCAGTAGTCCTTAAATTTCAGTTGTCTTCTTATTATTCTTCAACTCTTCCAACAATCTTTTATCGTCTTCTTCTATGCCCTTCTCTACCTATTTCAATTCTTGTGCCCCCTTGTCACTACTCTTGGTTTCCAACCTAGTCTCTTTGTCGAAGGCATTATCTCCCTATGTCTTTAGTGTTATTGCCTTAAACCTCACATTCATCTCTAGAGCTATACTAGATGTCGATAGCCATAATCGACTTCTTCTCCTCTTGCTTCCACATTTCCATGATGCAAGTGTCTCCAAATAACTACTGATCACTATCTGATCCCCAACCACTCGTACAATATCCTCAATCTTAATATCATCCAAAGGAAGCCTGGAATAGCTAACCCTATAATCAAACTTGCCCGATGGCTGCCCGAGTAAGTCTTCATATTCATCCACTATAATATTATGAGGAAGATGCTCTACTTGCCATTCCCCACAGTTTATCAAGTCTTGAATCTCATGTCCTAGGCAATTACACTAATCAGTCATGTGCCCAAAAGTCTATTGAAACTCATAATGCTGGCTGCTATGAGAGACTGGACCAGGCTTTGATGTCAAAGGTTTAAGCTTCTTGCTTCTTACTAAATGATGGAACACCATAGATAATGATGTCCCTAGCTCGGTGAAAGTTCTTAATGGATTCTTAGTTTCAAGTTTAGGTTATGGTTCAGGTATATCCTAGAAGGAGTTCATGATTTTCTCTTCACTGAAATCATGGTTGATCGTGAAAACTTAGTTTGGGGTGGTGTTTTGTTATGGTTCAGGTATAGCAGATCGCCCCTCCATGGGTTTAAGAACTGAAGGTGCACAACGAATGAACCATAACAAAACAGCTAAGTAAACAACTAAGCAAATCAAAGAAAAGTAAAAATCAATAAGGTAGTCACGAAAGAAGCTGAGCCATAGTGTCATCGTCAAAAGGCATGGGCCCTAGCAGTTGGGGAATGAAGGAGGTATACTCTATCCTCTAGGACCGGATGGTGAGATCCTCGGGGTCATCATATCCATCCAAACTGATTGCCAGCTCTTTACCAGTAAGATCAGTTGTCCAAAACATGGAAATAGGGGGAGACAAAAGAACTCGATATCTGCTAGGTCCCCTCTCCCAATCATAGATTTGCCACCCAAACACCAAGCTCGATAGGCGGGGCCAGCCAATCATATTATTTATTTATAGTTACTTTTTGTCAAAACGCCTTAAGAATTGGTTTTTGGCCTATGCGCGCTTGATTCAGGCTGTGTAGAGCCAAACAGCTCGGCATAGAGCTAAATCGGCGCTGCACAAAGCTAATCGAGTCTGTGGGTTAGGGAACAAATATTTTTCAACCTTTTTCCCATTTTTTCACAAACTTTGAGAAAATAACGTGTGTATGTAGCATTTAAATCACATGAAATAAAATTTAATGCAAGAAAAATACTTCTCTAATAGCCGAAAAAGCCTGATGCGTGTTCAATTTGGCTAAAATGGGGGATTTCCTCCTTTTTAACAAGCCCAAGTTTTGTAACGATCTTTTGGATCAATCTGGATTTGCCAAAATCCTGATTTCATGTCGAACTTTGAAAAGATGAATGCAGAATGCAGTTTTTGTAAAAGATCTTTCTTATTTGGAATAGGATACCTAATCCACTTAAGAGCTTTGTTCAAGGGTTTATAGTTGATCACTAGCCTAGGAGTTCCTCTTTCTATTTCGCTATTCTTATTGACATAGAAAGCTGCACAAGACCAAGGTGATCTAGACTTTGAAATTAAACCTTTAGACTCAAGATCTTTAATCTCTAATCTGTAATGGCTTTCTAAAGACTCATTCATCTGAATGGGTCTGGCTTTAGTAGGGATTTGCTTATCTGAAAAATCGGTTTCATATGGTAAATCGACCATATGTTGCTTTCGATTCCAAAAAGCATTTGGAAGATCAGAACAGAGTTCATTCTCAATCTTCATTTGAAAATCAGAAATTTTTCTTTGAATAAAATCATTTTGCAATTGATCTAGGATTCTCTTCAAACCCACATCTTGTTGAAGATGAGAAAGATGGGTCTGTTTACCTTTGATCAAAGCACTGATTTCAAAATTGTAAATTGAGTGTGCTTTGAAAAGATTCAAATTTCTCTTTTTTGGTTTTTCTAGAAAAGGAAAAACAATCTTTGAATCTTCAAATTTCACATTCAACAGAAGTTTTGCAAAAGATTTCTGCTCTTCTAGTTGATTCATCTGAATCAGAGTTCTCAAACAGTGAGGAAGAATTTCAAATTGATGAAATCAAAACCTCAACTGATTATTCTGAGACAGATTCAGAGAGCTCTTTAAAGAACATTAATATGCTCACTAGGCAACAAGAAGCTCTTCTTAAGGCTGTAAAGCATATTAGTGATCCTCTTATTCAAAAGCAGGTTTTAAAAGAGATTTTAAAAACTGAATCTCTGGTTCCTTCTTCTAGTAAGAATACTTATGATCTTACTATGATTTTGGACAAAGGAAAGAAGTTGAAAAACCCTCTTCCCATCGCTCAGAACTCCGAAGGAGATTAAAACCATCAAAACAGAACTCAAAGAGTTGAAAGAAAAACAACAAAATGATTCTGTTTTGCTTCAAAGCCTGATCCTCAAGCAGAATAGTGATTCAGATTCTGAAGAGGAAAATGATTTTCAAAACCTTGAAGTTTCTGATAAATGTTCCTGAAAACTTTATCAATGTTTTAGAGGAAATTACTTCAAGAAAATATTTGATTCAAATAAAGCTTGTTTTCCCTGGTGATTTCCAGATAGAAACCATCGCGTTGTTTGATACAGGAGCAGACCTCAATTGTATCAACTGCGAACTGGTTCCTAAAAGGTTTCATCAAGAAACCAAAGAAAGACTGACTTCAGCCAATTCTTTAAAGATTAAGATTGCTGGTAAAACTGAAGCCGCAATTCTTAATAATAACATTGCTTTAAAGAATGTTTTTATTCTTACAAAGGATCTTCAGCAAACTGTTATCTTAGGGACTCCGTTTATCAATTTGATAACTCCCTTTAAAGTAACAACGACTGGAATCATTTTCAAAGCTAAAGATTCAAAGATTGTTTTTCTTTTTCTAGAAAAACCAAAAAAGAGAAATTTGAATCTTATCAAAGCACATTCCATTTACAATTTTGAAATCAATGCTTTGATCAAAGGTAAACAGACCCATCTTTCTCATCTTCAACAAGATGTGGGTTTGAAAAGAATCCTACATCAATTGCAAAATGATTTTATTCAAAGAAAAATTTCTGATTTTCAAATGAAGATTGAGAATGAACTCTGTTCTGATCTTCCAAATGCTTTTTGGAATCGAAAGCAACATATGGTCGATTTACCATATGAAAATGATTTTTCAGATAAGCAAATCCCTACTAAAGCCAGACCCATTCAGATGAATGAGTCTTTAGAAAGCCATTGCAGCTTAGAGATTAAAGATCTTGAGTCTAAAGGTTTAATTTCAAAGTCTAGATCACCTTGGTCTTGTGCAGCTTTCTATGTCAATAAGAATAGCGAAATAGAAAGAGGAACTCCTAGGCTAGTGATCAACTATAAACCCTTGAACAAAGCTCTTAAGTGGATTATGTATCCTATTCCAAATAAGAAAGATCTTTTACAAAAACTGCATTCTGCATTCATCTTTTCAAAGTTCGACATGAAATCAGGATTTTGGCAAATCCAGATTGATCCAAAAGATCGTTACAAAACGGCTTTCACAGTCCCATTCGGTCAATATGAGTGGAATGTGATGCCTTTTGGATTAAAAAATGCCCCTTCTGAATTTCAAAAAATCATGAATGATATTTTTAATCCATTTTCAAAGTTCTGTATTGTCTACATTGATGATGTCTTAATCTTTTCAAATTCCATTGAACAACATTTTAAACACCTAGAAACGTTTTTCTATGTTGTTAAGAAAAATGGTTTAGTGGTTTCAAAGTCTAAGATATCTCTTTTTCAAACGAAAATTAGATTTCTTGGTCATTACATCTCTCGGGGTACAATTACTCCAATTGAGAGATCCCTTGCATTCACTTCCAAAGTTTCCGGGATAAAATTTTGGAAAAACTCGACCAAAGATTTCTTGGTAGTTTAAATTATGTCATGGATTTCTATCCTAATTTAAACTGTCTCGCAAAGCCCCTGCATGATAGGCTAAGGAAAAACCCCCCTCCTTGGTCCGACCAGCATACAAAGATAGTTCAAAGCATCAAAAAACAAGTTTTGGAAATTCCTATCTTGCATCTAGCTGATCCTTCTGCATTCAAGATTGTAGAAACTGATGCATCAGAAATAGGATATGGTGGGATTCTAAAGCAAGTTCAAAATTCCGAAGAATGTATTGTCCAGGTTTACCGCCAACGGAATGATACCCAAAAGAATTACTCTACTATCAAAAAGGAAATCCTTTCGATAGTTCTCTGTATTTCTAAATTTCAAAGCGATCTTTTAAATCAAAAATTTCTTTTAAGGATTGATTGCAAGTCTGCAAAAGAAGTTTTACAAAAAGATGTCCAAAATATAGCTTCAAAACAGATTTTTGCCCGTTGGCAAGCTATCTTATCTGTTTTTGATTTTGAGATTGAATTTATTCGAGGAGAATCAAATTCTATTCCTGACTTTCTAACCTGAGAGTTCTTACAAAAACAGGAGTGATACAAAATGCCAAGAAAATCGAAGTCCAAAGAAGAAAAGTCCACGGCTAGTTCAAAATCGGCCCAAATTCAAAGCCCAGTGAAGGAAGTTCTCCCTTCAACTTCAAAGCCCATAAGGACTTGGACTGAGATAATCCAAGAAGAAATTGATCAACCGGATCCAGTTCAACAACAAATGGATCCTTTCAAAGCCGATCAAGCTAAACAAATTCAGGAATGGCTTGCTCAGCAAGACCCTGAATTCATTCAAAGGGTGGAAGAATACAAAAGACAAATGGTTCAATCCCTGTCTGAACCATCTACAAAGCAAATTATTCCAAAGCTAGAAGCAACTCCAAAGTCGTCCTCTTCCTCTACAAAGGGTAAAGGTATACTATCTATCCCTTTTCAAAATACCGAGATAGAGATTTTCCCTCCAAATCTATCTCAAAACTCAAATAGTTTTTCAAAGCCAAACTCTCAGGAGATTGTTTTGACGCAATCAAAACGTTTTAAATCAAATGAGTATTTGGAAAAACCTATTTTTCAAAATGTTTTAACCATTGAGGAAGGATTCTGCACAGAAAGCCCCTCAAAATTGGTTTCAAAGATTTTCCCTCCAGGTTGGTTTTTTAAACCCTGGAATATTTCAAAGCCTCAGGCTTATTACCAGTCAATCCTTGAGGTTACTGGTTCAGCCAAATTCAAGCATTTCAAAAAAGACAAAGCCCATAAAGACCCTGCATATTCAACATGCACAATCCAAAGAATCCTTCACCCGTCTGATTGGGGTATGAATTTACACTCTCCTCATTCCTTCCCTTCTTCTCTAAAAAGAACCTACCCTTCAAATCTAAACACCTCTTTCTCCTATTGGGATTACCAGTAAGCCTAGTTCAATACCTTTCTTATCCAAAACGAAGGAAGAAGCCACTCCTGGCTATTCTACTTCGACACCAGTCTTATCCAAACTTCTAAAATCCCTTATTGGTTCAAACAGTGGTGGAATTACTACGGTAATGTACCTGAGACCATCATCCCTGAGGTCTTACCTCTGTTCAACCTCTTCAAAGCAAATTATAAACCAAACTCAATAGAAAGGCGTTTTCCCCCGCTTCTTCTATTTTGTTCAAACTTCTTTCTGCCCTGGGTATGTGTATGGTACTTTCACTTCAATCTCCTTCCAGATAGTGAAATTACACTTATCCGCAGATTCAAAGTAAAATGGTGGGATAAATTCAACCACCAGGACAAACTGTCTCTAAAAGCCGTCCAAAACTTCTTGACCAAACATAGCTTCTTGCCTCCTCCTAAAGAACAAACAACGTTCTTGGCACAGAAGTATTTTCTCCTTCCAAAGCTTGCTGCAGCCCAAACCGAAGAAGATTTCCTACAACTTATAAAACAGTTGTCTAAGACAGCTTCTTCTCAAGGCAAATCCAAAGCCTCATCATCATCCTCTTCCAGTGCTAGTACTGCTGCATTCGATTTGGATGATTCAGCGGGAGACGATTGTTATGGGATACTCAAAGTCTCATAAATATTATCTCCTTCTTTAAAAGCCCATAGGTTGAAAACCAGAAATGGTAGCCCAAGGTTATTTGTGTTGGGCCAAAAAGCCCACACTAAAGCCCAGAAAAAAAAAAGAAAAAGAAAAAGAAAAAGAAAAGAAAAGAAAAGAAAAAGACAAAAGACAAAAGAAAAAGAAAAGTCAAAAAAGCAAAAGATTCTTTCAAAGCATGGCCGACAACTTTTTCAAAAGATGGTTTGTATTATCACAAGTCTCCAAAGTGTGTGAAGCATTATTACAAAAATCCAAAGACAAGTGGAATCATTTCTACTCCACTAACCAAAGCATCCAAAGCCCGTGACGGGTATCCAAAGCTCCAAGACCTCTATATATAGAGGAGTCCTCCAAAGAAGAACTCAGAACTTAGTAGAGAGAAGAAAGAATTCTAGAGAAAGAAGCTCTTCTGTTATCTAGTTCTCACAGAAGAATTAAGAGTGAGAAGAGTGAGTAAGAGAGAGAGAAATCTTGTAACTCCTCTTGTAAGTCTATATTTTCTTCTGTTTCAAAGTACTACAAAGTTGTATGTTTATTTAAAGCTTTCAAAGATTGTTTATATGTTTATGTTCAAAGCCTGTTATTATCAATAAAGCATTCAAAGTTTATTTCTTTGTCTATCTTCTTCTTCCCTGTTTCTTTCATCAAGCGTATGCTCTGTGCTTGCCTCGTCTGAGGATCCTGCACATCAGAAACTTGCTGATTGTTTCTGTTCAAATTTATTTTCAGATCTATAAGTTTATAGGCTGGAAAACAGATTCTGCAAGAGCATTTAAAGCTCCCACGGGCTGTGAAAGTGTGAATCTGGTTACCAACGCCACGAACTTAGATCTAAATCATCATTGCTTATTATTTCCTTCTATTTCCTAGATCTTGTCGCTAATTTGGTATTAGAGCCTATTGGGTTCTGGGATTAGAAGCATATCTACATTATAAAGATTTTACATTCATTTTAGACTGCATCAGGTTTCCTATAGGCAAGTTCTGTTCATTTTATGCGCAGTAGTAAGTCCCGACGGACAGGGCAGTAAAGCTGAGAGCTGTGGTCCAGACTTGTATATATATATATATACAGATAGTGAGAGAAACACCTTCCTCTTATATTCTTATCCTCCTCTTGTAAGTTATATTTCTTTAGTTTAAAGCTTTCATTTTTAAAGCTTTCAAAGTTTGTATATTTGTTTAAAAGTTTATGTTCAAAGTTTGCGATTATCAATAAAGTTTATCTTCTTTATCTACCATTTTAAGATTTAACAAGCGTATGCTCTGTGCTTGCCTCGTCTGAGGATCCTGCACACCAGAAACTTGTTGATCTATTTCTGTTTTTCTCTATCTTGTTTTTATCTTGGTATCAGAGCCAATTGGGTTCCGGGAAAGAAGCATCATCTGCATAAAGAAGATTTTAATCTCATTTTAATCTGCATTATATCACTGATAAACAAGCACTGTTCATTTATGCACAGTAGTAAGTCCCGTAAGGTGTAAGGGCAGTAAAACTGGTGGCTTGGTTCATGTTTGTTTAGAAAGTTATTTTGGTTTATTTTAAAATGAATTTAGAACTATTTTTCTGTAGATCTTCTTCTTTTTCAAACTCTTCTACCTCTGAGTCCTCAAGGTACAAAGGTTTAGTAAATAGTGAAGAGATCACTATTGAAGATCTTACAAAGCATATTGATGATTGGGAAATACCCAAAGTTCAAAAGAAACAAATTTATGAGTATTCAAAGTTTTCTCTTTTCAAAACTGATTTTACTATCAAAACTGAAGAAAGAGATATTCAGATTTCAAAGCCTTTTGAAGAAATTTATCTTTTAAATCCAAAGACCCTCCAGAAGCATAAAGAAAAAGATTATAAGTATATCCATATAGGCCTTGTCCATGTAGGAATAAAGCCCCTTACCAGAGAAGGTTTAGATACTTCCATCTTAGCAGTCCTTAGAGATGCTAGGTTTACAAATTTTTATGATTCTTTATTAGGTACTGTTGAGTCGAGCCTCAATAAAGGACCAATTTCTTTCAATTGTTTTCCAAACATTACAATTTCATTAAATGATAAAAATGTTTTAAAGAGCATTGTTCTTCAAATAAAGACACATAACTACAAAATGCTTGAAGGATCTATTCTGATAGCATTGATTTTCAAAATACATTACAAAGCTATGATTTCTGCTTTTGGTTCAAAACACAAGCTCCATTCACCAAAAGGAGAAACTTTATTCCTACAAACAGATCTCTCCAAATCCAACGCAACAATTCCAAAAACCATTCAATGGAAAGACATCACTCTTCCAGAAGAATGGATCCTTGAAGGTGCAACCCAACCTGAATCCCCAAAGCAAACAGAACCAAATACAAATCTCAAAAATATAACCCAATTCCTAGATGGAAAAGTAAAGCTTACATTCAACAGGAAATCAACCTCTTCTAGATTTTCTGATGATGATTCTTCAACATTGACTATAGATATTGGAAGGGTATCAAAAATACCTTCTATTATTTATGCTCCTTACAAAGAACCAACTCCATCTCAAACACAACCTAGATTTTCAACATCTAATATACCAAGCTCAAACAATATACTACAGAATGTTGATTACCAAAGCAATATCCCCAGACCAGTCTACAATGAACCAAAGAAAGAAGATGAGGATATAGAGATCGTCTCTACCCCATTTTCACCATCACCATCTACAATAACACAAAATCTAGAAGCAGAAATCAACATGATTTCAAAAGATTTTCAAATTGATAAAAAGCTTTTACATGAAGATTTCTATTCAAAGAAAAACCATTCTAAAAAACTTTGATTTTTTAAGAATTTTTTACAAGAAAAAGACAGTATTCAAGAAAGATACTATCAATTTTGCATTCAAAACAAAGTCCAAATCAAATTTTTTGATTGGTTTCAAATTTATTGCAAAGAAAATAGTATTCTTTATCCTTTCAAAGAAAAGATCATTAGTCCTGTCACGGTAAGAAATAAGGCTCCAGAATGGAAGGTCGGAGAAAACCTAACCATCCAGTCTGAACATCCTCCCCTTAAGAAGATAACCATTCCTTATGGAGAGAATGAGATAGAGGCTACACCTTACAAATTAGTAGGAGAAGATCTTGAGAAAAATGTCAAGAATATTGTTCAACAGAATAATTTCTCGAATACCTATCTTAACACAATAGGGAAGCAGCTTGTTAGGATAGAAAGCCAGATCCAAAAACCTCCGATAGTCTTCACCTCTCCAATCCCCAACACTGAACATCCAAAAGAGACAAGCCAATCAGAAAAGCTCAAAAATCCAGTCTTCAAACCCTACCAAATCTCAAAGCCTAGCCAAGATCAATTTCAAAGCAAACTGAGTTTGCTAGAGCAGTCAGAGAACAACTTAGCAAATTAGCAACTTCTGAGTCCTCCAAAAACCTAGTACCAGATACTTCTCAAAGCAGTAGGAATATCAGTGCTTTAGATCAAGCCCAAAGCGATGAATCTAATGATTCAGAGCTTGAAAGTATCACCAACAAGCCCTCCAACATCAACAGATTGGGATGGCAAGCCCCTAGATTGACCTGGCATACTCCTAGGAACACTGCTCCAGATCTAGGAATAGAAAATAGGAACAATATCCTAACCCAATCTAGATTCAATGCCTCCTCCGTCTATGAATGGAATATAGATGGAATGTCAGAATACAATATTGTTGGTCTCTTACAACAGATGACCATGGCAGCCAATGCTTACAAAACCCAAAGCGGTACCTCTGATAGAGCCATTGCTGAGCTCCTTATAGCTGGATTTTCTGGCCAGCTTAAAGGATGGTGGGATTACCATCTCACACAAGCACAACAGCTCCAAATCCTAGGTGCCATCCAAACCACAATAGAAAGGACCCCCATCTTAGATGAACTAGGAAATCCAATTGAGGATGCTTTGTCAATCTTAATACTAACGATTTCCCTCCACTTCATAGGAGTCCCTTCTCTTCTGAAAGACAAGAATGCTGAGCTCCTTAGCAATCTAACCTGCAAAAAGCTTAGCAATTTCCAAGCCTACAAAGACACCTTCCTGACCAGAGTCATGCTTAGGGAAGATTCAAGCCAACCTTTCTGGAAAGAGAAATTCTTAGCTGGTTTACCTAAGATTCTAGGTGAAAGAGTTAGGAATACCATAAGAGAAGCCTATAATGGCCAGATCCCTTATGATTTCTACACTTATGGTGAATTAGTGAGCCTTACCCAGAAAGAAGGATTGAAGATATGCCATGACCTTAAACTCCAAAAACAACTCAAATGGGAAATGAAAAAGACTAGGCAAGAACTAGGTAGTTTTTGTAACCAGTTTGAGTATAACCCCATGGAGCCTTCCTCTACCTGCAAAGGAAAATACAAAGAAGATTTTTCCAAATCTTTTAAGAAAAAACGTTTTTTCAAAAATAGAAAGACTCCTAAAAATAAAGAGAATTTCTACAAAAAGCTATCCTCTTCAAAATTTCCAAAACAAAATTCCAAAAAAGATTTTAGCAAAATTACTTGCTATAAATGTGGCAAGAAGGGCCATACTTCAAAGTATTGCAAGTTTTCCAAAAAACTCCATGAGCTCCAAATAGAAGAAGAAGTTTTAAACAAAATTTCAGCTCTTCTTGTTGATTCCTCTGAATCAGAATTTTCGAATAGCGAGGAAGAGTTTCAAATTGATGAAATCAAAACCTCATCCGATTATTCTGAATTAGATTCTGAAGATATTTCAAAGAATATTAATATGCTCACTAGGCAACAAGAAGCTCTTCTTGAAGCCGTCAAGCATATTAATGACCCCCAAATCCAAAAACAAGTTTTGAAAGAAATCCTAAAAACTGAAACCCTTGTCCCTTCTTCTAGTAAGAATACTTATGATCTTACTATGATCTTGGATAAAGGGAAAAAGCTAAAAAACCCTCTTCCTACTATTCAAGAACTTCAGAAAGAAATCAAAGCAATCAAAACTGAGCTCAAAGATTTGAAAGAAAAATAACAAAATGATTCTGTTTTGCTTCAAAGCCTGATCCTCAAACAGAATAGTGATTCTGATTCTGAAGAGGAAAATGATTTTCAAAATCTTGAAGTTTCTGAAAGTGTTCCAAAAAACCTCATTAACGTTTTAAAGGAAATTACCTCAAGAAAATATTTGATCCAAATAAAGCTCATTTTTCCTGGTGATTTCCAAATAGAAACCATCGCTTTATTTGATACAGGAGCAGACCTCAACTGTATCAATTATGAGATGGTTCCTAAAAGGTATCATCAAGAAACTAAAGAGAGGCTTACTTCAGCCAATAGTTCAAAGATTAGGATTGCGGGAAAGACTGAAGCTGCAATTCTAAATAATAATATTGCTTTAAAAAATGTTTTTATTCTTACAAAAGATCTTTAGCAAATAGTTATTTTGGGAACTCCTTTTATCAATTTGATTACTCCTTTCAAAGTAACTACTGCTGGTATTATTTTTAAAGCTAAAGATTCAAAGATTGTTTTCCCTTTTATAGAAAACCCAAAAAGAGAAATCTCAATCTTATTAAAGCCTACTCAATTTACAATTTTGAGATAAATGCTTTGATCAAAGGAAAACAAACCCAGCTTTTCCACTTAAAACAAGACATGGGTTTGAAAAGGATCCAAAATCAAATGCAAAATGATTTTGTACAAAGAAAAATCTCTAATTTGCAAAAGAAGATTGAAAATGAAGTTTGTTCTGATCTTCCTAATGTTTTTTGGAGACGAAAACAACATATGGTAGACTTACCATATGAAAAAGATTTTTCTGATAAACAAATCCCTACCAAAGCAAGACCCATCCAAATGAATGAAACCCTAGAAAGCCATTGTAGAATAGAAATAAAAGATTTAGAGCAAAAAGGTTTGATTACCAAGTCTAGATCCCCCTGGTCATGTGCAGCTTTCTATGTCAACAAAAATAGTGAGATAGAAAGAGGAACACCTAGGTTGGTGATTAATTACAAACCTTTGAATAAAGCCCTAAAGTGGATCAGATATCCAATTCCAAACAAAAAAGATCTTCTTCAAAAGCTTCATTCTGCTTTTATTTTTTCAAAGTTTGATATGAAATTAGGATTTTGGCAAATCCAGATTCATCCAAAAGACAGATACAAAACTGCATTCACAGTTCCATTTGGCCAGTACGAATAGAATGTAATGCCCTTCGGATTAAAAAATGCTCCTTCTGAATTTCAAAAAATCATGAATGACATTTTCAATCCTTATTCAAAGTTTTGCATTGTCTATATTGATGATGTATTGATATTTTCAAATTCTCTAGAGCATGTAACACTTGGAGACATTTTTCTATGTTGTTAAGAAAAATGGTTTAGTAGTTTCAAAATCCAAGATATCTTTATTTCAAACAAAAATTAGATTTCTTGGACACTATATCTCTCGGGGAACTATCACCCCAATTGAAAGGTCTCTAGCATTTACTTCAAAGTTTCCAGACAAAATTTTGAAAAAAACGCAATTACAAAGATTTCTTGGTAGTTTAAATTATGTTATGGATTTTTATCCAAATTTAAATTGTCTTGCAAAGCCCCTTCATGATAGAGTGAGAGAGAAAGTGAGAGAAATACCTTCCTCTTATATTCTTATCCTCCTCTTGTAAGTTATATTTCTTTAGTTTAAAGCTTTCATTTTTAAAGCTTTCAAAGTTTGTATATTTGTTTAAAAGTTTATGTTCAAAGTTTGTGATTATCAATAAAGTTTATCTTCTTTATCTACCATTTTAAGATTTAACAAGTGTATGCTCTGTGCTTGCCTCGTCTGAGGATCCTGCACACCAGAAACTTGTTGATCTGTTTCTGTTTTTCTCTATCTTGTTTTTATCTTGGTATCAGAGCCTGGTTTTCTATCCTAACAAGCTGCTTCCCTATTGTGTTAAGATAGGTATTCGAGAAATTATTCTGTTGAACAATATTCTTGACATTTTTCTCAAGATCTTATCCTACCAATTTGTAAGGTGTAGCCTCTATCTCATTATCTCCATAAGGAATGGTTATCTTCCTAAGGGGAGGATGTTCAGACTGGATGGTTAGGTTTTCTCCGACCTTCCATTCTGGAGCCTTATTTCTTACCGTGACAGGACTAATGATCTTTTCTTTGAAAGGATAAAGAATACTATTTTCTTTGCAATAAATTTGAAACCAATCAAAAAATTTGATTTGGACTTTATTTTGAATGCAAAATTGATAGTATCTTTCTTGAATACTGTCTTTTTCTTGTAAAAAATTCTTAAAAAATCAAAGTTTTTTAGAATGGTTTTTCTTTGAATAGAAATCTTCATGTAAAAGCTTTTTATCAATTTGAAAATCTTTTGAAATCATGTTGATTTCTGCTTCTAGATTTTGTGTTATTGCATATGGTGATGGTGAAGAGGGGGTAGAGACGATCTCTATATCCTCATCTTCTTTCTTTAGTTCATTGTAGACTGGTCTGGAGATATTGCTTTGGTAATCAACATTCTGTAGTATATTGTTTGAGCTTGGTATATCAGATGTTGAAAATCTCGGTTGTGTTTGAGATGGAGTTGGTTCTTTGTAAGGAGCATAAATAATAGAAGGTATTTTTGATACCCTTCCAATATCTATGGTCGATGTTGAAGAATCATCATCAGAAAATCTAGAAGAGGTTGATTTCCTGTTGAATGTAGGCTTTACTTTTCCATCTGGGAATTGGGTTATATTTTTGAGATTTGTATTTGGTTCTGTTTGCTTTGGGGATTCAGGTTGGGTTGCACCTTCAAGGATCCATTCTTCTGGAAGAGTGATGTCTTTCCATTGAATGGTTTTTAGAATTATTGCGTTGGATTTGGAGAGATCTGTTTGTAGGAATAAGGTTTCTCCTTTTGGTGAATGGAGCTTGTGTTTTGAACCAAAAGCAGAAATCATGGCTTTGTAATGTATTTTGAAAATCAATGCTATCGGAATAGATCCTTCAAGCATTTTATAGTTATGTGTCTTTATTTGAAGAACAATGCTCTTTAAAACATTTTTATCATTTAATGAAATTGTAATGTTTGGAAAACAATTGAAAGAAATTGGTCCTTTATTGAGGCTCGACTCAACAGTACCTAATAAAGAATCATAAAAATTTGTAAACCTAGCATATCTAAGGACTGCTAAGATGGAAGTATCTAAACCTTCTCTGGTAAGGGGCTTTATTCCTACATGGACAAGGCCTATATGGATATACTTATAATCTTTTTCTTTATGCTTCTGGAGGGTCTTTGGATTTAAAAGATAAATTTCTTCAAAAGGCTTTGAAATCTGAATATCTCTTTCTTCAGTTTTGATAGTAAAATCAGTTTTGAAAAGAGGAAACTTTGAATACTCATAAATTTGTTTCTTTTGAACTTTGGGTATTTCTCAATCATCAATATGCTTTGTAAAATCTTCAATAGTGATCTCTTCACTATTTACTAAACCTTTGTACCTTGAGGACTCAGAGGTAGAAGAGTTTGAAAAAGAAGAAGATCTACAGAAAAATAGTTCTAAATTCATTTTAAAATAAACCAAAATAACTTTCTAAATAAACATGAACCAAGCCACTAGTTTTACTGCCCTTACACCTTACGGGACTTACTACTGTGCATAAATGAACAGTGCTTGTTTATCAGTGATATGATGTAGATTAAAATGAGTTTAAAATCTTCTTTATGCAGATGATGCTTCTTAAGCAAGTTCAAAACAACAAAGAATGTATTGTCCAATTTACTTCTGCACACTGGAATGATACACAAAAAAACTATTCAACTATCAAAAAAGAAATTCTTTCGATAGTTTTGTGCATTTCAAAATTTCAAAGCGATCTTTTAAACCAAAAATTTCTTTTAAGGATTGATTGCAAATCTGCTAAAGAAGTTTTACAAAAAGATGTTCAAAACATAGCTTCCAAACAAATTTTTGCCAGATGGCAAGCTATTCTTTCTGTTTTTGACTTTGAAATCGAATACATAAGAGGAGATTCAAATTCAATTCCAGACTTTCTAACCAGAGAGTTTCTTCAAAAACAGGAGTGAAAATGCCAAGAAAATCAAAAGCAAAAGAAGAAAAGTTGACAGCAAGTTCAAAGCCTTTCCAAAGTCCAAAGAAGGAAATTTTGCCTTCTTCTTCAAAGCCCATCAAAACCTGGACCGAAATCATCCAGGAAGAAATTGACCAAAGCAAGGCCGATCCGGCCCAACGACAGTTGCAAATTCAGGAATGGTTTGCACAGCAAGATCTTGAATTCCTGAAAAGGGTCGAAGAATATTCAAAGCAATTGATACAACTTCAACCCGAAGCATCTCCAAAGTCATCCTCTTCTTCCAACAAGGGTAAATGTATACTTTCTATCCCTTTTTCAAAACCTGAGATAGAAATTTTTCCTCAAAACCTATCTCAGAGCTCTAAAAGTATTTCAAAGCCCAACTCTCAAGAAATAGTTTTGTCATAAACAAAACTTTTTAAATCCAACGAATATATAGAAAAGCAAAATTTTCAAAACATTTTAACTATTGAGGAAGGATTCTGTACAGAAAGCCCCTCAAAACTGATTTCAAAGATTTTCCCTCCAGGATGGTATTTCAAGCCCTGGAATATTTCAAAGCCTCAATCCTATTACCAGTCTATCCTTGAGGTAACTGGTTCTGCAAAGTTCAAACATTTCAAAAAACACAAAGACCATAAAGACCCTGCATATTCTACATGCACCATACAAAAAATCCTCCACCCTACAGATTGGGGAATGGATTTACACTCTTCACGCTCTTTTCCAACTACTCTCCAAAGAACCTACCCATCAAGCCTAAACACTTCCTTCAACTATTGGGATTACCAACAAGCTTGGTTTAATACATTTCTTCTCCAAAACGAAGGACAAAGCCATTCTTGACTTTTCTACTTCGATAGAAGCTCAATCCAAACTTCAAAGATCCCATATTGGTTTAAACAATGGTGGAATTTTTATGGCAATGTTCCTGAGACCATAATTCCAGAAGTTCTACCTCTGTTTAACCTTTTCAAAGCCCACTACAAACTAAACAAAATAGAAAGACGTTTTCCCCCGTTACTTCTATTTTGTTCAAACTTTTTTCTCCCCTGGGTATGTGTTTGGTATTTCCATTTCAATCAAGCAACAGATGGAGAAATCATCCTTACCCGGAGGTTCAAAGTCAAATGGTGGGATAAATTTAACCACCAAGATAAATTATCACTAAAGTTGGTACAAATTTCCTTTCCAAAAATAGCTTCTTGCCACCTCCGAAAGAACAAACCACTTTCTTGGCACAGAAGTCCTTCATAATTCCAAAGCTAGCAGCAGCCCAGACAGAAGAGGATTTCTTACAATTGATCAAACAATTGTCGGAAACCACCTCTTCCAAAGGAAAATCAAAAGCTTCATCTTCCTCTTTCAGCACCAGCTCGGCAGCAATAGACCTAGATGGTGACTCAAACGAAGATGACTGTTTTGGGATTTTCAAGCCCATTAAATGACACCTCTACAAATCCCGTGGGTTGAAAACCAGAAATGGCAGCCCAAAGATATTTTGTAATGGGCCAAAAAGCCTAATAATAATAAAAAAAAAAGAGTCATATAAAGAAAAAAGAAAGAAAAGAAAAAAGAAGACAAAAGAAGAAAAAGCAAAAGATTCTTTTCAAAGCATGGCCGACAACTTTCACAAAAGGAGTAAAGTATCTTACTCCATTATCAGAAGACTACACGCACAAGTGGAGCCCCTTTTATTCCATTAAGAAAAGCATCCAAAGCCTGAAGGAGAGCATCCAAAGCTTGAAGACCTCTATAAATAAGAGGAGTTCTCCTTAGAAGAGGGCAGACTGAAAAATACGAAGAAGAAGCTCTTGTATTCTTCAAGTCGCACAAAGAAGAAGAAATATAGTGAGAAAAGAGAGAGTATAGAGTGAGAGAGATAGTGAGAGAAACACCTTCCTCTTATATTCTTATCCTCCTCTTGTAAGTTATATTTCTTTAGTTTAAAGCTTTCATTTTTAAAGCTTTCATTTTTAAAGCTTTCAAAGTTTGTATATTTGTTTAAAAGTTTATGTTCAAAGTTTATGATTATCAATAAAGTTTATCTTCTTTATCTACCATTTTAAGATTTAACAAGCGTATGCTCTGTGCTTGCCTCGTCTGAGGATCCTGCACACCAGAAACTTGTTGATCTGTTTCTGTTTTTCTCTATCTTATTTTTATCTTGTATATATATATATATATATATATATATATATATATATATATGCGTGTGTGTGTGTGTGTGTGTGTTGTGTGTGTGTGTGTGTGTCTGTGTCTGTGTCCTAAAGAAGGCAAAAACATCATTTTGGTCCCTGACCTTCCAAAATTATATTTTAGCCCTCGGATGGGCTAATTACCAATGTAGTCTTCAGAAGACACTTATAAAGTCAACTGAATCCAAAAGTGGGCATTTTCAATTTAAAGTAAAATTCAACACCCGAAAGGTGAAATGTTAAGAAAAATTCAAAAGTAGGCGACGTCCTCAGAATTCCAAGCAGGCAAAGTCCTCAAAATTCAAAAGCAGACGAAGTCCTCAAAATTCCAAGCAAAAAATTATGGCGGGCAAAGTCCTCAAAAATTCAAGTAGGCAAAGTCCTCAAGAATTGAAATAGGCGTAGTACTCTAAATCAAACGAGCGGGGTCTTCACATCAAATCAAAACTTCTACAACAGTTCAGACTTATGGAGCGAAGCTTCTACAGCTCATATCCTTTTAATTGTATCCTAGATATTATAATCTTTCTTAATTTATTTAATCTCATGAATATTTTTCGACAAACCGGGGCAGCTGTCAACACTCATTTTTTGAATTCAGATATCGAGAGAATTACGGAAAATCCAATGGTGAAAGTTAGTACCTTCCTTAAGTCTCGAGAGCTTAAGGACGGACAAATTTCAGTAAGATTTAAGAATAATTGAACTTAAAATTACTTTTTGAGAATCAAATTGGACTTAATTGTCAGAAAAAATTAACTTTAGGAGTGAAATGATAGTTTTTGCAAGTTCAGGGACTAAAGTGTAAATTTTTTAAAGTCTTTGCTCCTTAGAGATAATGAGCTCTGCATATAGCCGAATCGGTTCTACATAAAGCTGATTGACTAATTTCAAAATTCGATATCGTGGGCGGCGGTTTTGGCCTGCACCCAAGTGTCTTTTGCAACTACGATCCTGCAAGACTTTTCAACTTAATTGGGAACAAGCTAACTAGTCACAGAAACTAGCGCGGAGATGGGAGTCGCCACCTGGGTAACAAAGACACTTTTACTAATGAGTGACGTTTTTTAATTCCATAAGGAAGCTTACGTCATAAATCCATAGATGAATCTCGAAGGCAACTTCCTTATTTGTGTATCTATCTTTAATTTTGTTATTTAATGGGCTATTCTCTATAAATGCAGCATAATACTTCTATACATCAAGCACTACAACATGTGAAATCTACCTAAGTCTAGCCCATTTTATTAAGCCCAGCCCATACTCCAAGTTATTATCCTAATTTACTAATTAATTATGTACAATTAGTCTAACCCAATTACAAGTTATGCTTTGATTTTCAATCTTTAAGACCAATGGACTACTTTTTATGAAAAGACCCAATTTAGTGATCTTAAATCTAATATGGCTCAATTAATTCAATTAAAATATGACAAAACCCACTAAGTCTGTATGGATTTTAAATCTAGGCTCAATATACATCCAAAATAAAGCAAAGATAAAGTGCAGAAAAATTAAGTCTAGCTATTACAACCGTCCTACAACTAAATATCAAAATAAAAACACATAAACTAAGTTATAGTGTAAAAAAATTGCTAAAAATCACACAAAAATCTGAAAATAGGGCCAAAATTGGTGTCGAGCATATTCGGCCTAACGCAGAGCCGATTGGTACTACATAAAGCCAATCGGCTCTAGGGCTTGGCCTTATTTTTTTGAGTTTTAATCATGCTTTTATCTCTTGTGCAATCCAAGAACATAAAAAATAAATTAAATTAAACCAAAAAATATAAAATAATACAAACCCTAGAAATCAAAAAACTGACATAAGGTAAATAAAACTTCACATGGTAGATTTCAAATTTCAATCATGTAACCTTATAAATCTAATTCAAATGAAAAACTATAAAGAAGACACAAATCCAACATGTAATCCTAATCATTTTACTAATAATATTTAAAATCCAAAAGCAAATATATTATCATATTCAAAATCCTACATGTTCTTATTACCATATTCAAAATCCAATAAAATTAACAACCTATTAATTAATAAGAAACCCTAATCTAATCATGTAAGACATAGAAAACATTAGAAAATATCCTAATCATGTTCCTAGAATTATAGAAACGCAAGAATTGGTTGAAGGGAAAAGTGATGTTGATGATGCTGGATGCGGGAAACCCTCAGGTTGTCACTGTAGTTTGCTGATCTGCGAGTCTCTAGAGATGATGAGGTTGTTGAATCAAGGATCAGTCGAGAAATCTTTTGGCATTCTATAAAAAAAGTCTTATAATCTAAGGTTCTTTCTTAGTGACTTTGCTCTCCAGTTATCAAAAAAGCTCTCTGCTTAATCGAACGTAGGTTTTTAGTATTTTCAGTAACTGTAGCCTATAATCAATATACCTCCCTCAGGCCTAGGGCATCATGTTTTACATTTAGCAGCAGGGTTAGGAAACCCTTGATAACTACTTAATTATTTAAATTAAAATGAAACAATTATCTTCTCCTTTTATCAAATAATTAAACCTTTTAAGATTAATATCCAATAAATCAAATTAAAATCCTTATAAATTAAATAATTATCACTAAATTTATTTTTAAAATCCCAATAATTATCATAGATGAAGCTATTCCAATGTCACTTGATGAAAGCACTATTGAACCTTTATATTCTCCCATTGGAAAAGAATTAGAAATTATTAATGAACCACCTAAACTTTAGCTTAAAGAGTAACATACTCAAATATGTCTTCTTGGGAGAAGGAAATATATATCCAGTAATTGTAGATTCTGATCTTTCTCCTTTAGAGGAAGAGGTAACTATTAAGGAATTAAGAAGACTTGAGAAAGCTATTAGGTGAAAAAATTATGATACCAAGGGTATTAGTCCAATAATGTGTATGTATGAGATTATTTTAGAAGACAATATCAAAGCTCTTAGAGATACCCAAAGAAGACCTAATCCTAACATGAAAGAGGTAGTGAAAAAGAAGTCCAAAAATTATTGGATGAGGGTATTATATACCCTATAACTAATAGTAATTGGATAAGCCCTGTTCATATAGTACAAAAAAAATCTGGTATTACAGTTGTTAAGAATGAAAAGGGGAGTTAGTTTCTATAAGAATGACAACAGGATGGAGAATGTGTATTGATTATAGGAAGTTAAATTTTGCAACAAAGAATGATTATTTTCCTCTTCCTTTTATTGATCAAATATTAGAGCGTTTAGCAGGACATGGATTTTACTATTTTTTTGATGGACTTTCAGGCTATTATCAAGTACCTATTGCACCTGAAGATCAAGAAAAGACAACCTTCACGTGTACCTTTAGAACTTTTGCGTTTAGGAGGATGCCTTTTGGACTTTGCAATGCCCCTACAACATTCAAAAGATGTATGCTTTCTATTTTTTCTGACATGTTAGAAGACTACATCGAGGTATTTATGGATGATTTTTCAGTTTTTAGCTCCTCATTTAATACATGTCTAAGTAATTTGACTCGTATTCTTGAGAGATGCATTGGGTGTAATGTAACGCCTGCATTTTCTCATTATCCATGTTATGTGCATTTACATTTAATCATTGGGCATATGATGGTATATCAATGATATTTTTATTTTATGAGAACATATATATATTAATTATAAGTATAGAATAAGAAGCATGATATTAGATTATTAATTTAGATAAGTTGATTAAGTACTTGGGTTATGTGTATTAAGCCTTAAGACTTAATTGAACCAATAGTTGAAGGTTGGGTAAATAGATTGGACTTAAAAGATACAATTAAAAGTTAGTACCTATATATGGTTAGTAAGAATTAATTTAGGGTGATAAAAATAGTTTAGTAGGTGGTGGCATTAAGAGAGTAATATTGGAAATTGGAACCATGAGCAAGCTCATTTTACCTCTTCATTTCTCTAAAATTCGTACATGGCCAAAAATACAAAATTTGGAATAAGAGAGAGGAGTGGAATACCTAGAAAAACTTAAGATTAAGATAGGATTTTGCCAACTATTGAAGGAGCCAAGCTAAAGCTAAAGGATTTAAGCATATTAGCAACCCAAAAGCTGAAATTGGTAAGTTGTTACTTGAGTGTTATTAATTTGTCATTAGGGTTCTTGATTACAAATTAGAAAAACTTCATTTGATGCTCTCATTGATTAATTAAAGGTCTGATTATCATGAATTAGTAGAGTATTGAATGATTGCATAAAGATTAAGCTTGATTTAAGTTTAAGTATGTTAAGATAGAAAACTGTCAAAATTCCAGCAACCTTGATGTTCTGTATTTTAGGCATAACATGGGTTATATAAGTCCAAATTAAGCTTAATTGGTGTCTATGGAAATTTTAAAAAGTCCTCTATAACTTTGTAGTTTTGTGATTTTGTTATTTTTGCCGTTTCGATTGCTTAAATTGAGAAAACAGATTGCTGCTCAGATACAACTAGCTGTATGACCATTGCTCAGTAATTTGAAAATAATTAAATCTATAGAAGTCGGAATTGAGTAATTCTTCTTGGAGATGAAACTAGACGCATAAATGGATATGTCTATTTAATATGAGATTTTTGTATTAAGCCAATTTTGCCCAGCAATAAATATACCTTGGTACTAAATTCTGTCTAGAAAACAGAAATATTGGAGATTAGTTTTATGCAATTTATTGATGTTAATTTGAGTTAAATTGGTATTTAACTAGATGGGAAATGTTTATAGGATATTAAAACAGTAATTGAGAGTCTTAGAGGAAGAGTTAAACCTATGAATTAGAGAGGGGATGATCTTGTAATGCATTAGAACTCGCATTTACATGAATATTTGTAATATGCATGAAATGTGAATTGATGAATGTGTTGACAGGTACTCAAAGGCCTGGAAAGGAAGTTGTGGAGAAAGGAGGTTCTTATATGCTAAAGGAATAAATATATTTTGAGTAAGTAAATAGTTAATATTTGCTATGTTCATATATTTAATCAAATGTTCCGCAAATGGTTGCGTTTGCTTAATATTGTTTATGTTTGAATGACTGAGATGGAAATGATTGGTGTTGAGTGGAACAATTGTTATTGCTGAAATATGATATAAGTGAAATGATTGAATTGTGATGTTAAGTGCATATGTGCATGTGAATGGTGGATTCCCCTGTGAAAAAAAAAAATATATATATATATATATAAAGCCTTTGGAGGCTAAAGCCTAGAGAGGCTATAAAAGTGTATAATGTGAGATGAGGCGAAGCAGCTTACGTGTGTGATATGTGAGGATGAGGCGGAGCAGCACATTAAAGGGGATCCACAAGCCGTGAGAACTAACCATAATTGTTGAATTGTATTCTTCTATGATGGTTGTAATGAATTGAGTAGAATGGTATGACTTCATACCTAAACTATGAATATCATGGAAAGTTATGTGATTGGGTGGAAATTGTATTAAGTGTATGTGATATAGATTATGTTGATTATTTATTTCATTTGGAGGCTCACCCCTCTCCAAAAATTTTCTTTTCAGGTTTGTAAATAGTAGTGCATCCGTTGGTTATATGCGAAGTCTAGCTTTTAGCAGTTCTGTCAAGTTGGGCCAGTTTTGTGAAGTCTCCTCCTGATGCATTTTTGTATGCAGTTATGTGATATATATGGAAGTATGCCTTATAAGGCATAAGAAGATGTTTGTAATACTTGTTAAATGATGTTTAAGTATAATCATATGTTTATATGTTAATAACCTTGTGTCTGGATTCTTAACAACCTACATATTGACCTATCTACCTGTAGTATATATTCTACGACGCTTGTATGCTTCCTGGCTAATGTTTATTGGTTAGCATGTGATGGGGGTGTTACATTTTAGTGGTATCAGAGCAGGGATTAGATTCATTGGGAGTAGATTCATGTTGCACATTATTAAGCATATGATATATGTTCTTTGAACTTGACTGAATATTTGCATTTCATATATATAGATGGAGAGACAAGGAGAACACGTAACTGGCCCAGATAAGTCATTAGAGTCTGTGCATGGTCATGAAAATGCATCTAAACATGATCAACATGATGAGCATGAGTTACATTCTGAAAATGCTGCACAATCGAATGTACAAAATGTTATGGAACAGTTTATGGATTTTCTGATGCAACGGGCAGCTCAACAACAAGCACCGCCTCGGACTCAACAACAAAAGGTCATGATAGATAAGAATTATGAAAGAGTTAGGAAACAATGTGCTAATGTTTTCAAGGTACTACCCGATCCTGAGGCTGAGGAATGGTTACGAAATACAGAAAGGGTGTTGGATAGATTTAATTGCACATCCGAACAAAGGCTTCTATATATAGTATCTTTAATAGAAAAGATGCACTTGATTGGTGGGAAACAGTTTTAAGAAGCAAAGATCGACCAATGACTTTGACTTGGAATGATTTCTTGAGAGAATTCTTGCGAAGTATACTCCAGAAATTTATAGAGATGAAAGAAGCTTGAATTTCTTGATTGAAACGAATGATATGCTTCGCAGTCGAAGTTCAATTTGTGAGATTATGTAAGTATGCACCGGAAGAAATAGCCAGAAGAACTGAAAGGAAGAAATTTGAGATGGGTTTGAGGCTTGACATTCGTGAGAAAATGGCGTTGAAACCTCATAATTACAATGCCTCAATTGAAGGCTGCTTTGAGAGTCAAGAAACATCATTTGAAAGGAATACTATGGAAGCTAAAAGAAGAAGATCATTGGTGCTTATAGTAATCCTCCAAGACATATTAGTATTTCTTCATTTAGAGGCTCTAATTCACGTGGAGTAGTTATCGTGGACGAGGGTTTGGTGGTCAGTCTAGTAGATCCTCCACAGTACCTTATAGTAGAGGTGGATACAATTCATCCAGACTTGAGGGAGGACAAGTTTCAGCCAGTAGAGGGTTTGCTCCTGTTTGTCTTACGTGCAACAAGAGACATACTGGAGAATGTTGGGGACCTAGACCAGTAGTATGTTTTACTTGTCGTAGGCCAGGACATTATTCTAGAGATTGTCCTATGAGAAGAAATAATGCTGGAGAATCTTATACAGTGGGTCAGAGTAGTGTTGGTGAAAATATTCCAGTTGGTTTAGGTAGAGGCAGAGGAAGGGGTAGCAGAGGAGGTTTAACTATTTCAGCAATACCATCAGAACAAATTGGTCAACCACAAGCACAAGCTAGAGTATTTGCTACTACTAGAAATGAAGCATTTGTAGCACCTGAAATTGTTACTAGTATACTTTCTATTCATGATTCTGATGCACACGTTCTTATTGATCCTGGATCCACATGTTCATTCATATCACATGATTTTGCATCACATGTTCATGCTAATATAGAGGCATTAGGTTATGATATATATGTATCTATGCCTGCTGGGGGTATTATCACAGTAAATACGATAGTGAGATCATGTCCTGTAGTAGTAGATAGTGTCAAACTACATGCAGATTTGGTTGTTATTAATCTTAGAGAGTTTGATGTTATTTTGGGGATGGATTGGTTGTCAAGAAATCATGCTATTGTTGATTGTAAAACAAAGGAAGTGGCTATGGAAATACAAGGAGAAATGAAAATAGTAATGGTGGGTGAAAGGAAGACAATTCCTAATTGTTTGATTTCGGAAGTGATCATGTCGATTAATTAAAAATGGATGTGAAGCATATCTAATTAGTTTTATAGATACTACTAAGGTCAGTCCAGGGGTATTAGACATTCCAAAGTGGTCGGAGAATTTCCTAACATATTCTTAGATGATTTGCCTGGTTTGCCACCAAATCGAGAGGTTGATTTTGAGATTGACATCATCCCTAGTACGACACCTATTTCCATTGCACCATACAGAATGGCTCCATTGGAATTGAAAGAATTAAAGAAGCAATTAGAAGAGTTACTTGATAAAGGTTTCATCGGGCCAAGTACTTCACCTTGGGGAGCACCCGATTCATTTGTGAAGAAAAGGATGGTAGTATGCGATTATGTATTGATTATAGGCAATTGAACAGGATAACAGCGAAGAATAAATATCCATTGCCGAGAATTGATGATTTGCTTGATCAGTTAAAAGGTGCAACTGTATTCTCTAAAATTGATTTAAGATCAGGTTATTGGCAACTCCGGGTTGAAGAGAAATCTATTGCCAATACAGCATTCAAAACAAGGTATGGGCATTATGAATTTATTGTGATGCCATTTGGTTTAACAAATGCTCCTGCTGCTTTTATGTTACTGATGAACAAGACTTTCCAGCCATATTTAGATCACTTTGTTATTGTGTTCATTGATGATATTCTGATTTACTCTAGAAGCCCAAAAGAACATGAACAACACTTGAGAATTGTTTTACAGATTTTGAGGGAAAAACAGTTGTACGCAAAATTCAACAAATGCGAGTTTTGGATGGAGGAAATTGCATTCTTAAGGCATATTATTTCTAAACATGGAGTGCAACCAGATTCATCAAAGATTAAAGCAATTATTGAATGGGAACCGCCTAGAAATGTTTCTGAAGTTCGAAGTTTTCTTGGGTTAGCTGGCTATTATAGAAGATTTGTAAAAGATTTTTCAGTTATTGCTAAGCCTCTCGGCTTTGTTAAAGAAGAATGTGCCATTCCGATTGGACGAAGTTATGTGATCAAAATTTTCAAGAGTTGAAGAAAAGGCTTACTACTACACCGATACTCGCATTGCCATCCGAAATGGAGGTTATGTTGTATATCGATGCTTCTAGGCAAGGACTTAGATGTGTCTTAATGCAGCATGGGAAGGTTATAGCTTATGCTTCAAGACAATTACGACCTCATGAGCTAAATTATCCTACACATGATCTTGAATTAGCAACTATTGTACATGCATTGAAGATATGGCGACATTATTTATACGGGGAGACATTTCAGATATTTACTGATCATAAGAGTTTGAAATATATCCCTACACAGAAAGAGTTGAATTTGAGACAACGAAGATGGATTGAGCTTCTGAAGGATTATGATTGCACTATTGATTATCATCCTGGAAAAGCAAATGTTGTTGCTGATGCTTTAAGTAGGAAGTCAATGGAAAATTTTTCAAGTATGATTTGTTACAATGTAGAATATTTAGTTGCACTTAGAGCTATGGATGTAAAGTTTTATGTTTATGACGATGATCTGTTAGCCACATTACAAGTAAAGCCTTTGATTGGAGATAAAATTAAAGATGCACAGTGTGAAGATTCTTATTTGCAAAGGATGAAGGGTAGAGTACAAGAAGGAAAGAGTACACAATTTGTGTTGAAAGATGATGGTGTGTTATTGAATAGAAATCGTGTATGTGTACCTGATGTAGGAAATTTGAGAAAGGAAATCATGCATGAAGCGCACTATGCACCTTATGCAATGCATCCTGGAAGTACCAAAATGTACAAAAATTTGAAGCCTTATTATTGGTGGTCGATAATGAAGAAGGATGTGGCAGAATTTGGGAGTAAGTGTTTGACATGTCAGCAAGTGAAAGGAGAGCACCAGGCACCTGCAGGTAAACTTCATTCTTTATCTATACCTGTGTGGAAGTGGGATAAGATTACTATGGATTTTGTTATGGGATTGCCGCGTACATTTAACAAGCATGATGCTATTTAGATAATTGTTGATCGACTTACTAAATGTGCTCATTTCTTACCTGTGAAGCAAATAGATTCACTTGATAAACTTGCTGAATTGTATATTTCTGAGATTGTTAGATTGCATGGTGTGCCTATATCTATTGTATCAGATAGGGATCCCAGATTTACTTCTCGTTTCTGGGAGAGTTTGCAGAAAGCATATGGTACTAAGCTTCATTTCAGTACAGCTTTTCATCCTCAAATAGATGGGCAATCAGAAAGAACTATGCAGACATTAGAAGATATGATGAGGGCTTGCACACTTGAGTTCAAGGGTAACTGGGATGATTACATACCACATATGGAATTTGCGTATAACAACAGTTTTCATTCTAGTATCGGTATGGCTCCTTATGAAGCTTTGTATGGGAGGAAATGTAGAAGTCCGATGTCTTTGGGATGTTGAAGGTTTAAGACGACTTGAAGGTCCGGGTGGTACAAGAAACGTTGGATAAAATAGAGATAGTTAAAAAGAATTTGAAAGTAGCACAGATGACAAAAGAGTTATGCTTTGATTTGCATCGAAGGGAAATAGAATATATTGTGGGTGATAAAGTTTTCTTACGGGTATCACCATGGAAAGGGATATTAAGGTTTGGTAAACAAGGGAAATTGAGTCCAGGGTATGTAGGACCTTATGAAATTATTGAAAGAGTTGGACCATTGGCTTATAGGTTAGCATTACCTACAGAGCTGTCTTCTATTCATGATATTTTTCACGTTTCTATGTTAAGGCGATATAGATCGGATCCTAGTCATATCATTCCAGGAGCCGGAGATAGAAATCACGGAAAAGTTGACATATGTGGAAGAGCCGATAGAAATTCTTGATCGGAAGGGTTAAGAAATTGAGAAAGAAAGACATTCCTATGGTCAAAATTAAGTGGAGTCATCATTCACCAAGAGAAGCAACTAGGGAAGTGGAAGAGCATATGAGATGTAAGTATCGCATCTATTTCATTGCAATGTTGGTGAGTTGTTAAAATTTCGGGACGAAATTTCTTAAGGAAGGGAGAGTTATAACGCCTGCATTTTCTCATCATCCATGTTATGTGCATTTACATTTAATCATTGGGCATATGATGGTATATCAATGATATTTTTATTTTATGAGAACAGATATATATTAATTATAAGTAGAGAATAAGAAGCATGATATTAGATTATTAATTTAGATAAGTTGATTAAGTACTTCGGTTATGTGTATTAAGCCTTAAGACTTAATTGAACCAATAGTTGAAGGTTGGGTAAATAGATTGGACTTAAAAGATACAATTAAAAGTTAGTACCTATATATGGTTAGTAAGAATTAATTTAGGGTGACAAAAATAGTTTAGTAGGTGGTGGCATTAAGAGAGGAATATTGGAAATTGGAACCATGAGCAAGCTCATTTTACCTCTTCATTTCTCTAAAATTCGTACATGGCCAAAAACACAAAATTTGGAATAAGAGAGAGGAGTGGAATACCTAGAAAAACTTAAGATTAAGATAGGATTTTGCCAACTATTGAAGGAGCCAAGCTAAAGCTAAAGGATTTAAGCATATTAGCAACCCAAAAGCAGAAATTGGTAAGTTGTTACTTGAGTGTTATTAATTTGTCATTAGGGTTCTTGATTACAAATTAGAAAAACTTTATTTGATGCTCTCATTGATTAATTAAAGGTCTGATTATCATGAATTAGTAGAGTATTGAATGATTGCATAAAGATTAAGCTTGATTTAAGTTTAAGTATGTTAAGATAGAAAACTGTCAAAATTCCAGCAACCTTGATGTTCTGTATTTTAGGCATAATATGGGTTATATAAGTCCAAATTAAGCTTAATTGGTGTCTATGGAAATTTTAAAAAGTCCTCTATAACTTTGTAGTTTTGTGATTTTGCTATTTTTGCCGTTTTGGTTGCTTAAATTGAGCAAACAGATTGCTGCTCGGATACAACTAGCTGTATGACCCTTGCTCAGTAATTTGAAAATAATTAAATCTATAGAAGTCGGAATTGAGTAATTCTTCTTGGAGATGAAACTAGACGCATAAATGGATATGTCTATTTAATATGAGATTTTTGTATTAAGCCAATTTTGCCCAGCAATAAATATACCTTGGTACTAAATTCTGTCTAGAAAATAGAAATGTTGGAGATTAGTTTTATGCAATTTATTGATGTTAATTTGAGTTAAATTGGTATTTAACTAGATGGGAAATGTTTATAGGATATTAAAACAGTAATTGAGAGTCTTAGAGGAAGAATTAGACCTATGAATTAGAGAGGGGATGATCTTGTAATGCATTAGAACTCGCATTTACATGAATATTTGTAATATGCATGAAATGTGAATTGATGAATGTGTTGACAGGTACTCAAAGGCCTGGAAAGGAAGTTGTGGAGAAAGGAGGTTCTTATATGCTAAAGGAATAAATATATTTTGAGTAAGTAAATAGTTAATATTTGCTATGTTCATATATTTAATCAAATGTTCATGAAATGGTTGCGTTTGCTTAATATTGTTTATGTTTGAATGACTGAGATGGAAATGATTGGTGTTGAGTGGAACAATTGTTATTGCTGAAATATGATATAAGTGAAATAATTGAATTGTGATGTTAAGTGCATATGTGCATGTGAATGGTGGATTCCCCTGTGAAAAAAAAATATATATATAAAGCCTTTGGAGGCTAAAGCCTAGAGAGGCTATAAAAGTGTATAATGTGAGATGAGGCGGAGCAGCTTACATGTGTGATATGTGAGGATGAGGCGGAGCAGCACATTAAAGGGGATCCACAAGCCGTGAGAACTAACCATAATTGTTGAATTGTATTTCTTCTATGATGGTTGTAATGAATTGAGTAGAATGGTATGACTTTATACCTAAACTATGAATATCATGGAAAGTTATGTGATTGGGTGGAAATTGTATTAAGTGTATGTGATATAGATTATGTTGATTATTTATTTACTGAGCTGGAGGCTCACCCCTCTCCAAAATTTTTCTTTTCAGGTTTGTAAATAGTAGTGCATCCGTTGGTTGTATGCGAAATCTAGCTTTTAGCAGTTCTGTCAAGTTGGGCCAGTTTTGTGAAGTCTCCTCCTGATGCATTTTTGTATGCAGTTATGTGATATATATGGAAGTATGCCTTATAAGGCATAAGAAGATGTTTGTAATACTTGTTAAATGATGTTTAAGTATAATCATATGTTTATATGTTAATAACCTTGTGTCTGGATTCTTAACAACCTACATATTGACCTATCTACCTGTAGTATATATTATACGACGCTTGTATGCTTCCTGGCTAATGTTTATTGGTTAGCATGTGATGGGGGTGTTACATGTAACTTAACTTTGAGTTGGGAAAAGAGTCATTTTATGATTAAACATGGTATTGTGCTGGGACATGTAGTTTCTAATAAGGGTATTAAAGTCGATAAGGAAAAAATTGATTTAATAACCAAATTACCCCCTCCTACTTCAGTAAAGGATATTAGAAGTTTTCTTGGCCATGCATGATTTAATAGGCATTTTATTAAAGACTTTTCTAAAATTGCTTGTCCTTTAACTGAATTACTAGCTAAGGATGTTAACTTTATTTTTGATGATGCATGCCTTTCTACTTTTAATACTTTGAAAGAAAGATTGACTAGTTCACCTGTTATTATGGTACCTAATTAGTCTATTCCCTTTGAAATATTGCGTGATGCATCTGATTAGGCTATAGGAGCAATTGTAGGCTAAATAGTTGATAAAACTTTACATGTAATATATTATGCTAGCAAAACTCTTGATTATACCAAATGAGCTATTCAACAACTGAAAAAGAATTTCTAGCTGTTGTATTTTCACTAGAAAAGTTTATATCTTACTTGGTGGGATCTAAAGTTATTACGTATTCAAATCATGCAGCTTTAAAATATCATTTAACTAAGCCTAATGCTAAATCACGACTTATTAGGTGGATGCTTTTATTGCAAGAATTTGATATAAAGATAAAAGATGAAAAAAAAAGGTAGTGAAAATGTAGTTCACTGCGTAGTTGTTGATCACCTTTCGAGGTGATTTCTGATTTTGATAACCTTAATTCTAAAAAAGTAATTAATGACCTTTCATGGTGAACAATTTTTTGTGGTGAATCATGAGCCATGAAATGCCAACATTCTAAACTACTTGACTTGTGGTATTATGAGACCTGAATTAACATGGCAAGAAAAGAAAAGATTTGTATCTGTGTGTAGGCATTATTATTGGGATGATCTGTATTTGTTTAAAAATTGTTCTAATCAAATGATTAGATAATATGTTCTTGAAGATGAGCAACAAAGCATTCTTGCCTTTTGCCATGAGATGTATTGTGGAGGTCATTTCAGAGGTAAGAAAACAGTCTACAAGGTTCTTCAATCAGGTTTCTTTTTTGCCTTAGTTATTTAAGGATACTCATATTTTTTGTGCTAAATGTGATAAATGCCAAAGAAGTGGAAATATTAGCAAAAGGAATGAAATGCCTCAAACTTTTAATCTTATGGTTGAATTGTTTGATATGTGGAGAACAGATTTTGTGAGACCATTTTCACCTTTCCATGATTATGGATATATACTTGTTGCTGTAGAGTATGTGTCTAAATGGGTAGAAGCAATAGCTACCCCAATTACTGATGCTAATTTTGTATGCAAATTCGTAAAGGATAATATTTTTAGCTGGTTTGGAACACCTAGAGCAATCATTAGTGATGGGGGAACTCATTTCTGCAACAATACATTTAGCGCCTTACTTAAGAAATATGGAGTAACTCATAAAGTTGCAACCCTTTATCATCCACAAACATCAGGAAAGGTGGAGGTTAGTAATAGGCAAATTAAGTCAGTACTTGAGAAATCAGTGCGCCCATCTAGAAAAGATTGGGTTGTACACTTGAACAATGCCCTTTGGGCATATCGCACAGCTTATAAAACATTAATTGAAATTAGTCCTTATAGACTAGTGTATGGCAAGGGTTGCCATTTACCAGTCGAATTAGAACATAAAGTATAATGGGCTACTAAGGAGCTTAATATGGATTTAACTAAAGTAGGTGAAGAGTGCCTATTGCACTTAAACGAGCTAGAAGAAATGCGTAGTTAGGCATATGAGAATGCCAAACTATACAAGGAAAGGACTAAGAGGCAACACGACAAGAATTTACTTTGTAAGTCTTTTGTCCCTAGAATGAAAATTTTATTATTCAACTTACATTTTAAACTTTTTCTAAGAAAGCTTAGATCAAGATGGAATGACCCATTCGAAGTGGTAACAGTTTTTCCTTATGGTGCAGTAGAATTACATAATAATAGGACTCAAGAACAATTCAAAGTTAATGGCCATTATTTAAAGCCATACTATGAAGGAATGGCTTATGGACATGAAGTGGAGTGCATTGATGCATTACCAACTTGAACCAAATTCGATAATGTCTAGCTATAGATAATAAATTTAGCACTTGTATATTATAACTTGTATATTTTTATTCTTTCATGCTTTAAGTTTTAATTTTAACTTTTGTTTTTATGAACCTGCAAGAGACTCAAGCATCATAGCACCTACATGATCATCAAGTATAAAAGAGGAACTTTATATGGTAACACTTAATTTACTAGTCAATATTGTGCTTTGAATGTTTATGAGACTATGTGTATTACATGAAGGTCAATCATTTTTAATTATTGAGCATATAAATTTAGTAAAGTATGTAAAACTAGGATTGATGTATCCTTGTAGGATTTGGACAAGCAAGTAAGGGCTAAATCAAGATTTTAGTTCTAAAGACTAGATATAACCAAATCCTAGACGAGCTTGGATTAAAGGAAACACTATATATAGACCCTCCCTTCCTTCCATTAAGAGCTACTTTAAACAATTTTCTTTTTTCTCATAGCCTCTAATAATCATGAACTCTAGGTAAGAAAGCGTCAAGGAGGAGGTAAACTCTCCACCACCTTCACTACCATCAAATCTATCTACACATAAGTCCAAGCCACTAAGCTCAAGACTTACCTCTAGAAAATATGAAAAAAAAATAGGAGGGCACCTATACCATTCCATTCACCATCAATCCCATTTAGTTTAAAACTAACGTCAAAGCATGAAGAAAGAGCTAGAAGGCCCACACCTACACTATTCCTTCCACCTGGATTTTTTAAAAATTGGTGCCCAAGGAAAAGGCTTATGATGGAGTATGACCTTAGGCCTAAAGAGATCACCGCCTTTTATGCTTATCATAGAGCCTACCCAAGGCTAATGGAAAGGCCATTCACTCTTGAAAAAATAATAGCAATTGAAAGAAAATATCAAGAAAAGTACTTAATTGATGAAATCTCTTTGGAATATGAGGATTTGGAGGAGGATAGTAAGGGTGAATTTGAAAGTGGGTATGACATTATTACATACTTAAAAAAAGGGAGAGGGACGTTCAATGAAGGATAATACACCACCAACAACCAAAAGAGGGAGAGGACATCTAAAGAAATATAATTAATTTAGGATTTAAAAATCCCTTAAGTTTGCTTGTCATTAATTAGGAATTTAATTTTAATTTTATTCAAGTCATCTTAGTTAGCTTAGTTTTTAAATTTTTAGTTAAAATTTTATTTTTGTTCATTTACTAATAAAATTTAAGAACTTAGTTCAAAATTTCCTTAAGTTCTTCGTTTTTAATTAATATAGTATATTTAAATTTAATGACTACCTAATTACATGTTTTGATTACTTAATAACCCTTATGATATATTTGGGAGCAATTAAAACTCCTTTGACAAAACTGATTTTCGAGCGAGCCATATTGCAGCAGTGAAATTTTCACACGGCCCCGCAACAGACGCATGATAGGGAAGTCACAGGTTCGTAGCAGTCAAGCAGCAGCAGCTAGGAGCAGAGGCATCTGCGAGTCGCGGGATTGTCCACGAGTGTGGCAGACGCAGCACCAAGGCAGGACAGCATCCTCAGCAAGGTTGCAGAGTAGTCGCGAGGCACGCACCACTCGACACAAGCACCACGAGGCACAACAGCTTCAACGAGGAGGACAAACGCGAACTAATGACAAGATGACAACGCCAGTCGCAAGGTCATGGGCCAACCGCGATTCGTGGACCACATGCAGCAAAGGAACCAACAAGGCACATACGAGGCCACAAGGTACACAACAGCGACACCATCACGCACGCAGTGAGCTTGAGGAGGAGCTGCCAAGCGCGGGAGGCACTTCAAATTTCGAAAATTGCCATTTTTTTATTTTAAAAATTATTTTTGGAAAAATAAAATAAAAATTCATATGAATTATATTAGTACTCAAAGTTGTTAATCTTTACTACAAAAATAATAACTTAAAGGTTATTTATTGTAATTCAAACATACTAGTAATAAACCCTAACCCCTCACATATAAGTACATTATTTTCTCTCTCTCACATCACCTTCCTCTATTTACATCACCTTCTATTTTTTCTCTCTTCATTATTTTCTCTCTCTATAATTGACCTCAACTTTTCTTTCACAACTTCAAGATCTTTACCTTCTAATCTTTGCTATACCTATTCCAAAGATCAATAAAGGCTCCAAAGAAAAGAATAAGAAAAGACAAGGGGAAGGAAATAGTCTCAAGCTCTCATGAAGAGGAACCAAACTTAATGACAATTTATGGAGCACCTTTTGATATCTATTCCCATGAAGAGGGCAATCGATTCCTTAACCTTGCTTCAAGAGAGCAAGTCTCATGTAAGTTTTTAGATGCTCCCTCTCTAGTTAAGTTGAATCTTTTTTAGAGAATGATGATCCTTTTGGATACACTATGGTGGAAGGATTTTGCCTTCAAAGCACTACCATCATATAATGAATTAACTTTAGAGTTTTTCACTACTCTACGTTATGATCTTTCCAATGATAAGGAGAATAAGGTAAGATTATTTAGGCATAATTATACTATTACTTGTAATACTATTGTCCAAGCTTTTGGGTTAAAGAAAGAAGGTATTTGTGAGCAACATCATAAGTTTGATATTGGAAAATTTTGAAAAAAACTCACAAGTCAAGACAAATATGATGTTAATAACATGTCAAATAATATCTTCAACGATCATTGCTATTTGCTTATATCAAAGTTTATGTGTGAAGGCATATTTGGTAGGAAAGAAACAAATAAGGTGGTGAAGTAAGAGCTCAATATTCTATGGTGTTTAGATATCCATAAATCTATTTCTTCGGGGTATTTTATTATGCAAAGTTTACTAAAGACACCGGCTAGACCTAAGAATCATATTGGATTAGGACATACTATTCCGGGTTTGGCTATGTACCTTTGTAGTTTTTATCTAGAGTCTTCTCCATATGAGGCATTACCCTCCACAGGAAACTTAGATATTAATGCTTTGATTAGAGCTAATTTAGTTAATTGTCGTGGTGATCCTATTACTTTTATGCACGGATCAAGTGGAGGTAGTAGTAGTGTAGCTAGAGATGAGCTACCGAGCGATGATAGGGAGGAGGATTCAGATAATGAAGGTAGTAGAGGCAAGAATGAGGCAGTCAAGGTTGACAACAGGTATTAAATCAACTACACACTATGAACACCAACCTTAACCAATGGTTGGATGCATTTGATTTTCGTTTGGCTAATGTGGAGAGGAGTCAACGCCGATAAGCATACAAACTCGATTGCTACTTCGAATCGGTTGACTTTGATGCTCTATCCCCACCTCATCATTGATTTTAGTTTTGTATTATTTTTTTATTTTTATTTCTCTATTTGTTTTTAGGACTTAGCTATCTAGCTACCGTAGGACATTTCTTTTTATTTTTAGCTATCTTAGGATTTCTATACTTTATAGCCAATTAGGATTTCTTTTATGCATTTGTTTTGTAATCATAACTTTATGATTATGTTTTAATTTAAGTATTTTATTTTACCTAACATGTTGCTTATCAATGATGGTTCTTTAAGTTTATTTAAGGTGTGTACAGGATGATATTACTTATGACCAATAGCGACCAAGTAGCACTCTAATTTTCAAGGAAGTATTCTATCTTTTCTCATTTGATTGTTATTTTATGCTTAAGACATTGAGGAAAATGTCTAAAATAAGTGGGGGGGGGGGGGAGGGGGGGGGGTGGGGAATTATAATAATTTCTTTATCTTTTATATATTATGAATTTAGTAACTCTTGATTAATTTTTATAAAATTTTGATTTTTTCTACTTAGCTTTTTGTTATTAGTCTATAATAAAGAATCAATGAAATAATGCTATATGATAAATCCTTGAGTTTTTGAATTAATTTTTAAATATATATGAATGTGAACTCATGAGTTAATTGTACTTAAATGATTAAGTGTTCATCTTTTTCATATGGACATGATGAATAGTTTAAAAATTTGAAATGGGCATGATTAGAAGTGTATAATTTAGATTATTATTTCCTTATTATTGTTGTGGTTCACCTACGTTTGTAAGATATGATATAGGCAAGTTAAAGATTTAAGTTTTATATTCTACTCCGCTACTTTTAGTTGCTGAGTAATCGGGGATCTTCATGACCAATGTTGATTTTCATATAAAAAGGCAGTTAAAATTATGAGCATGCAAAGCATCTTGACGTATGTTTTGTTGAGTAACCAAGTGCATTCATTACCCATGTTTGTATTTGTATAAAAAGACATAACATCTCAAGAAAGAAAGAAACTCCAAGTATAAAAAACAAGAATCGAAGGGGTGTAAAGAAAAGAAAAGAAAAGTAAAAGAGCTTGTAAACCAAGTGAAAAATATAATGCCTATTGATCTCTTGTTTGAGAATGAAAGGGATCTTTATGACCAATGTTGATTTTTGCGTAAAAAGGCAATTAAAATTATGAGCATGCAAACCATCTTGACGTATGTTTTGTTGAGTAACCATGTGCATTCATTATCCATATTTATTTTTGCATAAAAAGGCATAACATCTCAAGAAAGAAAGAAATCCAAGTATAAAAAACAAGAATCAAAGGGGTGTAAAGAAAAGAAAATAAAAGTAAAAGAGCTTACAAAGCAAGTGAAAAATATAATGCCTATTGATCTCTTGTTTGAGAATGAAGGTTTCACCTCTTGAATAAGGTTATTATAATTTGGATTATGCATTATAATTGTATTCATTGATAATGAGTTACGCTATTTATTGTGAAACACATGTAGATAATGAATGTTTGAATCTTTTGACTAACTACAGTTGAGTTTACATCTTTTTAAAGAAAATTTCTATGATTCAAGTTTTCTTGAGTTTATATAACTTCTGTATTAGTGAGTTTTTCTTTAGTAATACCTTTAAGCTGAGTGTGATCTGCTTTATTATTTTTACAAAAATTGATTCTTGAGGACAAGTAAAGGTTTAAGTGTGGAGATATTTGATAGGTTCATATATATATATATATAATTAAGGTATTTTAGTGATTTATTAGTATATTTTATATACATAATCTGTAGAAATATGTCTTATTACTTTACTTTAGCCTTATTGTCTAATTTTAGGTGATAATAGCCAAAGAGAGAGATATGAGCTAAAAATACATAAATGGGCTTTAAGAGTGAGGTTGTAAAAGGCTCAAAATGAAGATATGTATACTACTAATATTGCAGGCCTAATAGAATTTATCAAGACCCACAAGAGAAAATTAATTAGTTATAATGTAATTAAGAATAATTATCTTTTAGGTTATTTATTTTGTTTAGGATAGTTGAGAGGATAACTATAGCAGTGTTATGCTTAGAGAAGGACTCTAAAAAAGTAATCTCTACAAGAAGTAGAGATTAATTAAACAACGGGGATCGATCTATTATTTTATCTTTTTGTGAATTCTTTATAGTTCATCTTCTACAATACTTAGTTAGTTTTGCATTATTCTTTCAAAGGATCAAAGAAGATTTTCAGGACGTGGAGGGTGAAGATCAATCTTCTTCATCCATTGAAGAACTTTTAGATCTTGAGGGAGCTTTAATTTTCTATTTTATATTTCTTATGTCATTCTATTTAATTACAATGACCATTGGATTAAGTATGTCAGCCTAAGTTCTATAAGTATTTAGTTTGAGTTGTACTTATGTATGAACCTTATTTATTATGAGTTTAATGAATGATTTCTTTACCTTCATACTTGTATTAGTTTCATCTATTATTGTTGATTGATCATCGTATCAATTTTATAGTAATATTTATTATGAAAATCTTTAGGTTAAAATTATCATAAACATCATCTTACTTTAATCTATGTTGGTATAAGAAACCTAGGTTACATCATTAGTTCGAGTGACTTAGGAAAAAGGTACATAACCATCTCATTCATTAGATTTGGACTTAAAGAAAAATAAGGGGACTGTTAAGTGTAAGCTAGACTAAATGCTATTTTATCATTTAATTGTTCTATTTGCATATTTATTTTTTGGTTAGTTTAATTTCTTTTATAAATTTTAAAATTATATTCAGACATTAGCTTAGAGTGTTTAGATTTATTTTTAGGTATTTTTATGTGGTAGTCGATCTTTATAGTATATGCTCTACAGTTCCTTGTGAGATCGATCTCGTGATGAACTTTTCCGTACTAACATTCGGTTTATATACTTGCAAATACTAATTTTGAGACATCAAGTCATTTTTTAAATAAAATATTAACATGTGACAATAATAATTAATGAGAAAAAATAATTAAAAAAGAAATGAAACATGCGAGTTTCTTATTACTAAAAAGGACTAAATTGTAAATAAAATTAAAATTGAATGATTGAAATTAAATAATTTAAAATTGAAAACTAAAATGAAATGAAATGAGGGTTGAATGATTATTTATATTGTTATACCATTTCATTCCATGTTGACAAAAATCAATTTGGTCGGAGGAAGAAGTTTCTCCTTGGCTTTATAGTCTTTCTATTAAATGATTTGACATTATTTCTTTTCTTGTTAAAGTTTTCCCTTTGAGCTTTATTCCACAAGTATTTTTAATGAAATAACCTCTCAAAATATATTTGTCATTCGCTATGTTTCAATGAAATCTCTTCATTACATGAGAAGAGAAAAAAAAAAAGAATATATTTACAAAGAAGAGTACTCGACAGCTCTCCCCATTTTCAGTTATTTCCTCTCTTCAAAGTCCAGCTTTATTTTAAAAGAAAAAGAAAAGGGAAAAAGAAAAATGGAAAACTACTCTCTCCCTATCTCTACTCTTTCTCCGTCCTCTTCTCATTTTGCTTTTCTTTCTTTCTTACTTTCTTTCCTTTTCTCTTTTAATCTTTCAAGTCACTATCAAAACAATTACTTATGGGGATAATTAGAGATGCCCTCCTGAGGTTTATATTAATCTACACTTACATTCTCTAGTATTTTAAAGATATACATTTTCATCCTTCCTTTTCATATATCATTCATCGTAATAGTGCTTCCGTTAGTAGTCTATTAGTTTAATGAATTTTAAGTTGGTCAAAGTACCGAAGTGTCACATTTTACTAATTTAAAATGATATTTTTACTCTTATGTGAATCTATATTAAACTGAAATTTATTTTAAAATGAAATAAAGATATTTTTCACTTAAATTAAGGAAAGTAGCATTTTATTTTATTCCATCCAAAAAATAAAATTTTAAATTTAAAAAAGTAATAAAAATATAAAATTGAGCAAACTTTATGTCATTTTGAATAATTTCACATAATACTAATACCTAAATAAATGACAGTTAATACAAGGGATGAAAGAGTATATTATTAAAAAAAATAAAGGATGTAAACGAAGGTTATGCAAACGTGAGGGGGATGTTTATAAATTCCCCTTACTTATGCCACCGGTCAAGAATTTCTTATCTTGTAAATTCCTTGTCTACATCACTTGCCTTGAATTCCTCATTATTCTTTTAATAATTAAAACAACTTAACAGAGATAAACTTAAGAAGTTACGTATGGCTTATATTAGATTCTTAGTAAGAATTGAAAACAGTGAAAACTGACCGGTAAAATATTAAGTAATAGCTTAACGGTATAAATGCTGTTTATGGAATACTTGTAGACTCATCCGATCCGATCCTAAATAACCACAAGTCATTAGTTATATGATCAGATATTCATTGTCAGGAGTTAAAAATTTGGAATTTGAGATTTCTTTTTTTTTTTTTTAAATATATTCATAAAAACAGAATTTTTTTCAATCCTTTAACAACTAACATACTAATTATATATATTAAAAAATCTGATAATAGATATATTTTTTAATTTAAATAATATTCAAGTTATATTTTTTTATTTATATCCAATACTAAATAAATAATGTTTAAGAATTACTTCCGGATTTATAATTTTATTACATTATGATTTTGAATAAATTTAATCTAAATAAGATGAAGTTTTACAAGAGTTTTGCTGCGGTATTCTACCGTTATAAGCTTATTTTTTAATTATAGACAATTGATTAATATTTTATTTTAAATAATTTATTAATTTTTTTAGGTCTTTCTATTCTTTAGATTTAACTGAATTTTATTAATTATTTAAAAAATAATATAAAACATTACTTCAAAAGGAAAAAGAATACAGTTAACTAATTATACAGAATAGCTCTTTTTTTTTTTTTTTTTGAGAAGACAGAATGACTCTTGATATAAATATTTTTTTTTATGAATAACATACTGAAATTAGAAAGTGTTTTACCATGAACGAGTATGATGCAACTAATTATTTGTTTATAGGTCCACTACAAAAATATTTATACATTTTTATTTTTTGCTTTAATTTAGAATGAAATATTTTTAAATGAAAGAAAAATAAAAATATAAAAATCAATAAAATAAATAAAAATTTCATCCAATAATTGTAAAAATTTATTAATTAAATTAATAATAAAAATATGGGTTAAATGGAAAAAAAAATGAAAATTCAACAGATCAATACAAGAAGATTGAAAAGTTTAGAGATTTAATAATGAATTTTGGCTAAAAGTAACTGGAAATAGAATATGAAAAAGCAAAAAGATAAAGAAGAATAAGAAGTAATTGGAGACAGAATATGGAAAGGAAAGAGGTGAAGAAAATTCAGTTACAGTGTTTGTCAGTTTTTTCTTGGCAATATATATATATGTGGGGGGGGTGGGGGTGGGGAAGGGCCACTGACTGATACATTTGAGAAAGTGTTGCCCAAATTTGAAGGAAAACATTTATATATCTGGAGGGGGGACCATGGGCCAAATTTGCAAGAGAAGACGAGGGAGGAGGGCAAACCTTTTGGCTGGGGGAGAAGCGGAGCAAAAGCTGCCCCTTGTCCCCCTGCTGCCTCCGCCACTTAAAATGAGCTCCAACGATGATGACGAGAAGATCGTTACCCGTATGCTTCGTTTCTCCATTATTGATATTCATTTTAATTTTCTTTTATTATTATTATGATTATTATTTTCTTTCCGTTGATGTATGTGTTTGGGTTGGGTGGCATGTTTCAGGGTCCAGACCAACTCCACCAATTGTACCAGCAAGAGTAAAGTTGAGAAGCATAAACAATGATATGGCACCACTTGAAGAAAGCAAACTCAAGGTGATGCTAGAGCTCACCGGTGGAGATTCTTCCAGCTATGGCAGGCCTGGATTAGATCTTGTGGCGGTGTTAGATGTCAGTAGAAGCATGGAAGGAGATAAGATGGAAAAAATGAAAACTGCCATGCTCTTTATAATCAAGAAACTTGGTCCCACTGATCGTTTGTCCATTGTCACATTCTCTGGAGGCGCCAATAGGTTGTGCCCGTTACGCCAGACAACTGGAAAATCCCAAGAGGAATTTGAAAATTTAATTAATGGTTTAAATGCCGACGGTGCAACCAACATCACTGCTGGCCTCCAAACTGCCTTAAAAGTGCTCAAGGGCCGTAGTTTTAACGGCGAACGTGTTGTTGGCATCATGCTGATGTCCGACGGTGAGCAGAATGCCGGTAGTGATGCCACCGGAGTTTCAGTCGGCAATGTGCCCATACATACATTCGGTTTTGGCATAAATCACGAGCCGAAGGTACCTTGAAACAGCGTTTAATTTCCACAATACCCATTTTGAGACCCCCAAAAAATTAAGAAACTCCTGTCTTTTTAGAAACTGGATATTACGCAAAAAAGTATTGACTTTCTAATAATTAGTTCATGTTTTAATAGGGGCTCAAGGCTATTGCACATAATAGCATTGGAGGAACATTCTCAGATGTCCAAAATATAGACAGCTTGACCAAAGCTTTTGCCCAGTGTTTGGCTGGGCTTCTAACAGTGGTTGTTCAGGACCTAAAGATGACCATCGCACAACCCAAAGATGAATCGAAAATACAGCAAGTATCTGCCGGAAGCTACCCACAAACCAGGGACGATGTTGCTGGCTCTGTAACTGTTACATTTGGTGATCTCTACAGCAAAGAAGTGCGCAAAGTCATTGTGGACCTTCTTCTCCCTTCTGCTAGTAAGGGATGGGGAGGAAACGTTCTCGAAATCACTTACGCATATAGGTACTAATGAATCGCAGCTAGATTTCTACACTAAATTCTGTAGAGTGTTATATGCATAACATGGAATATATATGCATTCGCAGCACTCGAGGAAAACTTTTTGAGGCCCCTCCAGCGACCCTTACTGTACGTCGCACGGTGGCATCCCCAGTTCAAGAAGAGAGGCCGGAGGTGATAACTGAGGAGACTCGTCTTCGAACTGCAGGAATGATGAAAGAAGCAAGAGCCATGGCTGACAACAATAAATTGTACGATGCTCGGGACAAGCTGGTTGAAGCAGAAAATTTGCTGGAGGATGTGGTTGATGATGGGCACAACCCGGTAATCGAGATGCTGAGGCTGGAGCTGCAACAGCTCTTGAAATTGATGAAATCGCAAGAGACGTATGAAAAGCAAGGGCGTCCTTTTGCGCTCTCCTCTGAGACTTCCCATGATCGTCAGCGGTTTGCTTCGAGAGGTGATTTGGAAACCCTGCGGCTATTTGCGACTCCGCGTATGGACAAATACCTTGAGCAAGCCAAGGCCTTTGACGAGGATCCCAGCAAGCCGCCGCCCTCAGTCTTGAAGGAAGAACTGATTGAAGCTCTTAGATTTCTTATTCAGGCAGCCATTCAGTCTCTCCAGGCCATTGAGAAAATAATCAATAGTTAATCTTGGCCATCTTATAATTTGCATTTTGCTTTTGCACCTTCAATAACGTACACCACTGTGTATTCTGACAGTGGTGGTGTTGTGCTGTGTATGGTTTTTGATTGTTTTACCATAATTATTCTTTGACTGCCTATCAAATGATGAAAATTACCGTTTGTTTAAGAGTGATGATAAATGTGAACAGGTTGCACGGAACCACATTAATATAAAAACGCCTAATTCTTTTTAATGTTTTTATATATTTATTTAATTAAAATATTATAAAATTTGAGTCAAATTTATATAAAAATATTCTTACATAGAATTTATAAATTTTATATGTTGAACTTTTTTATGGAAATTGTTTAAAAGAAATTTTTCCTGAGATATAATTATATGTTTTGATTTATAACATTAAAACTCATTATTCTGTCTTGTGAAAAATGATGATTTTTGATATTTTAACTTAAAACATTGAGTTGTCTTTAATTAGAATTTTCATTTATTCTTTATTCCATCTCTTCTTTTTTTACTATTATTTTCACTCTTTCTTTCGTTGTCTTTCTATTCTTTTGTCAAAATTGTTAAATATTAGTATTTTAACTATTTTTATATTGTTTATTTTATTATTTTAATTGTGCATAAAAATAATATGTCTAGAGAGTTGAATAAAATTGTAACCATTCACACTAGTAAATTATTACTAATTGAAATTATAATAAGACTAATTGAACTAATCTTTTTTTCTCTTTATGAGTGACAAAATTCTCCTAAGCATTCGTCCTCCTGACAACCTTGAAAGATCTATAATTAAATTGAATTTTCGGCTTGAATCTACTATGCTAGAAGATTCCATGTCCAGTGAGGATAACTCTCATGAGGGTATGGAAGATGTTGTCATTGAGAATGAGATCTGGGTAGGTGATGATATTGGAATGATGGATTCTGCTCCGAAGTCATACAGATATAAACTCCTAAATACTGACTATAACAGTTAGTTGCGATCTAGTTTCAATGTGAAAGTTGAAAAAGGGGACATTGCTATGACAATGGAATCAACTGGATCATCCATCATGCAATCAGATAGGCTGAGGAACAATTTACTAAACCTTGGGAAAACTCAGTGGTGGTGAAACTCCTAGGTAAACCAATCAGATATATAATGTTACACAATCGTATTAGAACTCTTTAGCAACTCATAGGCTACTATAAAGTTATTGATTTTGAGAATGGCTTCTTCCTCATTCAATTAGCACAAAAGGAAGATCTTATGAAGGCCATGCTTAGAGGCCCTTGGACAATCATGGGGCATTACCTTACGATGCAGCTTTGGACTCCAGATTTTCGGGCCGACACAGCTGACATGAAATATGTCATTGCCAAGGTTCACTTCCCAATAATGCATGTTCAATATTACTAAAAGACCATCCCATAGGCAATTGGCATTGTTATTGGTTCGACCATCAAGGTGGATATGAACACTCAACTTGCTAATCGGGGGAAGTTTGCAAGGGTTGCGGTGGAGCTCAATCTTCTAAACCCTCTGATTTCATGATTCCACCTCGATGGTTATATTCAAAATGTTGAATATGAGGGACTCCCTTAGATTTTCTTTGATTATGGTCATGTTGGACATAACAATGTTTTCTGCCCTCAATCCAAGACGCGAACCAAAATTCGAGTAAGGAAGACAAATTTATTCCAAGTGATGATATACAAAAGAAGCTTGAGGCCTCCTCAGAGAAACATTCAACCTATGTTTTGGATGGTTGCCGCTCGCCGGAGTCGAAGTTTCCCAGATAAGCAAAAAATAAAAAATAATACAAAGATTTAAGAAAAATGCTAAGAAGGGGGGATCAAGCTCGAGATTTGATGCCCTCATTCCCAAAGCTAATGATTACGAGAATATTCTTGACAATGATGATGAGCCAATCATGCACCTTGTGAAATCTAAGAATGAGGAAGTCAAAAGCAAAAAAAAAAAAAAAGAACATTCTCGTAAGTCAAACTACCCCTATGGTCAACTCCAAAAAGGACTCCAATTCTAAAAATAACATAGGAAAAGAAGACTCTCGGTCTAATACCAGTGGTGTATCTAAAATGAGGAGTTCTGATATTACTACGAGTCATGGGCCTGAGCCCAATGCTAACCCTTTTCCTAATGGACCAACCTTTATTAATAAATCTAATTTATCTTCTAATGACCATTTGCAAGACCAAAATAATTCGATGGTCATGTTCAATGCAACAAAGCCCCTTGATCAAAGCAAGAAACGACCCCGCCCTAATAGTGCTCCTAAACGAGCTAAGAAGACGGAGGAAATGGTGTTCCCTTAATGGAAGCTCCCCATTCTTTCTAATGGAGAAGACTCAGAAGCTTTTGCTAATTATGACATTGATGCTAATGGTGAGAAAAAGCTCCATGTTAGGGATCTTCAGTAGTCTTCTTTATCCGGTACTTTCTATTCTCTTATTATTTATGTTTATGTCAATATTAATATGGAATTGCGAGGGAGCTAGTAGCAAACGGTTCATGTTAGCTGTTAAAGAGCTGAAGAGAATGCATTGTCTGGCTATATGGATTATTATGGAGCCTAGGATCAGTGGGAATAAAGCTTCTGAAGTCACTGGCAAGCTTAATTTTCAGAACTAGTACAGGGAGGAAGCTAGGGGATTCTCCGGAGGTATCTGGATTCTTTGGGAGGATCATATTATTATCAATATTATGGAGTTAGGATCTCAGTTTGTACACTTTAGCTTGAAGTGCAAATATGATATGGGGTGTTGCACGACCGTTTATGGTAATCCTGTCCTTCAAATTCATTTTTAGTATGGACAGCTTTAAGGAGGATTTATTGATATATCTCGAGCCCATGGGTGGTCATTGGGGACTTTAACTCTTATCTCAGTATTGATGATAAATTGGGGGGTATTGCTACCACTTCTGCCTGTAAATGCGGAAATGAAATAGAACTTAGTTGGGTTTGAGCTAAAGTTCTTATAAACTGAGCTAAATCTGAGCTCAAGTTCTTAAGAAATATGGAAATGAAGAGAAATTGAGAGGAAAATATGTTTTTTTCTTTTTCTTATATTTTCAGCCTTTAACATTTGATTTAAATAGAGAAAGAGATTACAAAAGTTGTAGTTCCCAATGCCACTAACATAGGAACTTGTACAGAGTCAAACAAGAAATTAAATACTACATGGGGACTTACAAGCTATGAAAAATTTGCTGGAAACCATGTGCTTATTTCCAAGACAAGCTCACATGTTCCAACACTCCTCCTTGAGGTTGGTCTTGGAAGCTCCTAGCTGATTCTTCAAAAAATCAATTCTTGGTCTTGATAATGGTTTGGTAAAGAGATCAGCAAGCTGCTCTTCTGAAGAGCAATGCTGGAGCTTGATCTCCAAATTCTTCTCAGCTTCTCTAATGGAGTGAAACTTCACATTGATGTGCTTGGTTCGTCCATGTTGAATTGCTGACTTGTTGTCACAATAGATTGTAGTTGGTTTGTCTAGCTCAATACACAAATCTGACAAGAGCTTCCTAAGCCATATAGCTTGATTTGATGCAGCTGCAATCGACACATACTTAGCTTCAGCTGTTGATTGAGCTACAACTTCTTGTTTCTTTGAGTTCCAGCAAATTGCACCTGAGCCTAGCGAGAACACATAGCCTGAAGTGCTCTTCATGTCATCCACACTTCCAGCCCAATCACTATCAGCATAACCTTGTAGCTCAATTTGGTCAAGCCTGTGATACCAAATACCATCTTTCACGGTACCCTTCAAGAACTTGAGAACTCTTTTAGCTACTCCTAGATGCACACTCGTAGGATAGCTCATGAATCTTGAAAGAAGGCTAGCTGGATACATTAGGTCAGGTCTTGTAGCTGAAAGATACAGTACGCCAACAATGCTTCCCACATAGTTGGGTTTTCTAGTTTTTCTCCATCATTCTTCGAAAGCTTTTCATTCTGAGCTATTGGAGCTGCAACTTCTTTACAAGCTTCTAGCTTAAACTTCTTCAAAACATCAAGAGCATACTTTCTTTGAGATATGAAAATTTCTGAGGAGCATTGATGAATTTCCATCCCAAGAAAATAGTTCATTAAGCCCAAATCGGACATCTCAAAAACACTTTCCATTTGCTTCTTGAGTTCTGAAACAGCTTCTTCTTGGCTACCAGTAACAAGGAGGTCATCAATATATAATGAAACCACTATCTTGAGCTCTCCATCTTCTTGCTTCAAATAGCTTCAATATCACTTCTCTTGAACCCTTATTGCATCAAATGAGCATCAATTTTCTGGTACCAAGCTCTTGGAGCTTGCTTCAGCCCATACAAAGCCTTTCTTAGCTTGTACACCTCATCTTCTCTTCCTCTCACTTGGAAACCTTCTGGTTGCTCTATGTAGAGCTCCTCCTTGAGCTCACCATTCAAGAATGCTGATTTCACATCGAGATGGAAAACTTTCCAGTCCATTTGAGCTGCAAAAGACAACAGCAACTTGATAGTGTCATGTCTAGCTACTGGAGCAAAGGTATCTCTATAGTCACTACCCGCAACTTGAGCATAGCCTTTCACAACTAATCTGGCCTTGAGCTTGTTGATTGAGCCATCAGAATTGTACTTGGTTCTAAAACCCATTTGACTCCTATAGCTTGCTTGTTTTGTGGTAGCTCAGTGAGCAGCCAAGTGTTATTCTTTTCTATCATTTGAATTTCAGCTTTCATAGCTTCAATCCATTCTGGATGTTTGGAAGCTTCATCAAAGTTAGCTGGCTCAGCGAAGATAAAATTGCATCTTTCATACACCTCAGCTAACGGTCTTGTTCTGAGCACTTGAGTGTCACTAGTGTTGTGCACATCAAATAGCTCGTCATTGACGTTCTCTTCTTCTTCCACTTCAAAAGTAGGAGCTAATAAGGAAGGGAGCTCATGCTTCTCGACTTCATGTGAATCCCAATTCCAAAAAGAGCTCTCATCAAAGCTCACATCTCTGTTGAGCTCAATTCTTTTATTATTGAGCTCAAAAATTCTGTAGCCTTTGGACTCTGTTGAATAGCCCACAAATATACCTTTCATAGCTCTCTGATCTAGCTTCGTTCTTTTGACTGAAGGAATGTGAAAATACCATATTGAGCCAAAAATTCTGAGATGCTCAACTGAAGGCTTGACACCGTTCCAAGCTTCATATGGGGTCTTGCCTTCCACTGCCTTCATTGCAATTCTATTCAACAAATATACTGAAGTAGCTACAGCTTCAGCCCAAAAAGTCTTTGGTAGCTTCTTCTCAAACAACATGCTTCTAGCCATGTTCATCACAGTTCTATTCTTTCTTTCTGAGACTCCATTTTGTTGTGGAGAATATGGAACCGTGAGCTGGTGTAGGATGCCTTCTTCTTGGCAAAAGGAGCTGAATTCTTGTGAAGTGTACTCTCCACCATTGTCAGTTCTCAACACCTTAAGCTTGCAGCTACTTTGAGTTTCCACTAGCTTCTTGAAATTTTTGAAAATTGAAAAAACTGAGGACTTGGTTTTGAGGAAGTGCACCCAAGTCATCCTTGAAAAAATCATCAATAAAGAGCACAAAGTACCTGTTTTCACTCAAGGAAGGTGTTACCATAGGACCACAAATATCTAAATGCACAATTTCTAGCTTTTCAGTAGCTCTAGTGACTCCGCCTTTTGGAAAAGGAGTTCTTTGTGACTTTCCGAGCTTATAGCCCTCACACTCTACTTCTGGAGCTACAATTTCAGGCAGACTCAAAACTAGCTCTAAATCATGCATCTCTTTTAAAGTTCTAAAATTGTAGTGGCCTAGCCTCTTATGCCATTTCAAGCTATCATCCTCTTTTACACTAAATGCACATGTCTGAATAACATCTAGCTTCAAATAAAAGCTATTACCAATCATCTTGACTTTAGCTATCTCAACACCACAGGTATCTAAAATATAGCAGCATGCATTTTTAAAATAGACACCATAACCTTTTCTAATCATTTGAGGCACACTAAGCAAATTTTGATTGAGCTTAGGTATGTAAAGAGCATATGAGATAACTTTGATACCTTTCTTAGTGTTGACAGAAATTGAGCCTCTTCCTCTAGCTTGAACCGTTGAGCCATCTCCCAGCTTCACTTTGGTTGTTCTTGACTCGTCAAGGCTAGTAAAACTTGTAGCATCTGGTGTCATGTGGCTAGTACATCCACTGTCTATGAGCCAAGTGTAATTCTGAGCTGTTTTGTTAGCTTGAGAAGCCATGAATAAATGCTCTCTTAGATGTGATTTCTCCTCTTCAGCTGCAAGGACCTGCTCTTGAGCTTGCGTCTGAGCTTGTTGAGCTTTCTTAGCTCTGCAAAACTTCTCGGTATGGCCAATCTTGTTGCAAAAGTTGCATTTGTACTTTGGTTTTTCACCATCTTTGTACCAACAATCTTTTTCAGCATGGTTTGTTTTCTTGCAAATGGAGCAAGGAGGAAGCTTGCCCTGTTTTGAGCTCGAATTTTCTGGAGCTCGATTTTTATAGCTAGTATCTCTTCTATTTTTGCTGTTTGGCTTCTTTCCTTTATGAGAAACAAAAAAAGCACCTTCAGTTGTCTCTTCATCTCTCATTGAGCTTCTTTGTTCTTGAGCTACTAATTTGCTAGTGAGCTCAGCTACTGTTAGCCTCTGCAAATCACATGACTCTTCAATAGCTGAAATTTTAGCTTCAGATGTTCTTGGTATCGACCATAATCTTCTCTACCACTCTCCGATCGGTGTAGAGCTTCACCATATGACTAATTTGGTTTACAAGATCCATCATTCTTGATGAATAATCTTTCACTAGCTCGTCATCCTTCATCTTGAGCAGCTCAAATTCTCTCTTGAGCGTTATAAGAGCTTCATGACTTTCACTCGATCATGCCTTCAAAGCTCTTTTGAGGTAATCCCAAACAGCTTTGGGTGTTTCCAGGTCCATGATGCTGGTGAAAACATGATCTGCCAAGCTTGAGTGGATGCAAGTCAAGGCTTTATCTTTCCTGAGGAGGTATTTCTTCATGGTCTCCGGTGAGCTCTGTTGGATTTGGCACGAGAGCGGGAGGATCTTCATCCTGTCTCAACCACTTTCCATAGACCTTGAGATTTGAGGTAAGTTTTCATCTTCACCGACCACAAATGATAAAGTGATCCGTTGAAGGTAGGAGCTGCTGGAGCTGATGAGCTACTTGAAGCCATTTTTCTGGTTTTGTTCTTGTTCTTGTTCTTCTTTTTCTTTTTCAAAAAATCTCACAAATCTTTCAAACACTCAGTATTTCTCTCTCTCACGTGTTTAATTCTCTAGATTTTCTGTTTTTAGCCTCACAGCCCGTAGGACAGGAGCTCTGATACCACTGTAAATGCGGAAATGAAATAGAACTTAGCTGGGTTTGAGCTAAAGTTCTTATAAACTAAGCTAAATCTGAGCTCAAGTTCTTAAGAAATATGAAAATGAAGAGAAATTAAGAGGAAAATATGTTTTTTTTTTCTTTTTCTTATATTTTTAGCCTTTAACATTTGATTTAAATAGAAAAAGAGATTACAAAAGTTGTAGTTCCCAATGCCACTGACATAGGAACTTGTACAGAGTCAAACAAGAAATTAAATACTACATGGGGACTTACAAGCTATGGAAAATTTGCTGGAAACCATGTGCTTGTTTCCAAGACAAGCTCACATGTTCCAACACTGCCAGATGCCGCGACTTTAATTCTTGTGTGAATGACTATCACTTGGTGGATTTAGGCTATGTAGGCAACAAATTCACTTGGGTTAGAGGTCGTATTCGAGAAAGACTTGACCGAGCTTTTTGCTCAATTAATTGGAGAACCAAGTTCCAAGAAGCATCCATGCTTCATCTTCCAAGAATCAAATCGGACCACTGTCATATTCTGTTGAAGATTTCTGACAACAAGGCTCCTCATCCCCATAGTCAGCCTTTTTGCTTTCACGCGACTTAGCTGTCGCATTCAAATTTCAAAGAGTTTATTTCTTAAAATTGGAAAGGAAATATTGGTTTGACTCATACTATCAACGATTTTGTTACTAATCTTTGATAATAGAATACTAATGTCTTTGGTAATATTTTTGCAAGAAAAAGGAAGCTTATGTCTAGAATTGAAGGTGTGGATAGATTATTAGATCACCACTACTCTCGATATCAGACTCAGCTTAGAGATAATCTTTCCAAGGAGCTTAATGAGGTGCTTATACAGGAAGAGATTCTTTAGTTCTAGAAATCCATGCAATCTTGGTTTCAACTCCGCAATTGTAATACGAGATTTTCCATTCGCAGGAAAAGAAACAAAGTCAAAGCTATTCACTCTACAGCGGGGGGCTTGGATTGAAGATCAAGATATCATCATGAAAGAGAAATCAACTATTATCAGTCCCTCTATGAGGAGGAAGAGACTACTAATATCGATAGAACTTGGTCTAATGGCTTCAAGAGTCTTGACCCTACTACCTATGATGGACTCCAAGTTACTGTGGATTCTGAGGAACTCAGGAAGACAATTTTTGATATAGGCCCCGATAAGACTCTCGGCCCGGATGGTTAAGGAGTTCTTTGATACAGGTGCTCCTACTATGGAGATCAATGAGACTTTAATTGTCTCTATCCCAGAAATACCTAATCCTACGGATTTGACTCAAATGCAACCTATAAGTCTTTGTAATGTAACTAATAAAGCTATCACTAAACTCATTATTAATCGGATAAAACCATTCCTTAATAATCTTGTTAGTGAGACTCAAAGCAACTTTGGGCCGAGTTGTCCAATCTCTAATAATATTGTCATCTTGCAAGAAGCGGTTCATTCTTTTAGGAAATGAAAATGAAGAAAGGGAGGCATGATCATCAAAGTTGATCTTAAAAAGGCATATGATCGACTTCGTTAGAATTTCATTGAGCATACCCTAAATTTGATTGGCTTCCCTCAAAATTATGTCAAAAGAATCATAACTTGTGTGAGCTCTACTACCATGAGAGTAGTTTGGAATAATGAGCTTATTGAGAAAGTTGTTCCTAGTAGAGGAATTCATCAAGGGGACCCTATGTCCCCTTACTTATTTGTATTATGCATGGAGCGCCTCTCACTTGATTAACTCTGAGATTGGTACCGATAATTGGAAGCCTATTACTTTAGCTAAGGGTAGCCCTCCCTTCTTACACTTTTTCTTTGCTGACGATTTACTTTTGTTTAGTGAAGCGTTATTTGATCAAGCTAAAGTAGTTCAGAAAGTGCTTAATGATTTTTATGTTGCTTCAGGTTAGAGTGTTAGCAAAAGTAAAACTTGTATCTTCTTCTCTCACGGTGTGGATGAGGTAAAAGCTAACAATATCTGTCAATATTTGGGTTTCTCATATACTAATGATTTGGGTAGGTATCTCGAAGCTAAGGTCCTCCATGGGAGAGTTGGTAAGGATGCTTTTAAAGGCATTATAGACAAAGTTAAGAATAAGCTCTCTGGTTGGAAAGCTAAGAATCTCTCCTTTATGGGAAGAATTACCTTAGCCAAATCCATTCTTCAAGCAATACCTATTTATCCTATGTTAACAGTTAAATTTTCTATTTTTTTCTTGTCAAGCTATTGATAAGATTATGAGAGACTTTGTTTGGGGTTCTACCATAGAAAAAGAAAGTTGCACCTCTTAATTTAGGAGAAAATATGCTCTCCTAAATCTAAAGGTGGTCTAGGTCTTCGCAAAGCGGTGGACATCAATTTTGTTATCTGCATGAAGATAGGTTAGAGCTTAATTTCAAGAGCCAATGCCTCTGGGCTCAGATACTGCTGAGCAAATATAATAATGACCATATTCTTGATGGCTCTTTGACACCCAAATCGGGTTGCTCTAACATTTGGAAAGGTATTTGTCATACCTGGCCTCTCGTTATTCAAGGGCTTTCTTGGAGTATAGCGAATGGGAACACTACGCGTTTTTGGCTTGATAATTGGCTTGAAGACAATGGTCCTCTTTTTGTCCATGCTCTCCATGACATTCCAGGTGATATCAAATTCAACCCGATTTCTAATTTCATTTCTGACAATGGTAACTAGAATTAGAGTTGTTTCATTCGTTGCTCCTCTCTTTTGTTTGCTTAAGGTTGGTAGCAGTTATTCCCCCTTCTTGACACAATGATTGTGACATGGCTGTGTGGAATTTCTCAAAGTTTAGATTTTTATCTTCTAGCTCTGCTTACGATCTTCTCCATGGCGATGTCAAACTCAATAACAATCCTTTATGGAATAAAATCTAGAGATGGAAGGATCCGCAAAGAATGAGGTCGTTTCTTTGGCTAATGGCTCAAGACAGGCTGCCAACTAAGGATCTTGAATGCCTTCAATACTCTTCCCCCCAAAGAGTGGATTGACAAAAATTTGAAAAACCAAGGTCTCCTCATCCATAGTAAATTCCGTTGGTGCTTAGTGTTTGGTGTGGTTGCCTGACAGCTTTTGTTCTGGAGAAATCAGCTTATGTTTGACGAGCAGAACCATGTTTCTTATGATCCTCTTAAAATTATTTAGAACAGATGCGAGGAGATTTGTAGAGCTCAAGGTAATTTTGATGTCTCCCCTGCTCAAGCTAGGAGCTCAGATCGCAGTAATACTCGATGGATTAAACCTCTCGTTGGCATGGTCAAGCTGAATACAGATTGGGCTTGTGTGGACCTCGATAGGAATGCTACTGCTGAGGGTCTGTTGCACGATGCCAATGGAAGCTGGTTGAAAGGTTTCGCTTTCAGAATTGGCAATTGTTCCCCTCTTGATGCTGAGCTTTGGGGCGCTCTTAGAGGTCTTGATATGTCTTGATACCTTAGTTTTAGGAATGTAATGCTCGAAATGGATTCAAAGATTGCAGTTGATTACATTTGTAGAATAAATAAAGCCCATAGCTATGCTAAAGAAATTCTTAGAACGATCCATGTCCTATTGTCTCGTGATTGGCTCGTTCATTGTATCCATGCATTCCGAGAAGCTAACTCTTGTGCTTACTGGCTTACAAATTCTGCTATGAACTCTCATATGGATTTCCAACTCATGGAATCCCCTCCAAAAGAGTTGTTGGCTATTGTTATCAAAGAATCTCTAGATATTACTGTTAGCAATAACCTCTCTTTGTTGTAGATTGCCTTTGATGGGAAAAACAGCCACAAACGGTAAACAAATAAATGCGGAATTAATCTCTGTTTGTCTAAACTTTCCCAACTTGAATGAACCCCGAGGATGCAAACAAATAGGATGTTCTTAATGCAATTAGAACACACACAATATCACTGCTATGCACCAAGATATTGAGCTAAAACAGTAAGCACACAACAACACAAAGACACCGAAATTTTAGCGTGGAAAACCTATAAACTAGGGAAAAACCACGGGACCATTTTGGCCGCTTAAATCCACTATCATCATCAAAGGAGTAATACAAAGTCTTCTCTAGATAATACTAGAGGCATACAAAATCATCATATCCTTGGAAGTAAGCACATCAAGGTGTATGGAATCAAAATAGAGCCAAGATAAGAAATATATCACCAGAAAATTAGCTACTGTCCAGACCAACGAAATCCGACCTCCGGACCTCAAAAACCGATCTCCACCGTCCAAAATATTGGCCCAGATGCTGTGTAGCTGCTGTCCAAAAATTACGACGATCCAACGGTTCAATCTACGGAAAACGGAACTTTTCTGCTGATGTGTATTCTCCTCTCTTCACCTCTCTCTTTTCTTTTAATATATGAAGTCTTGGTAAAAAAAAACCTAGCCCTAGACGTTTTTATAATAATATGCTCCCAAAATAGAAAGTCTAAATAAGACTTTAATATGCTCAATGGTTGGGCTTTCCTCATGGGTCAAAAAAAAATAAAGAAATAAAAAAAACCCAACAAATCTCCCTCTTTTTGACTTATGAGGAAGAGTTCGCCATACCGGCGATGGAGCAACATACCTTCAACTTTTCCCTTGCTAGAACCTTTGTCAACATATCGGCACCATTATCATCAGTATGAACTTTATCAAGTTCAAATAGTTTATCTTCAAGTGCATCTCTAATCCAATGATACCTCACATCAATATGCTTGGTTCGTTTGTGAAACATAGAATTTTTAGCAAGGTGAATAGTACTTTGATTATCACAAAGAACCACGTGAGCTGTTGCACAAAGCCAATCTCTTGCATAAATCTTTTGAGCCATAATAGCTCCTTACACGCCTTTGCAGCCACATACTCGACTTCGGTGGTGGATAAAACCACACACTTTGCGATCTCGATTGCCATGACACAGCTCCCCCTGCAAAAGTCATCAAATATCCAGAAGTGGATTTCATGTTGTCCTTATTTCCTGCCATATCAGAATCAGTATAACCAACAAGTATCGGCTTTCCATTTCCAAATGTTATACCTAATTTGGAAGTACCACGTAGATATCTGAGAATCCACTTCACTGCTTCCCAATGCTTCTTACCTGGATTTGACAGAAAACGACTAACAATACCTACTGCATGAGCAATATCAGGTCGTGTGCACACCATAGCATACATCAAGCTCCCTACAGTTGAGGCATAAGGGACTCTATCCATCTCTTCAATCTTCTTCTCAGAAGATGGACAATCTTTATCTGTCAACCTGAAGTTAGTAGTAAGAGGAGAACTAACCTCTTTAGCTTTATCCATGTTGAATCTGCGAAGCACCTTCTCGATGTATTGCTCCTGTGACATGTGTAGCTTTTTCAAAGCTCTATCTCGAGTGATCCGAATGCCAAGAATATGTTTTGCTGGCCCCAAGTCTTTCATAGCAAAAGACTTGCTCAATTGTATCTTCAGCTGAGTAATTCTTTCTGCATTCTTGCCAACAATTAACATGTCATCAACATATAACAATAAAATGATGAAATCATCATCACCAAACCTCTGGAAGAAAACACAATGGTCTAAAGTAGTCTTTCGGTAATTTTGCTCCCCCATAACCGACTCAAACTTCTTGTACCTTTGTTTTGGTGCTTGCTTCAACCCATAAAGACTCTTTTGAAGTCTACACACATAGCCTTCTTTTCCCTTAACCTGAAAACCTTCAGGTTGTTCCATGTAGATTTCTTTATCCAAGTCACCATGAAGAAAAGCTATTTTGACATCCATCTATTCAACCTCAAGATCAAGGCCGGGCCGCCAAACCAAGAACAACACGAATAGATCCCATCTTCACGACCTAGGAGAAAATCTCATCAAAGTCAATACCCTTTCTCCTGACCGAACCCTTTGACCACCAATCTAGCCTTGTACCTAGGTTGTGCGGTGTGCTCTTCGATCTTCACTTTGTAGACCCACTTGTTCTTCAAAGCTCTCTTGCCTTTAGGCAACTTCACCAACTCAAAAGTATTATTCTCATGTAAGGAATTCATCTCATCTTGCATGGCTTCAACCCACTCCCTTTTCCCCGCTCATGTTCCATGGCCTCTGCATAACACTCAGGGCTCTCCCCCATCGTTGAGTAAGACATACTCATTAGGCCGAAAAACGAGTGGAAGGATGATGATCTCTTGTAGACCGCCTAAGTGGGACAAATGGTGGCACGTCTGCACGGTATCTCCGAATGAAATTCTTCATCCACCTCTGCCCGGAGCATCAATATCATCGATTATCATGTTGTTCATCATTCCGAACATCATTGTCAAGAGGTGGTTCTACATGTTTGAGAGCCTTTGGATCCAAATCGGTAATATCATCATTATGTTGAGGAACTGTCTCTTTCTTCTCAACATCTTTCAAGGTCCGATCTTCAACAAACACAACATCTCGGCCGAATAAGTTTCTTGTGGACAGGATCATATAATCTGTAACCAAACTCATCTTGGCCATAACCCAAGAAAATACATGGTTTTGACTTCACATCAAGCTTTGATCTTTCATCTTTAGGAATGTGCACAAAAGCTTTGCATCCAAAGACCCTTAAGTGACCGTAAGAAACATCTTTGCCACTCCAAACCCTCGCCGGTACATCAAAAGACAAAGGAACACAAGGAGTTAGATTAATAACATGTACTGTATTCAAAGCTTCTCCCCAGAATGAACTTGGCAGCCCTGCATGTGACAACAAACATCTGACACGCTCCATCAAAGTTCTGTTCATCCGCTCTGCTAATCCGTTCAACTGTGGTGTCTTGGGAGGACTCTTTTGATGTCGAATACCATGATCTCTACAATAAGCATCAAATGGGCCAATGTATTCACCTCCATTATCCTGTCCGAATACACTTAAGCTTCTTTCCGATCATTCTCAACCGAGGCATGAAACTGCTTAAACACTTCAAATACTTGATCTTTAGATTTCAAGGTATAAACCCATACCTTTCTGGAGTGATCATCAATGAATGTGACAAAGTAGGAGCAACCACCAAGTGTCCTAGTCTTCATAGGACCACAAACATCAGAGTGCACCAGATCAAGTATACTCTCCTTCCTCGGAAGGAGGATGGCTCTTAAAGGAAACCACTTACATCGCTTACACCGCCAACAAGTAAGAACACTTCTTTAGATGAATATCATGCACACCCGGTAACACATTTCTCTTCAACAAAAGAGACATCCCCTTTTCACTCATGTGACCAAGTCTCTTATGCCATAAATCAGTCATGTTAGTATTCACCACAGCATTGACCCTATCCTCAAGATCTTCGGATGTGTCATGTACAACTTTGAGCATCTTTTACCTCTAGCCACGATCAAAGAACCACAAGTGAGTTTCCATATTCCATTACCAAAGTTGTTGCTGTAACCATCGTCATCAAGTAGGCCCGCGGAGATCAAATTAAGTCTCATATCTAGAACATGTTTTACATTATGTAAAACCAACTCTATCCCAGTGTCAAACTTCAAACAAATATCTCCGATGCCTGCAATCTTTGATAGTCCATTATTACCCATCCTAACATTACCAAAGTTACCTGGAGTATAAGATGAATAAAAATCCCTCTGTGATGTTACATGACATGTAGCACCACTATCAACAACCCAGCTCGAATCAACATGTGCAATGTTGATCATATCAAGATCAGAACAAATAAGGAACTCATCGGTAGTAGTGTTAACTTCAGCATTGCCATTACCACCCTCATCTTTCTTATGGTTCTTTTGATTGCTGTAATCGCTCTTCTTCTTCTCCTTTTTCAATTGCCTGCAGAACCGTATTGTGTGCCCTTTTCTACCACAATGATAGCATTCAAAATCAGCAAACTTTCCTTTGGATTTACTTCGATGCTTCCCTTTGTTACCTGGACCTCTACTCTGACTTCTCCTCCTGCTTTCTGTAACTAAGACATCAGAATGTGAAGAGGAACCTTGTGACTTTCTTCTCATCTCTTCATTTAAAACACTGCCTTTAGCTAATTCCATGGTGATAATACCATCTGCTGCAGAGTTGGACAATGATGTCCTAAAAGTTTCCCATGAGTCCGGTAAAGTGCCCAGGAGCCACAAGCCTTGTATCTCATCTTCAAACTTGATACCCATTCCTGCAAGTTGATTTATGATTCCCTGAAAAGAATTCAAATGATCGCGATGTGGAGTTCCATCATGGTATTTCAAGCTCATCATCTGTTTTATTAAGAACAATTTATTGTTTCCGGTCTTTCTAGCATACAACTGTTCAAGCTTGTTCCACAAAGTGCGAGCATGAGTCTCTCCGCTGATATGGTTCAAAACATTATCATCAACCCATTGACGAATATACCCACAAACTTGTCTATGCAAAATATTCCACTCTGCATCTGTTTTACTCTCAGGTTTATCAGTATTAAACACAGGCAAATAATAATCCTTCACATAAAGTAGGTCTTCCATCTTGCCTTTCCAAATATGATAATTAAAACCATTCAAATTAATCATCCTACTTGTGTTAGCTTCCATCATTCAAACAAGTTTAACCCAATATAGAAGAACCAGGCTCTGATACCAATTTGATGGGAAAAACAACCACAAACGGTAAACAAATAAATGCGGAATTAATCTCTGTTTGTCTAAACTTTCCCAACTTGAATGAACCCCGAGGATGCAAACAAATAGAATGTTCTTAATGCAATTAGAACACACACAATATCACTGCTATGCACCAAGATATTGAGCTAAAACAGTAAGCACACAACAACACAAAGACACCGAAATTTTAGCGTGGAAAACCTATAAACTAGGGAAAAACCACGGGACCATTTTGGCCGCTTAAATCCACTATCATCATCAAAGGAGCAATACAAAGTCTTCTCTAGATAATACTAGAGGCATACAAAATCATCATATCCTTGGAAGTAAGCACATCAAGGTGTATGGAATCAAAATAGAGCCAAGATAAGAAATATATCACCAGAAAATTAGCTACTGTCCAGACCAACGAAACCCGACCTCCGGACCTCAAAAACCGATCTCCACCGTCCAAAATATTGGCCCAGATGCTGTGTAGCTGCTGTCCAAAAATCACGACGATCCAACGGTTCAATCTACGGGAAACAGAACTTTTCTGCTGCTGTGTATTCTCCTCTCTTCACCTCTCTCTTTTCTTTTAATATATGAAGTCTTGGTAAAAAAAAACCTAGCTCTAGACGTTTTTATAATAATATGCTCCCAAAATAGAAAGTCTAAATAAGACTTTAATATGCTCAATGGTTGGGCTTTCCTCATGGGTCAAAAAAAAACAAAGAAATAAAAAAAACCCAACAGCCTTTTGTTTTGGGGTTGTGCCCCGCTTTTCCTTACAAAAGAAATTGTAATAAGACTACAAAAATGTGTAGAGTTTGGGATAAATAGAATCATTATCTCTAAATTTATCATTGACTTGACTGAGATTTTGCTGGCTGCATTAGAATGTTGTGCGTACCTAATGGTCTTTTATGCAGTTTAGAATTACTGTTTCATGTCCATGTGATCCCTTAGTAGAAAATAGGTATGTGTAAGCATGTAACTGAAAACAAACATGAACTGGTTATATGAATAAATGATGGTGGAATTGTTATTGTTGGCACATGTAGAAGAAATTATTGCTAAATATGTGAGTTTACTTGGGATAATTATATTAATGCTGATTTAAGTTTATATTAAGTTTTATCTTGATCATATATTTTTTTTCATTACAGTCACTTAACTTTAAGTTGGATAGTAAATTAATCATTTATCTAAAATCTAGTGGTTTAATTCGCTAGAATAATGACATGTCTAATATAATGTTAGACTAACACGTGTTTTAAAAAATTGACAAGTCACTATCCTAATCATCAAACCATTTAATTAAACTATTAAATCTTGTTTGTTGTTTTTCCTTTTTTCTTCTTATTTTCTACTCTTTTTATTTATTGTTATAATAACATTCTCCTTTTCTAGCTTAATTAATTTATATTAATTACCTTTTTTATTTATTTCTATCAAAATCTAATTTTCAAAGTAAAAAGTATAATAATAATAATAATAATATACTAAAAAGAAAGAAAGTGAAAAACAAAAAAGGGAGGAATGCCTAAGCACCAAATTAGTAATATCTTTTCACTTATTTGTATTTAAACTATCATTTCCTTTCTTATTCATACATTTTCACATGTCTATTTGAGGATGTGCGGTCAGTTCCTATTTAGTGCAAGAATCAACTAAACCACCAAATTAATTAAATCTGAATGTTGATTATAGAATAACGAATATGTAGAACTTGCAATATATGAGTGAATTTTCTCTTAGTTGTCTATAACGCTAGTCTATTGAAATTAATTTTTGAGAACTGGGATTCAATACTTCACTTCAAAGCTTTAGATTAGGGATTTCATTTTATAGCATTAGAAATTCTATATTGTAAATTTAGGAGATTTAGAGATTTTTTTTTTTCGATGAATAAACCACCAAATTTTAGACAAGTGACCAAAATGTTACCCAACTTAAAGTTAAATGATTATAGTGAAAAATAAATTATGTGATCAAAATGAAACACGGTATAAGTTAAGTGACCTGATACGTGTTATCCACACACAGCAAAGTGCATCGATCATATCAAGTAATAAAAAGATAAATAAAGTATCGTTCCACTAAGGACTTAATTGTGAATACTATTTTCAATCGTATAATAATGTTTAGCAATTAAGTATAGGTTGGTTATAGTAATGTTTAAAAGTAAATTAATATTAAAAATAAGATTTAAAATAATTAGTATATTAATCAAGAATAAAACCTATTCAGGTCCCCCAAATAAGTTGAATACTTCATGAAACAAATAGTAAATTAAATCAAAACTAAGATTTGAGTTAGTAATATAAGATTTATATATAATAAGATTTCTTCATCGATTCTCTAGCCTCTAGATAGGCTAACTGCTCAATATCTTCTTCTGTTCTCAGTTTTTTCTGTTCATGCACAACAAACAACTTAAGAGGATCTTTAACAACAATAGATGAAATAAAATTAACAGTCTCATACTTAATCAAATCATCACTAGGATCTATATCATCAAGTGCAAGTGGGTATTTCATACCATTGGGGATTTGAAAGATTAATTGTTCATCCCATATCCTAAGAATGAGCTTACCATCATGAACATCAATAATGGTTGTAGCTATAGGAAGAAAGGGTCTACTAGGATAAGGGAAGCATCGACATCTTCATCCATATCCATAATCATGAAATCCACGGGAAAAATAAACTCTTAAACCTTTACCAACACATCTACAATGATTCCCCTAAGGTATGCAACAAATTTATCAGCTAGTTGAACACTCATGAGTGTTGGTTTAGGTTCTCCAAGTCCTAGTTTCTTAAACAATTTATAAGGCATATCACTAATGCTAGCCCCCAAATCAGCCCATGTATTATCATAATTAGCTAGTTCACCACACTATATAGTAAATCTAGCTATATGTTCAAGATTGACTGACCATTTTTTTCCTGAAAATAATGCAAAATCTAGAACCTTTTACCCTCTAGGATATGGGTTGTCTCTGTCAATAGTATTGGGATAAGGCTTGTGAAAATCTAACCTTCCCACTTGTCTTAATCTCGATCCATAGAGCTCCTGAACCATATCCCTTACAACTTCCATATCCATCACAAGATGTGGAGGTTGAACAAGAGGTCTTGGTTGATATCCTCTATTGTTTAACATCCCTAGGGGCATGCCCCCCAGCATGGGATTTTGCATCCCTTCTTGATCATACATCATTTGTTGATTAGCAGGATTAGTAGCTGCAAAAATTTGGTGAGGTAATATAGGTCTACCCATATGAGGGCAGCCAGTAGGCACAGCTCCTCTTGGTAAACTTTCATCCCTATTATGAGGGGGAACATATTTTTCATTTGGAATAGGTGGAGTCAAGGGCCTTATAGCATCATTCTCCTCTTTAAAACTCGTGGAAGATTACCCCATTTATTCTATAATTGCATTATATCCCACAGTTTATGACAAGACATCCTGGCCTCTCGACCTAGGAATTAGTTAAGGTAAATTGGAAGTAACTTTCTCAGCAATTTTAGCCATGGTGGTGCTAAATTACTGCATCAAATCATCAGCTGCTTTCTTCTGGCTCTTTATGAGGTTACTGTGAGCCTTTTCCATATAGTTGCGAGCAGCCTCCACTTGCATCTTAAAAACATCAATCATAGGGTTAGTATTAGAAATTTGAACTAAAGGTAAAACATCATTCTGTCTCCCAACAACAACATTTCCTATTGGAGGTACTAGCGCATCATGTGGCTGAACATCTTAAGGCGCCATGTTGCTTTCTATTTATTCCACAATCTGAGGAACTAAACTTTCTTGTCCTACTTCATCAACAGTGACTCTAGCGTCTTGAGACCCCATAACGTCTTTTCCAGTAATACTTCTTGTTTTGGATGCCATGAGAACTAGTTCCACCGAGCGTGCCAAAAATATATTTGGTAGGAATTTTATTGAGCGTGCCAAGTGTGTAGGTACATGAACCGATGTAATTAATGCGCCTTGAACTGACTTCTAAATTAGATTCTTTTTGAATTCCTAAGCTATCTTGACAGTTTGCTTAAATCATTAAGAGACACCACAAGATTTAAACAAGTAGTAGTAAATGTTTATAAAGAAAAAAAGTTGAATTCAACAACTTGTATTTAAATTGATGGAAGTGGAAATTTGCATAATATAACTGAGTGTTTGAAAATAAATGCAAAGAACTAAATGAAAGAAAATAGTTTGTTGGAAACTAAAACTTTGCAAAGTGTTTGGTGAGAATTAATATTGAATAATCTTGATTTTGTTTAGTTGTTGTGTTTGATTGTTGATGCTCCCTTATTCTTTGCTTAATGTCTACATTTTATAGGGATCTCCAAGTTCCAAGGAGTTGCTTCCACTTTTCGTGCCATAGTGCCCCATTATCTCCTACTTAGGGAATGGGAGTAACTGCTTAAATAATTCCTCCAATTACTCTTTATTTCACGTGCGTATTTCCCTTTAATTATTAACTAACTAACTAACTAACTAACTAATTAGAATACTTAATTAATTATATTAACATTTATGGACTTTAGGCTTTTATTTTACTTCCTTGAGTCCAAAATTATTTCTAGGTCCAATACTATCCTATTGACAGGTTTTCTATTGAGGTGAGCCTTCATTAGAGAGGCCTTATAAGCTTTGTCATTTCCACGGAACGCTTTTCAAATATCACCTCTTTTTGGTTTATTGGCCTGTGTAGGTTGAATAGTAATACTACTATAACAATCTTCTTCTGATATTTCAAATGACTGCCCCCCCAGTGTTTGATTCTTCTTGGATCTCGATAAAATCTGCTTCATATGCATTTTTAAATATGAAGGAAGGAAGGAGGGTCATAGTAGCAGTAGCACATCCATAAGGGATAGAAACTCCTCCTACTATAAAAGTACCCTCCACCATTTGATCTTCATCATCATAGCTACCAATAGAAGATAACAAATCATCATCCTCATCAGAATTACCTATATCTTTAGTAGCTTTCCTACAAAATTTGGACTTTTCTTTTCTCTTCGAGTTTGAGCTTTCAATTTCCTACTTCCTTTTCTCTTGTGCCTTTTACCTTTGCATCCTACGTTCTTGAGTTCTTATTAATGAAGGCTCAGGGAACTTTCTATGTTGTAACCTGTGCCATTGAAAGCTTGGTTGCACTCTAGGAGGCACAATGAACTTGGGTTGTCCTCTTTGAAATTTCAGACTTTGAGAAGAGTGTGGCATTCTCCTTTGAGGCTCCCTGGAAATGGGTGGAGCAACAAACCCTTTTACTTCTTAGAGCTCCCTAATGAATAAATCCTTTATAGGAACCCAAACTTTATGGAACATATTCCCCGATTGAATATCCATATCCTTTCTTTTCTTTTGCTCTGCCTTTTTAATCAATAGGTCCTTAAATTAAAAGTTGTAGTATTAATGGGAGCTACTAGTGGAAATGGATCCTCATCAATGAGCATGGCCTCCATTTTCTTTGAGAACTTCAGTACTCCTATGTTAATTCAATCCTGAACCATATTCCTGAAAGCCCAACAGGAGTAGTTGAATGATTAAAAGTATTATGATACTTATAGTAATCCCTTCCCTTGATTTCTTCTTTGAGAGGAAATTCGGATCCTGAGGCAATTTGATGAACTTCTCATCTAGCAAGAAATCAAATATCTCTTCAGTTTTATAGGCATCAAATATGTATTGAGGTTGTGCATTAGTAGCATAAGGCTTCTTCCAACTTTCAGGAACTTTTTTCACTAAGGATGGGCAAACACAACTTCTAGTATTAGAAAAATCAGCTACTACTATCTCTAGAAAATTTATCTCTTGATAGTATATCCCCATGTTAGACTTCTTCTTCTTCTTCTTTTCTTTAAGTAATTCCTCATATTTTGCCACTTTTGTTGCAAGTTCATAGAAGTCTTGAAACGCCATTCCTTGAAATTTCTTCCTGAGCTCAATGTCCAAACCACTTTGTGCTATCTTCACAAATTTTATTTTACGCAAGAAAATCTTACATCTATATGTCATCTTTTTAAACCTGGCAATGAAGAGATTAGTAGTTTCTCCCACCCTCTATTTTATTATGGATAATTTAGTAATGCACACCTCAGGTTTAGTCTTAAAGAACTAAGTATGAAATTATCACTCCATTTCCTGCCAAGTTAAGATGGAATTCCTAGAGAGAGTAGCATACCATGTAATTACAATACTAGTCAAAGAATTAGGAAACAATCTCAATTTAAAATTGACAAAATTTTCATAATTTGCTAGTTCACCACACTATATAGTAAATCTAGTTGTATGTTCAAGATTGACTGACCACTTTTTTCTAAAAATAATGCAAAATCTAGAATCTTGTACCCTCTAGGATATGGGTTGTCTCTGTCAATAGTATTGGGATAAGGCTTGTGAAATTGTAGTCTTCCCACTTGTCTTAATCCAGTCCATAGAGCTTTTGAACCACATCCTTTACAGCTTCCATATCCATCACCTGATGTGGAGGTTGAACAAGAGGTCTTGGTTGATATCATTTATTGTTTAACATCCATGGAGGCATGCCCCCCAGCATGGGATTCTGCATCCCTTCCTTCTTGATCATACACCATGGGTTGATTAGCACGATTAGTAGCTGCAAAAATTTGGTGAGGTAATATAGGTCTACCCATATAAGGGCGGCGAGCAGGCACAACTCCTCTTGGTAAACTTTCATCCCCATTATGAGGAGGAACATATTTTTCATTTGGAATAGGTGGAGCCAAGGGCCTTGGAGCATCATTCTCCTCTTGAGAACTCGTGGAAGATTGCCCCTTTTATTCTCGAATTGCATTATGTCCCACAGTTTATGACAAGACATCCTGGCCTCTCAGCCTAGGAATTACTTGAGGTAAGTTGGAAGTAACTTTCTCAGCAATGTTAGCCATGGTGGTGCTAAATTGCTGCATCAAATTATCAGCTGCCTTCTTTTAGCTCTCCATGAGGTTACTGTGAGCCTTTTCAATATAGTTGCGAGCAGCCTCCACTTGCATCTTAAGAACATCAATTATAGGGTTACTATTAGAAATTTGAACTAAAGGTAAAACATCATTATGTCCCCCAACAACAACATTTCCTGTTGGAGGTACTAGCGCCTCATGTGGCTGAAAATCTTTAGGCACCATGTTCCTTTTGATTTGTTCCATAACCCGAGGAACTAAACCTTCTTGTCCTGCTTCATCAGCAATGACTCTGGCATCTTCAGACCCATAATGTCTTCTCTAGTAATACTTCTTGTTTTGGGTGCAATGAGAACTAGTCCCACCGAGTGTGCCAAACATATGTTTGGTAGGAATTTTGTTGAGCATGCCATGTATGTAGGTACATGGACCGTTGTAATTAATGCATCTTGAATTGACTTCTAAATTAGATTCTTTATGAATTCCTAAGCTTCCTTGACAGTTTGCTTAAATCCTCAAGAGACACTACAAGATTTAAACGAGTAGTAGTAAATGTTTGTAAAGAAAAAAAGTTGAATTGAACAACTTATATTTAAATTAATGGAAATGAAATTTGCATAATATAACCGAATGTTTGAAAATAAATGCAAAGAACTAAATGAAAGAAATAGTTTTTTGGAAACTAAAACTTTGAAAGTGTTTGTTGAGAATTAATATTGAATAATATTGATTTTGTGTAGTTGTTGTGTTTGATTGTTGATGCTCCCTTATTTGTGCTTGATGTCTACTTTTTATAGGGATCTCCAAGTTCCAGGGAGTTGCTTTCATTTTTTATGTCATAGTGCCCCATTATCTCCTTCTACTTAGAGAATGGGAGTAACTGCTTAAATAACTCCTCCAATTACTCTTTATTTCACGTGTGTATATCTAGCCACTCCCTTTAATTATTAACTAACTAACTAATTAATCAAAATACTTAATTAATTATATTAACATTTATGGGCTTTGAGCTTTTATTTTACTTCCTTGAGTCCAAAAAATTATTTCTAGTTGCAATACTATCTATCCTATTGATATAGCTGAGGTCGTTGCTTGCAGAGGAGGTGTTCTTCTAGCCAAAAGAATGTTGCTTGATAAAGTAAGCTTTGAAGGAAGCAGTCATAACCTATTCAATGGGATCAAGAGTTTTGAGGACAGATTATTCCTACTTTGGGTGCATAAAGTTTGATTTTATGTCTTGTTATCCTTCCTTTTTCTGTTTGGTCTTTTTCTAGCATTAACGAAACTGCAAATATGTTGGCACACAGTCTTGCTAAACATATTTCTTTTCTTTTCCAATAGGCACTATTTTTGCCGGTGCATTACCAGATTATTTGAACTCTTTGGTTGTTTCTGAGACAGGGGCCTCTTGGTTTTCATTAATGAAGCTGCTATTCTCAGAGAAAAGAAAAAAGTACAATCATCATACAGTAATTTTGTTTTTAGTTTTCTTTACAACAGAAATAAGTAATTTATTTTCTAGCTATTAACTGTAACGGTGTCGTGCAAGAGCACAAGAAAATTGCCTTATAGAACGCAATTTTATTTGAAGCACTGCAAAGCATACGGATGGAACATAAGTTTCAACTGAAGTACAAAAGTTATAGTAATTTCTTTCTCTTATTTTTTATTTATGTGTTTTTATATTATTAAATAGAAATAATATTATTATGAACCCTTTTTAAATGCATTTATATAGGAAAGAATTGAAGAACTTGAAGCTGAAAAGGAAGCAAATCATGAATTTGACAACAATGTTCTTATTGAAAGAGATATTTAGTTTCAAATACTTGCCAAAGAGAAATGGAAGTGTTTGTGGATTGAGTTTTGGAGCAATACCGAAGATGTTCAAAAGTCATAATATTAACGAAAAATAACAAAAATATTCATGTTTTTTTATTTTTTATAAAAAATACGGCATAAATCTTTTTATATTTTTATTGTGTGAAAATATCAAAAATACAGTTTTAGTTGTTTTTTCAGTTTTTGCTTTGGTCGTCTTTTAGTAAAACAACAAAACAAACAAAAAAAATTAAAAAACAACCACACTATATTCTTAACAAAAATTTAAAAAGTAGTATTTTTTAAAGAAAAGAGTTTACACGGTAAAAATGATATTTTTTTTATTGATTTTAGGATATTGATGTGCGTAAAATACATACATCTAAATGGAGTTTTTAAGATTGATTTTATGGACATTTGGATGTGAATTGGTCCCAACACTCACCCTATGCGTCTGTTTGTGTGCGTTAGGTCCAAAAGAAGTCAAAGGATGATAAAGGGAAGAATTGGAGTATAATTGGACGCCGAAGCTGCCGAAACAAGCTAAGTACGAGCATGAGGAAGCTGAACAGGGCCGTGTTGGTTTCAACACTGGCCGTGTTCCCAACACGAGCACCAACACGGCTGTGTTGGGTGCATCAAACATCAAAGAAAAAGTAGTTCTTAGGGAGCACGGCCATAGAGAGTAACACGGCCAGAAACACCAAACCGTGTTCCTAACACGTCCAGGAACACGGCCGTGTTGGCGACGACAGGGGGAATTAATTAAAAGAATGAAGAGAGAAAAGAAAAGAAGGAGAGCAGGGGAGAACGTCCCAAATCCTAATATTTCTCTCTCTAAAGGTTTTCTGAGCTGGAACCAAGGGAAAAGGAGACTTGGATCAAGGTTTCAATCGGATTCCCTTCAAAGATTGAAGATTGGGCGAGTTTCGTTGATTGGTTTTCAAATCGAGCAAGAGGAACAAGAATCGATTCAATTGGAGTAAAAGGATTTGGGACTGTTTACTCTCATCCAAGGGTGTAATCGGATTTTCTCTATCTTTACTCATTGTTGTAATTGAATTCTTGTGTATTTTGATAATGAACATGATTAGTTAGATTGATTAAATCCATTGGGATTTCTGGCTTAGTATTATATTGTTGGATTGTTTGGATTAGTTTTGTATTCTTCTTGCTTTCAGTATTAATAAGATAATGCATTATTCATGAGACGTTGTGAATTGTGTGTTTAGATTGCTTTGTGTGATTGAGAAGTCCATTTGGCAATTGGAATTTTGAATAGCAAGAACTGGTTAATAATCACTTAGAGATAAGGATAATTAACTAGCCGGATTAAGAATTAACAAAGCTTAATAGAGGCGGATTAAAGCTTAATGCTAATTTAAGAATCAATCGTTAGGAAGAGATTCCAACTTTAGGTTATTAGATTTAGGAAGTCGGTTATCTCGAGAGAGAAACCGAATTCGTTTAGAATTCGTCCATGGGTAGCATAATTAGACTCACCAATCCTTTATCTTTTGTTTGATTACCAACTAGTTTAGGTTCCTTTTGGGTTTACTCTCTTGCCTTGGTTATTTTAGTTATCAATTACTCTTGCATCTCCCTTAGAACTTAGCTTGTAGCTATTAGTTAGTTTAGAAATTATTCATCATTTATTTTAGGTTAATATAACAAAGAACAAAGGAGTAACTCTGGGCTTTCACTTTTCCAAGGAATACGACCTTGATATTCGCCATTAGTGCTAGACTGCATCGATAGGTACACTGTCTTAGATTGTAGCTAACACAAGTAGCACACATCAGTATTGCTGAAAGGTTTTCTAATATTAAATTGATGCAAAAAAAAAATATGCTAAATTAAAATATCAAACTTGAGAATGGAGAATTGCATTATCGAAGTTGAATCATGTTCCTAATTGCTCACAATTTAGGTAGGTATTATCTTTTTTTAATTTTGAATATATGATATCAATTAATTTTAATATAAGTACGACAGTAATTATTGTAGCACTTATGTAAAAAAGGTTCATATAATCCTTTATATGTTATAATTTCTTTCATAAACTAGTTTAGTAGTAATGTGAATTAATTAGTAGTTCTATATCTAATAAGTAACTAGAATTTTTTTTTTTTTTTTTTAGTTATATTTTTATTAAACTATCCTCCAACTATTAAACATGATCAATTTCTTAGCTTGAGATTCTCCTTTAATTTAGAGACATGTATTCCAAGGAAAACTTGGAGGGTTAGAACTATGTAACTATGTAGCTGTTGTTTCCAAAAAAGAAAAAAAAATGTAACTGTGTAGCAAAAGGACAAAGAAAAATGGTACTAGTTTCTGTTATTTTTTTGCTGTTTGCAGACAAGGGGGACAAATTGGAGTTCTACAAAGATTTAATTTTACAGAGATGTTTCATGCAGCTCAGTATGTCTCTCAAAGCCCTCCAAAAGAAAACTTTGGACTTCACTATTCTATTTTATGCACCTCTGTCTCTTTGTTTTATTTCCATAATCTGACATTACTTCCACACTTCTGGTATTGCAAAATCAAGATTGTCCTTCTTGTCTTTGTCTTGGCCTAATAGGATTTGCAAAATGGCTTTTGCTTTCTTCTCTGTTACCCATCTCTCTTCTTTTTCTTTCATTTCATATTCTGTTAATATATATATATATATATTAATTTCTAATATTTAAATTTTTTTATATTTATCCCTACTTAATATAATAAGAAAAAAAAAACTTATAATCAACACAAAAAGTTAAAACAGTTTTTGTGATGTTACGTAAAATCATGTAATGTCTAATTATCTTGTCTTTAATTAACAATTTTAGTACATCAGTGAATCATATGATTTAAAATGTTTAATACGATAACAATTAACATAAGAAATATAAAATTTGCATAACAAAATTTCTTATGTAAATTAAAATCAATATATGTAAGTTCTTAATATATTATTAAATTTATTCCCTTAACGTGTCAAAAGTTATATCATTACCAATCATATGGCTTAAATTATTTAATACAATAAAAGGTTTATATACTCTAAATACTATTTACTTTCTGTAAATTTGAAATAAATGTAGTAAATTTATATCAAATTATTGAATTGTCATATTTTACACAAAATTTACATACAAAATTTTTTCACATTGACACTAAAATATTAGAAAAAAAAAAAGACATTGTAATGAACAATAACTCTAGAATTCACCCAAATAATATTTTTATTGAAAAAATTGCTATGGTCTACAATTTATTTTTCAGTCAATAATTAAAAAAAAACACTTCCAAAATTAGCTCTAATGATAAGAGCGTTTGCTTTTTGAGAGAAAAGTCCTAAATTTGAACCTTTTCTTTTGTAAAAGTGATTTTTCTTTTTATGTCAAGTATAAAGAAAATACCACATCCTATTGTACAATTTATAGTCTGTTAACTCTTTTTTTTTTTTTTGGAAATTTCTCTTTTTAATATTAAAAAAATACTCATAATGTTAAAATTATTTTATTGTAATTATTTATTTAATACCAAAGTTGAAAAAAAAAAAGAATTATCCCTCTGGCAGCTATCTTGAAATTTCAGTCACCTAAATTCTCATGGTTTGACAAATTTAACACATCAAAAATCAAATATTAACAACTGAACTTAAATTAATAAAATTAAAAAATATAATATATACCTTAATATGAAATTTATTTCTCTCATGCTCGTCGCTAGCAATTCCTAAAAAATTTAAACACTGTCTATTTATTTATCCCCTTATAGAAACGGTCTTCTTACGTTGTCGTTTTGTGGTAGTTGCCATTGATCTCCCTGCCTTGCATAAAGTTGCCAGTTGATTCCTGAACTTTTCACCTATCAATGGCATGGAAATTCGCTGTAACAATCTTCTATTCGGGAAGCACCAAATGTTTGCTGCCAACAATTTTCATTTCTTGATTATATTTTCTTTTTTTTCGTTTTGCATTATTAAGTAGGCAATGAAAACGACACAAGAAGTTTACACTTTGATTGCATCCTCCTCGACTTCTTTTCCTATCATGGAAAGGGCAAAACCCTTCCAGTACAGTAAAGATTTTTTGCGGTCATCCTCGACTATTAAAGAGTCTTATAAATACAAACTAGACCAATGCCGGGCTCACGGGCGGATTAAGATATTATTAAAATAATATTAAATAGTTTTAATAATTTATTTATATAGATATTAATAAAATATTAGATAATTATATTTCATAAATTATCAATTACTAAGTTTCATTATAGTTAGTATTTTATAGATTTTCAAAAATTTTAGTATTTGATAATCTCTACTTCAATATTATTTTTCTTTAAATAAAATATCCGAAAGAAATTAAAAAAAATTTAGAAACTTAAACTTACATTGTTAAAAGTGAAGGATATAATAATATGGATAAACCAACGAAAATTTTAATTAAATTATTAATGAAAAAATTATATATTAAAAAACCACATAAATATCCTCAAAAAATAGAAAAAGTGTTATGTAAGGAAAATAAATTATATTAAAATATGGGATAAATTTTTTAAAATATATATCAAAATGCATAAAGAAAATAAAAAAAATATTTAGAAAAGATAAAACGTCTCCTAAAATGCTCTTTTTATATAGAGAGACTATTGTTTGAATTTAACTAATCTATCATAGAGAAAGCAAAAAAAAAAAAGATAAATTTATCTATTCATAGAAAAAACATCCATGACAAACATAAAAATAATAAAGAAATTGAGTTGAAGAAGATGGCAGTAGCTTGTGAATAAAATAAAATAAATAGTAAAAAGAAAAAAATTAATAAATAAAATATGAGAATTAAGAGTTTTTATTTTTCTTTAAAAATAAGAGAATAAGAGTTAAAAGAATAAAATCTATAAGATATATATTAAAAATGCTAAGTTTTTCCATGAGTTCTTATGTGGTAAAATTATATAAAGCCATGTCATATTGTTTTCCAATGAAAAAACGATATATGGCAATATTTATAAAAATATTAACTTATGAATTAATATGATCTTAAATAATACTAATAATGAATATGGTATTCTTGATTTATTTAAATATAAGATTATTATATTCTTAAAATGATTATAATAAGTATAATAATTAGTAAAGGCACACATATTAATAATAAATCTTATTATTTTTTTAATAAAATATATATTTATATTCATATGTATTTATATATATATAAACAAAAATTAATAAAAATAATAAAAAAGAATAGGAATTCACATTTGGCTCATAAAAATAGTTAAAAGAAATTTATGGCATATTGAAGAATTTATTAGTCCAATAAAATAAATAAAATAATTTAATCTATATATATGTGATATAAAAAGATAATAATAATAATAAATAAATAGCAAAAGTTCTAACAATCTTATTTATTTAAAATAAATATTATATAAATTTATGAGAACTTATTAGTGCAATAAAATAGATAAAGAGTTAAAATTGATAAATATATATATTTTTCATATTTATTTACTTTAGCGTATAAAAATAGAAAAATTTCATAAGAATGTATTATAATTTTTATAAAACACTAATATATATATATATATAGATAAAAGTATCATAAAATAAAATAAAATTTATTTTTACACTAATATAATTATAAATTGAATTATATAATATATAAAATAATTTTTTTTGATTTAAAATAAATAAAACAATCATGCAATGACACGAGTAAAGTGCTAGTATTTATATATGAAAGAAAAAAAAAATAAAAGAAAGGAAGTTAAAAAAATTTAAATGCAAGATCAATAAAAGGAAGAAAGCTAAAAAGTTTAGTAAAATAAAATCTCTTAAATACTCCATTTTAAGAGAAGAAAGAGGGAACTTAAGAGAAAAAAAAATTATAAGAAGAATTTATGTAAATCAAGAGAAATGCCTTAAAAAAAGAAAGAGAAAAGGCCATGTAAAAAAGAGAAAACATGTTAAAAATCTTACTTTTCACACACACACACACTTTATTGATAATAACAGACTTGGTATCAGAGCCAATTGGGTTCCGGGAAAGAAGCATCATCTGCATAAAGAAGATTTTAAACTCATTTTAATCTGCATCATATTACTGATAAACAAGCACTATTCATTTATGCACAGTAGTAAGTCCCGTCAGGTGTAAGGGCAGTAAAACTGGTGGCTTGGTTTATGTTTGTTTAGAAAGTTATTTTGGTTTATTTTAAAATGAATTTAGAACCATTTTTCTGTAGATCTTCTTCTGTTTCAAATTCTTCTACCTCTGAGTCCTCAAGATACAAAGGTTTAGTAAATAGTGAAGAAATCACTATTGAAGATTTTACAAAGCACATTGATGATTGGAAAATACCCAAAGTTTAAAAGAAACAAATTTATGAGTATTCAAAGTTTCCTCTTTTTAAAACTGATTTTACTATCAAAACTGAAGAAAGAGATATTCAGATTTCAAAGCCTTTTGAAGAAATTTATCTTTTAAATCCAAAGACCTCCAGAAGCATAAAGAAAAAGATTATAAGTATATCCATATAGGCCTTGTCCAGGTAGGAATAAAGCCCTTTACCATAGAAGGTTTAGATACTTCCATCTTAGCAGTCCTTAGAGATGCTAGGTTTACAAATTTTTATGATTCTTTATTAGGTACTGTTGAGTCGAGCCTCAATAAAGGACCAATTTCTTTCAACTGTTTTCCAAACATTACAATATCATTAAATGATAAAAATGTTTTAAAAAGCATTGTTCTTCAAATAAAGACACATAACTACAAAATGCTTGAAGGATCTATTCCGATAGCATTGATTTTCAAAATACATTACAAAGCCATGATTTCTGCTTTTGGTTCAAAACACAAGCTCCATTCACCAAAAGGAGAAACCTTATTCCTACAAACAGATCTCTCCAAATCCAACGCAACAATTCCAAAAACCATTCAATGGAAAGACATCACTCTTCCAGAAGAATGGATCCTTGAAGGTGCAACCCAACTCGAATCCCCAAAGCAAATGTGAACCAAATACAAATCTCAAAAATATAACCCAATTCCCAGATGGAAAAGTAAAGCTTACATTCAACAGGAAATCAACCTCTTCTAGATTTTCTAATGATGATTCTTCAACATCGACCATAGATATTGGAAGGGTATCAAAAATACCTTATATTATTTATGCTCCTTACAAAGAACCAACTCCATCTCAAACACAACCCAGATTTTCAACATTTGATATACTAAGCTCAAGCAATATACTACAGAATGTTGATTACCAAAGCAATATCCCCATACCAGTTTACAATGAACCAAAGAAAGAAGATGAGGATATAGAGATCGTCTCTACCCCCTCTTCACCATCACCATCTGCAATAACACAAAATCTAGAAGCAAAGCTCAACATGATTTCAAAAGATTTTCAAATTGATAAAAAACTTTTGCATGAAGATTTCTATTCAAAGAAAAACCATTCTAAAAAACTTTGGTTTTTTAAGAATTTTTTGAAAGAAAAAGATAGTCTTCAAGAAAGATACTATCAGTTTTGCATTCAAAACAAAGTCCAAATCAAATTTTTTGATTGGTTTCAAATCTATTGCAAAGAAAATGGTATCCTTTATCCTTTCAAAGAAAAGCTCATTAGTCCTGTCACAATAAGTAATAAGACTCTAGAGTAGAAGGTAGGAGAAAACCTAATTATCCAGTCTGAACATCCTCCCCTTAGGAAAATAACCATTCCTTATGGAGAGAATGAAATAGAGGCTACACCTTACAAACTGGTAGGAGAAAATCTTGAAAAGAATGTCAAGAATATTGTTCAATAGAACAATTTCTCGAACACCTATCTTAACACAATAGGAAAGCAGCTTGTTAGGATAGAAAGCCAGATCCAAAAACCTCCTATAGTCTTCACCTCTCTAATCCCCAAGACTGAACATCCAAAAGAGATAAGTCAATCGGAAAAGCACAAAAATCCAGTCTTCAAACCCTACCAAATCTCAAAGCCTAGCCAAGATCAATTTACAGAAACCGAAGTGTTGACAGAGAGAAATTAGCGTTTTGAATCCTCCAAAAACCTAGTACCAGATACTCCTCAAAGCAGTAGGAATATCAGTGCTTTAGATCAAGCCCAAAGCAATGAATCCAATGATTCAGAGCTTGAAAGTGTCATTGACAAACCATCCAACATCAGTTTGGATGGCAAGCCCCTAGATTAACCGGCATACCCCAGAGTATCGCTCCGAGATCTAGGAATAGAAAATAGGAACAATATCCTAATCCAGTCTAGATTCAATGCCTCCTCCGTCTATGAATGGAATATAGATGGAATGTCGGAATACAACATTCTTGGTCTCTTACAACAGATGACCATGGCAGTCAATGCCTACAAAACCCAAAGCGGTACCTCTGATAGAGCCATTGTGCGGTTCTCCTTATAAATGGATTTCTCGGCCAACAAAGGATGGTGGGATTACCATCTCACACAAGCACAATGACTCCCAAATCCTAGGTGTCATCCAAACCACAATAAGGGACCCCCATCTTAGATGATTTAGAAAATCCAATTGAGGATGCTGTGTCAACCTTGATCCTAACAATTTCCCTTCACTTACAGGAGACCCTTCTCTTCCGAAGATAAGAATGTTGAGCTCCTCAATCTTACCGCAAAAGCTTAGCAATTTCCAAACCTATAAAGACACCTTCCTAACCGGAATCATGCTTAGGGAAGATTCAAGCCAACCTTTCGGAAAGAGAAGTTCTTAAATTTGGTTTACCTAAGATTCTAGGTGAAAGAGTTAGAATACCATAAGAAAAGCCCAGCAATGGCCGGATCCCTTATGATTTTTACACTTATGGTGAATTAGTCGTACCTTACCCGGAAAGAAGGATTAAAGATATGCCATGACCTTAAGCTCTAAAGAGCTCGAATGGGAGATGAAAAGACTAGGCAAGAACTAGGTAGTTTTTGCAACCAATTTGAGTATAATCCCATGTATTCCCTCTACTACCGCAAAGGGAAATGCAAAGAAGATTTTCCAAACCTTTTAAGAAAAATGATTTTTCAAAAATAGAAAGACTCCTAAAAATAAGGAGAATTTCTACAAAAAGCCATCTTCTTCCAAATTTCCAAAACAAAATTCTAAAAGAGATTTTAGCAAAATTACTTGCTATAAATGTGGCAAAAAGGGCCATACTTCAAAATATTGCAAGTTTTCTAAAAAACTCCATGAGCTTCGAATAGAAGAAGAAGTTTTAACAAAAATTTCGCTCTTCTAGTTGATTCCTCTGAATCAAAATTTTCAAATAGTGAGGAAGAATTTCAAATTGATGAAATCAAAACCTCATCTGATTATTCGAGAGATCGTATTTGAAGAATATTAATATGCTCACTAGGCAACAAGAAGCCCTTCTTGAAGTCACATATTAATGATCCTCAAATCCAAAACAGTTTTAAAAGAGATTTTAAAACTGAAACCCTTGTCCCTTCTTCTAGTAGAATACTTATGATCTTACTATGATTTTGATAAAGGGAAAAGCCGAAAAACCCTTCTTCCTACCGTTCAAGAACTTCAAAGAAATCAAAGCCATCAAACAGCCAAAGACCAGAAAATGATTCTGCTTACTGTTCGATCCTCAAATTCAAGAGGAAATGATTTCAAAATCTTGAAGTTTACGAAAATGTCCCGAGCGTCATTAATGTTTTAAAAGAAATTACTTCAAGGAAATATTTGATCCAAATAAAGCTTGTTTTCCCTGGTGATTTCCATGTTTGATAGAGTACCTGTCATCAAGAAACCAAAGAAAGGCTAACTTGACCAATAGTTCAAAGATTAAGATTGCACCAAACCGCAATTCTTAATAATAAATTGCTTTAAAAATATTTTTATTCTTCACAAAGATCTTCAACAAACAGTTATTTTGGGAACTCCTTTTATCATTTGATTACTCCCTCGCGAATCATCGAATTATTGCCAAAGCTAAGATTTAAAATTGTTTTCCTTTTATCGAAAAACCCAAAGAAATCTCAATCTTATTAAAGCCCATTCAATTTATAATTTTGAGATCAATGCTTTGATTAAAGGAAAACAAACTCATCTTTCTCATTTGAAACAAGACATGGGTTTGAAAAGAATCCAATGTCAATTACAAAATGATTTTATTCAAAGAAAAATTTACGATTTACAAAGAAAATTGAAAATGAACTTTGTTCCGATCTTCCAAATGCTTTTGGAAAGAAAACAACATATGGTAGATTTACCATATGAAAGATTTTCGATAAGCGGATCCTACAAAGCTAGACCCATTCAAATGAATGAGACCCTGAAAGCCATTGTAGATTAGAAATCAAAGACCTAGAGCGAAGGTTTGATTACAAAGCCCAGATCCCTGTCTTGTAACTTTCTATGTCAACAGAATTGAAATAGAACAGAACTCCTAGGTTGTGATCAATTACAAGCCCCTGAATAAAGCCCAAGTGGATTAGGCCCAATTCAAACAGGATCTTCAAAGCTTCATCTCGCATTCATTTCAAAGTTTGATATGAAATCGATTTTGGCAAATCCAGATTCATCAAAATCAGATACAAAACGGTTTCATGGTTCCATTTGGCCACGAATGGAATGTGATGCCATTCGGATTGAAAAATGCTCCTTCCGAATTTCAAAAATCATGAATGATATTTTTAATCCTTATTCAAAGTTTTGCATTGTCTCACATTGATGATGTTTTAATCTTTCAAATTCCATCCAGAACAACATTTCAAACACTTAGAAACATTTCTACGTTGTTGAAAGAATGGTTTGTGGTTTCAAAATCCAAGATATCTCTATTTCAAACAAAATTAGATTTCTGACCATATCTTAGGAAAACCATCACCCCAATTGAAAGATCTCTTGCATTTCCAAAGATAAAATTAGAGAAAAAGATCAAAGATTTTCGTAGTTCTAAATATGTTATGGATTATCCGATTTAACACCCCTCCACGTTATAGGAATCTCGATGTACCGATGAGTTACAAGATTAAAGAGCAAGTTTTAGAAATTCCATGTTTACACCAGCGATCCATCGCATTCAAAGTTGAAAGCGATGCATCAAATTTGCGTTATGGTGGGATTCTTAAACAAGTCCAAAATAACAACACCGCACACCAGAATGACACAAAGAATTATCAACTATCGAAAAGAAATTCTTACGATAGTTTTGTGCATTTCAAAATTTCAAAACGATCTTTTAAATCAAAATTTCTTTTGAGGATTGATTGCAAATCCGCTAAAGAAGTTTTACAAAAGATGTTCAAAATATAGCTTCCAAACAAATTTTTGCTAGATGGCAAGTTATTCTTTCTGTTTTTTATTTTGAATCGAATATATCGGAGGAGATTAGAATTCTATCCCGACTTTCTAACCAGAGTTTCTTCAAAACAGGAGTGAAAGAAAAATGCCGAGAAAATCCAAATCAAAGAAGAAAAATCGATACCAGCTCAAAGCCCGTCCAAAGCCCAAAGAAGAGAATTTTGCCTTCTTTCTTCAGTCATTTAACCGAAATCATCCAGAAGTTGATCATCAACGTCGCCCAACAGCTCACCCGCATCGAGCACGAAGACCACCTTTGTGATTCAATCTAAACCCGAGCTGTCATCCTCCAACGGTAGGTATATTTCTATTCCTTTGTAATAGAAATTTCAGCCTATCTCAAAGTTCAAAGAGTATTTCAGCCAAACCTCAAGAAATTATTTTGTCGCAAACAAAACGTTTTAAATCCAACGAATATTTAGAAAATAAAGTTTTCAAAACATTTTAACGGTTGAGGAAGGATTCTGCGGAGAAAGCCCTCAAACCGATTTCAAAATTTTCCCTCCAGGGATGCTATTTCAAACTGAATTTCCAAGCCTCATCCTACCCGCCTATCCTCGAGATAAGCCCCTCGCCATCAAACATTTCAAAAATATAAAGACCATAAAGAGACCGGATATTTACATGCACTATTCAAATAATCCTTCACCCAACAGTTGGGAATGGATTAATACTCTTTCCATCTCCTTCAAAGAACTCCCTTCAAACTCAATACCCTTCAATCCATCGATTACAAAGAAGCCTAGTTTAATACCTTTCTTCTCCAAAACGAAGGACAAAGCCACTTTTGGCTTTCTACTTGACAAGCTTGATTCAAACTCAAAAATCCCTATTGGTTTAAGCAATGGTGGAATTACTATGGAAATGTTCCTGAAACTATAATTCCGAAGTCTTGCCTTTGTTCAACTCAGCCAATACGCCAAACAAAAGCGTTCGCCATTTATTTTGTTCAAACTTTTTCCTCGTACGGTTCCGGTATTTCCATTTCAACCAATCACTAGATGGAGAAACCATTCTTGTCCGTAGATTCAAGTCAAATGGTAGGATAACCACCAAGATATTATCCTCACCGTCTGAAAGCCCTTCAAAAATAGCCGCCACCTCCAAAGAACAAACGCTCGGCACAAAGTCCTTTATAATTCAAAGCTTGGAAGAAATTAAACAGTAGCGATTTCATACATCAACACCAGTCGGAACTTTCCAGCGAACAGTTCATCAACGGCAACGACCAGATGGTGATTCAACGATGATTGTTTTGATTTAAGCCCATTAAATGACATCCTTATAAAGCCTGTGGGTTGAAAACCGGAAATGCAGCCCAAGGATTTTTGTGATGGGCCAAAGCTCCAATAATAAAGAAAGAAAAGAAGAAGACAAAGATCTTCAGTTCAGATACCGACAAACCTCGAGCCCGATAGCATTATCACAAAGCTCCAAACTTTCTCAAAAGTCGGATAGCATTATCACAAGCTCCAAAGCAAGTGGAATCATCTTTATTCCACTAAGTAAGGTATCCAAACTCGAAAGGCGCATCCAAAGTTCAAGACCCTATATAAAGAGGAGTCATCCTGGCAGAAGGCGGATTGAAAATACAAGAAGAGTCTCTTCTATTCTTCCGTCGCGCAGAAGAAGAATATGCTAGAAGAGAGTAGAGAGAAACACTTTCCCTCTTGTATTCTTATCTTCCTCTTGTAAGTTATATTTCTTTAGTTTAAAGCTTTCAAAGTTACATTCAAAGTTTGTATATTTGTTTCAAATTTTATGTTCAAAGTCTTTTATTCTCAATAAAGTTTTATCTTCTTTATCTACCTTTTAAGATTTAACAAGCGTATGCTCTGTGCTTGCCTCGTCTGAGGATCCTGCACACCAAAAACTTGTATTTGAAAGCTTTAAACTAGAGAAATATAACTTACAAGAGGAAGATAAGAATACAAGAGGAAAAGTGTTTCTCTCACTATCTCTCTCACTATTTTCTCTCTTTTCTCACTATATTTCTTCTTCTTTGTGCGACTTGAAGAATAGAAGAGACTCTTCTTCGTATTTTTCAGTCTGCCTTCTACCAAGGAGGACTCCTGTTTATATAGAGGTCTTCAAGCTTTGGATGCTGCCTTTCGAGCTTTGGATACCTTACTTAGTGGAATAAAGATGATTCCACTTGCTTTGGAGCTTTGTGATAATGCTATCCGACTTTTGAGAAAGTTGTCGGCCATACTTTGAAAGAATCTTTATTCTTTTGTCTTCTTTTTCTTTTTCTTTTTCTTTATTATTATTATTATTATTATTGGGCTTTTGGCCCATCACAAAAATCCTTGGGCTGCCATTTCTGGTTTTCAACCCACGGGCTTTATAAGGATGTCATTTAATGGGCTTAAAAATCTCAAAACAATTATCCTCGTTTGAATCACCATCTAGGTCGATTGTCACCGAAATGTGCCGGAGGAGGAAGATGAGGCTTTGATTTTCCTTCGGAAGAAAGGCTTCCTACAATTGTTTGATTAACCGTAAGAAATCCTCTTCCGCTTAGTCACGTAAGCTTTGGAATTATAAAGGACTTCTATGCCGGAAAGCGTTTGTTCTTTCGAGGTGGTGAAGCTATTTTTTGAAAGGAAGCTTGATGATTTGAGGATAATTTATCTCGGTGGTTAAATTTATCCCACCATTTGACTTTGAATCTACGTAAGAATGGTTTCTCCATCCGGTGACTGGTTGAAATGAAAATACTGCATACATACCCAAGGGAGGAAAAAGTTTGAACAAAGTAGAAGTAACGGGGGAAAACGTCTTTCTATTTTGTTTGGCTTGTAGTTGGCTTTGAAAAGGTTGAATAAAGGTAAGACTTTTGGAATTATAGTTTCAGGAACATTTCCATAGTAATTCCACTATTGTTTAAACCAATAGGGGATTTTTGAAGTTTGAATCAAGCGTGTATCGAAGTAGAAAAGCCAAGAGTGGCTTTGTCCTTCGTTTTGGAGAAGAAAGGTATTAAACCGTGCTCACGGTAATCCCAATAGTCAAGGAGGTATTGAGGTTTGAAGGGTAGGTTCTTTGAAGGGAAGTTGGGAAAGATCTCGGAGAGTGCAAATCCATTCCCTAATCTGTTGGATGAAGGATTCTTTGAATAGTGCATGTAGAATATGCAGGGTCTTTATGGTCTTTATGTTTTTTGAAATGTTTGAATTTGGCAGAACTAGTTATCTTAAGGATAGACTGGTAGTAGGATTGAGGCTTTGAAACATTCTAGGGTTTGAAATAGCATCTTGGAGGGAAAATTTTTAAAACTGGCCAGGGCTTCTGCGTAATCCTTCCTCAACCGTTAAAATTTTTGAAAACTTTATTTTTCTAAATATTCGTTGGATTTAAAACGTTTTGTTTGCAACAAAACAATTTCTTGAGAGTTTGGCTTTGAAATACTCTTTGAACTTTGAGATAGGCTTCGGGGAAAATTTCTATCTCAGTTTTGAAAAGGGATAGAGTATACCTTTACCCTTGTTGGAGGAGGAGGATGACTTTGGAGATGCTTCGGGTTGAGATTGAATCATTTGCTTTGAATATTCTTCAACCCTTTTTAGGAATTCGTGGTCTCACAGTAAAACCATTCCTGAATTTGGACTTGTTGTTGGACTGGATCAGCTTTGCATTGATCAATTTTTTCCTGGATGATTTCGGTCCAGGTTCTGATGGGCTTTGAAGAAGAAGGTAAAATTTCCTTCTTTGGGCTTTAAACTGGCTGTCGATTTTTCTTCTTTTGATTTGGATTTTCTCATCATTTTTCTTTCACTCCTATTTTTGAAGAAACTCTCTAGTTAGAAAGTCTGGGATAGAATTCGAATCTCCTCTGATATATTCGATTTCAAAATCAAAAACAGAAAGAATAGCTTGCCATCTAGCAAAAATTTGTTTGGAAGCTATATTTTGAACATCTTTTTGTAAAACTTCTTTAGCGGATTTGCAATCAATCCTCAAAAGAAATTTTTAATTTAAAAGATCGCTTTGAAATTTTGAAATGCACAAAACTATCGAAAGTATTTCTTTTTTGATAGTTGAGTAATTCTTTTGTGTATCATTCCAGTGTGCAGAAGTGAACTGGACAATACATTCTTTGTTATTTTGGACTTGTTTAAGAATCCCACCATAAACCAAATTTGATGCATCAGTTTTAACAATTTTGAATGCAGATGGATCAGCAAGGTGTAAACATGGAATTTCTAAAACTTGCTTTTTTATGCTTTGAACAATCTTTGTATGCTCATCTATCCACAGGGGATTTTTCTTAACCTATCATGGAGGGGCTTTGCAAGACAGTTTAAATTCGGATAAAAATCCATAACATAATTTAGACTACCAAGAAATCTTTGTAATTGCGTTTTTTTCCAAAATTTTATCTGGAAACTTTGAAGTGAATGCAAGAGATCTTTCAATTGGGGTGATAGTTCCCCGGAAGATATAGTGTCCAAGAAATCTAATTTTTGTTTGAAATAGAGATATCTTGGATTTTGAAACCACTAAACCTTTCTTTTTAACAACGTAGAAAAATGTTTCTAAGTGTTTGAAATGTTGTTCTATGGAATTTGAAAAGATTAACACATCATCAATGTAGACAATGCAAAACTTTGAAAAAGGATTAAAAATGTCATTCATGATTTTTTTGAAATTCAGAAGGAGCATTTTTCAATCCGAATGGCATCACATTCCATTCGATCGGCCAAATGGAACCGTAAAATAGCTTGTATCCGCTTTTGGATGAATCTGGATTTGCCAAAATCCTAATTTCATATCAAACTTTGAAAAAATGAATGCAGAATGAAGCTTTTGAAGAAGATCCTTTTTGTTTGGAATTGGATACATAATCCACTTTAGGGCTTTAATCAAGGGCTTGTAATTGATCACCAACCTAGGAGCTCCTCTTTCTATTTCACTATTCTTGTTGACATAGAAAGCTACACAAGACCAGGGGGATCTAGACTTTGTAATCAAACCTTTATGTTCTATGTCTTTGATTTCTAACCTACAATGGCTTTCTAGGGTCTCATTCATTTGAATGGGTCTAGCTTTTGTAGGGATCTGCTTATCAGAAAAATCTTTTTCATATGGTAAATCTACCATATGTTGTTTTCTTTTCCAAAAAGCATTTGGAAGATCAGAACAAAGTTCATTTTCAATTTTCTTTTGTAAATCAGAAATTTTTCTTTGAATAAAATCATTTTGTAATTGACCTTGGATTCTTTTCAAACCCATGTCTTGTTTCAAATGAGAAAGATGAGTTTGCTTTCCTTTAATCAAAGCATTGATCTCAAAATTATAAATTGAATGGGCTTTAATAAGATTGAGATTTCTCTTTTTGGGTTTTTCGATAAAAGGAAAAACAATTTTTGAATCTTTAGCTTTGAAAATAATTCCAGCAGTAGTTACTTTGAAGGGAGTAATCAAATTGATAAAAAGAGTTCCCAAAATAACTGTTTGCTGAAGATCTTTTGTAAGAATAAAAATATTTTTTAAAGCAATTTTATTATTAAGAATTGCGGCTTCAGTTTTTTCCGCAATCTTAATCTTTGAACTATTGGTCAAGTTAGCCTTTCTTTGGTTTCGATGATACCTTTAGAACCAAACTTGATACAGGTTCTAATCAAACAACAAAGCGATGGTTTCTATCGGAAAACAAGCTTTATTTGGATCAAATATTTCCTTGAAATAATTTCTTTTAAAACATTAATGAAGTTTTCTGGGACATTTTCAGAAACTTCAAGATTTTGAAAATCATTTTCCTCTTCAGAATCAGAATCACTATTCTGTTTGAGGATCAGACTTTGAAGCAAAACAGAATCATTTTGTTGTTTTTCTTTCAAATCTTTGAGCTCTGTTTTGATGGCTTTGATTTCTTTTTGAAGTTCTTGAACGGTAGGAAGATGGTTTTTCAGCTTTTTCCCTTTATCCAAAATCATAGTAAGATCATAAGTATTCTTACTAGAAGAAGGGACAAGGGTTTCAGTTTTTAAAATCTCTTTTAAAACCTGTTTTTGGATTTGAGGATCATTAATATGTTTGACATCTTCAAGAAGGGCTTCTTGTTGCCTAGTGAGCATATTAATATTCTTTGAAATACTTTCAGTATCTGTTTCAGAATAATCAGATGAGGTTTGATTTCATCAATTTGAAATTCTTCCTCACTATTTGAAAATTATGATTCAGAGGAATCAACTAGAAGAGCAGAAATTTTTGTTAAAACTTCTTCTTCTATTTGAAGCTCATGGAGTTTTTTGGAAAACTTGCAATACTTTGAAGTATGGCCCTTTTTGCCACATTTATAGCAAGTAATTTTGCTAAAATCTCTTTTAGAATATTGTTTTGGAAATTTGGAAGAAGATGGCTTTTTGTAGAAATTCTCCTTATTTTTAGGAGTCTTTCTATTTTTGAAAAATCATTTTTTCTTAAAAGGTTTGGAAAAATCTTCTTTGCATTTCCCTTTGCAGGTAGTAGAGGGCTCTATGGGATTATACTCAAATTGGTTGCAAAAACTACCTAGTTCTTGCCTAGTCTTTTTCATCTCCCATTTGAGCTATCTTTGGAGCTTAAGGTCATGGCATATCTTTAATCCTTCTTTCTGGGTGAGGCTGACTAATTCACCATAATTGTAGAAATCATAAGGGATCTGGCCATTATGGGCTTCTCTTATGGTATTCCTAACTCTTTCACCTAGAATCTTAGGTAAACCAGCTAAGAACTTCTCTTTCCAGAAAGGTTGGCTTGAATCTTCCCTAAGCATGACTCTGGTTAGGAAGGTGTCTTTGTAGGTTTGGAAATTGCTAAGCTTTTTGCAGGTAAGATTGTTGAGGAGCTCAGCATTCTTATCTTTCAGAAGAGAAGGGTCTCCTATGAAGTGAAGGGAAATTGTTAGGATCAAGGTTGACACAGCATCCTCAATTGGATTTCCTAAATCATCTAAGATGGGGGTCCCTTCTATTTTGGTTTGGATAGCACTTAGGATTTGGAGCTGTTGTGCTTGTGTGAGATGGTAATCCCACCATCCTTTAAGCTGGCCAGAAAATCTAGCTATAAGGAGCTCAGCAATGGCTCTATCAGAGGTACCGCTTTGGGTTTTGTAGGCATTGGCTGCCATGGTCATCTGTTGTAAGAGACCGAGAATGTTGTATTCCGACATTCCATCTATATTCCATTCATAGACGGATGAGGCATTGAATCTAGACTGGGTTAGGATATTGTTCCTATTTTCTATTCCTAGATCTGGAGCAGTACTCCTAGGAGTATGCCAGGTTAATCTAGGGGCTTGCCATCCCAATATGTTGATGTTGGATGGTTTGTCAATGACACTTTCAAGCTCTGAATCATTGGATTCATTGCTTTGGGCTTGATCTAAAGCACTGATATTTCTACTGCTTTGAGGAGTATCTGGTACTAGGTTTTTGGAGGATTCAAAAGTTGCTAATTTACTGTCGCTCGATCGCTTCTAGCAAACTCAGTTTGCTTTTGAAATTGATCTTGGCTAGGCTTTGAGATTTGGTAGGGTTTGAAGACTGAATTTTTGAGCTTTTTCGATTGGCTTATCTCTTTTGGATGTTCAGTGTTGGGGATTGGAGAGGTGAAGACTATAGAAGGTTTTTGGATCTGGCTTTCTATCCTAACAAGCTGCTTTCCTATTATGTTAAGATAGGTGTTCGAGAAATTGTTCTGTTGAACAATATTCTTGACATTCTTTTTAAGATCTTCTCCTACCAGTTTGTAAGGTGTAGCCTCTATTTCATTCTCTCCATAAGGAATGGTTATTTTCCTAAGGGGAGGATGTTCAGACTGGATAGTTAGGTTTTCTCCTACCTTCCACTCTGGAGTCTTATTACTTATTGTGACAGGACTAATGATCTTCTCCTAACAGTCTGAACATCCTCCCCTTAGGAAAATAACCATTCCTTATGGAGAGAATGAAATAGAGGCTATCCTTGAGATAACTCGTTCTGCCAAATTCAAACATTTCAAAAAACATAAAGACCATAAAGACCCTGCATATTCTACATGCACTATTCAAAGAATCCTTCACCCAACAGATTGGGGAATGGATTTACACTCTCCAAGATTTGAAACATTCCAGGGTTTGAAATACTATCCTGGAGGGAAAATCTTTGAAATCAGTTTTGAGGGGCTTTCTGTGCAGAATCCTTCCTCAACTGTTAAAATGTTTTGAAAACTTTATTTTTCTAAATATTCGTTGGTTTAAAACTTTTTGTTTGGAATTGGATACCTAATCCACTTTAGGGCTTTATTCAAGGGCTTGTAATTGATCACCAACCTAGGAGTTCCTCTTTCTATTTCACTATTCTTGTTGACATAGAAAGCTGCACAAGACCAGGGGGATCTAGACTTTGTAACATTTTAACGATTGAGGAAGGATTCTGCACAGAAAGCCCCTCAAAACTGATTTCAAAAATTTTCCCTCCAGGATGGTATTTCGAACCCTGGAATGTTTCAAAGCCTCAATCCTACTACCAGTCTATCCTTGAGATAACTGGTTCTGCCAATTTCTTGAGAGTTTGGCTTTGAAATACTCTTTGAACTTTGAGATAGGCTTTGGGAAAAAATTTCTATCTCAGTTTTTTGAAAAGGGATAAAGAGTATACCTTTACCCTTGTTGGAGGAGGAGGATGACTTTGGAGATGCTTCGGGTTGAGATTGAATCATTTGCTTTGAATATTCTTCAACCCTTTTTAGGAATTCAGGGTCTTGTTGTGCAAGCCATTCCTGAATTTGGACTTGTTGTTGGACTGGGCCCAAACAAAAGAGGATTTCTTACAGTTAATCAAACAATTGTCGGAAACCGCCTCTTCCAAAGGAAAATCAAAAGCCTCATCTTCCTTCTCCAGCACCAATTGAGGTTTGAAGGGTAGGTTCTTTGAAGGGAAGTTGGGAAAGATCTTGAAGAGTGTAAATCCATTCCCCAATATGTTGGGTGAAGGAATCTTTGAATAGTGCATGTAGAATATGCAGGGTCTTTATGGTCTTTAGAAGAAAAGTGATGTCTATCCATTGAATGGTTTTTGGAATTGTTGCGTTGGATTTGGAGAGATCTGTTTGTAGGAATAAGGTTTCTCCTTTTGGTGAATGGAGCTTGTATTTTGAACCAAAAGCAGAAATCATGGCTTTGTATATATATATGTGTGTGTGTGTGTGTGTGGAATAAGGTTTTAATAGACTCTTAAACTTTGCGGATAGACGTTTTTTATTTTTTTGAGTTATTTTAATTCAAATTTTAATATTTTAGCTCAATTTATCTTTAGAGGAGAAAGTGAGAAAGAGGGAACTTAAGAGAAAAAAAAAATTTATAAGGAGAATTTATGTAAATCAAGAGAAATGCCTTAAAAAAAGAAAGAGAAAGAGCCATGTAGAAAAGAGAAAACATGTTAAAAATCTTACTTTTCACACACACACACACATATATATATATATATATATATATATATATATATATATATATATATATATATATGTGTGTGTGTGTGTCTGTGGAATAAGGTTTTAATAGACTCTTAAACTTTCGCGAATAGACGTTTTTTATTTTTTTGAGTTATTTTAATTCAAATTTTAATATTTTAGCTCAATTTATCCTTAGAGGAGAAAGTGAGAATCGCTTTCTTTAAAAAATAAAAGAAAAATTAAAGTAAAATAAGAAAATAATTAATATTTATTAAGAATTCGTAATATTTTATATTATTATTAATAGTTAATTAAGTGTTTATTAAAATTAATATTTACTATTCTTTATTAAATTTACTCTTTTAATACAAAAAGTGTAATTCACTCTTCTAGAAAAGTGCTAAACTCAATTAGAATGACAAATTTTGCATTAAAATAATCCAAAAATATTAAAAGGGTCTAATTTAATTCCGCCCTCAAAATTTAGAAAGCTATTTGAACCTTATTCCAATATTTATCATACAAAAATAAACTACACTGATTTTAAGAAATAACTCCACAAGCATGGGACACACATATATAATATTATTTATATTTAATTAAATATTTAATAAAATATTATTTTATTTTTATTATTTCAATTGTACTATGTATAAAAGTTTAAACTATGAAGTAGTACCGACAATAATATATTTTTACACACCCAATTTGAAAGCTTATGAGATAAGCCAAATACATATTTATACTCTTGAAACTTGTAGATTAATTAGTTTAATACTTTAAATTTCGATTTACCTTAACCGACATCTAAATTTTATTTTTTTTAATAACTAAACACATTTAATTTTCAATTTAACCTAACATATATCTGAATTTTATTTTTTAGTAATATTTGAATACCTTTGTACAATACATGTAGATTTATTGAATAAAGATATATGTCAAAGAGTATTAAAATATCATTAAAAAAAATAAATTCAAATACTTATTAGGTTAAATCAAAAATTAAAATATTAAACTGATTAAATAGCCAAAATTTAAAAGCATAAATATGCATTTAGCCTATTAGATATTTAGTATTTGCTAAAGATAATTTTAAATATTAAAAAAATGAAATAAGTTATACGTTTCAAAAGTGATAGTTTAATTTTATTTCTACGATGACTCCTGCTAAGAATTTATCTTTAAAGATCCTTCACAAGCAGTAGAATAAAGGATGCATGATACCAATTAATGCACAAGCAGTAGAGAAAACGTTAGACCTTTTAGATATATAATAATTACTTGACCTTTAAAGCCCAAAATTTGCTTATGGTGCATGTATCATGTTTGCACCTATAAACCAAACAGTTAGAATAACCAAACTCATAGAATAAGGTACGTATGAATTATCCAAGATCAAAGTGTAAAATAGTTATATATATATATATATGTTACTGTTACTCTCTTATTTATTTTGGTGTACACGCCACAATCAGGTAAGAATTTTTCAGAATCAAGTTATCCCTTCCTCAAATGTGTGTAAAATATAGCTATGACCCATGATTTTGTTAGCAAGACAAAAGGATTCAGACAGCACGAGGCACAATGTGCAAGTGCAAGTGACTACCAAGAAAATGCACTTCAACTGTCAACAATCAGAATCTTTTGGTAGTAAAAATTCATGCAATGCCTAAAAGTTTTATGCACATGGGGCATATGTTTGTTGGAATCAGGATCAGTGAAAACAAAATAAACATATCAGGGAAAAAAATGAATCCAATAATAGTATAGCACACGAACCAGGTTATCACAGAAATTCCACCTCAAGGAATGCCTTGTAACACAATTATTATATGAGCTTTGAATTGCCAGCTAAATAAGGAATTTTTCATCTTTCAATTGCAGAGCAATTACGAAAGTTTCTTAATCCCTTGTTTTCAACTCAAATTTACATAAAGGGATCAAGTGAAAAAGGAACAAACTTATATGCTCATATGGGTCACATCTTACAAATAATTTCAAGAAAACAAGCTTTGAGTTCCCAAAAAGAAATACTAATAATCATCAAACACAAGCCAATGTCTCAATATATTGGTAGGCATCAAGCCATCCAAATTGCAATGATTCTTTAGTTCTACTTCCACCAGTACCATATGATAACTCGCAGACTTTCTTGAAAGTCTTGTTCTTCAAATTATAAGAAATGACTTTACCTGGTATATGCAGCAAGAGTGATGACTCTTCTGTAGCATCTTCTTCAACAAGAGAAAGCACAACAAAAGCATAGTAATTCGAATCTCCAGCATCAAGATAGCTCCTAACCATCTCCGGGAATGCAGCCACAACATGATCCAACTGCACCCGATACCGAATACGCCAAAAAGAGTAATCTTTTTCCATTTCATACACATTAAACTGAGTAGTACGCAGGCCGTAAATTTCAATAAGATGCAGATGGCCATCTGACTCGCCAAAATATCTAAACCTTCTCTTTCCCCATTCATATGAAAAGGGAAGTTTTGGCATACTACTAATACACTCTCTATCCATATCGAAATATATAGCATTCCCTGTAGCACTAATCCAATGAATAGCACCATTCCAGAACACGCCATTATCAAAGACCATGTCGAATGGCGCAACAAAAGGCAACCCAGATAGCCTCCATGCTGCAATTTCAGATTGGTATGTCTCAATTTGGTATTGGTATATTGAATTGGTCGTGGAGCGAACACAAATGACTTTGTAGTTACATGATTTGAGAGGGTCAAAAGCTAAATTGAGTCCAAATAGAGTAGTGGGTGATGCTGCATTTGCATCGCCAACAAGGGAAGGGAGTGTAAACATCTGTTTGGTGGTGGGATTTGAAATGTAATAGTTTCGTTTTTGGCCGATTTTAGGTAAAGTAGAACAGAGAAGAAGGCCATTGCAAGACTGGAGAATCTTAATTCCGTGAAAAAGATCAAAAGAAAGCGGTGAAGCAGAAGAGGAAGAAGAAGAAGAAGAAGAAGAGAGAGAGAGGAATTTGAATTCGAGAGGAGAATTGCGCAAGAAGAGGGCAGAGATTGTGTGATTTGGGTTGCGGAGGGTGTGGAGAGAAGAGAAATGAGGAGTGGAAATGAGAGAGAGCCATTGTTTGGACACAGATTTGAAACGGAGAAGAGGTTTCACTGGTAACCGTAACAGGATTTGGGTGATGAGATCTTCATTGCTGCCAATTATTTCTGCTGATAAAGAGGAATCCATCTCTTTTGATCGATTTGATTTGATATTTTCTCTTCGTTTCTTTCCTTTTCCTCAGGATAAGTGGATTTCGATTGGGAAGGTAGGGATTTGGCGGGGTCAGGAAGTACAAGAGAGCTGCAGAACTGTAATTTATTGGCATTTACGCACAAAAAGACACTACAATTATTAACGAAAGAGATAAATATGGAATTTCTTGCTCAAAAATTAATAATATACATGTTTATATTATTTAATAAATAGGATAATTACTTAAAACTTCCTCAACTTTACACATGTTAACAAGTTAACCAATTTTATCAAGTTTTTAACAAAAGGCCTAATTTCTCATTTTTATTTCTAAATACAATTTGGCCACCCGCTATTTAAATTCATTATTATTTTTACTGACTAGTTAATTCTTTTAAAAAAATAAGTCAACAGAGTTTATTTTATTTTATTATTATACCTAACACTTTGTTTGGAAAAAAAATATTTAAAAAAAGAAAAGTGAAGAAAAGAATACAAAAGAAAAGATAAAGTCCTTCTCATATTCTTATTTGAAAGATATGAAAGTGGAGAAAAGAAAGAGTAGGAAAATTTTCTTTTCTTACTTTAAAAAGAAGCAAAGAAAAAAGCTTTTAACTCATATCTACTTTACACTTTATATTAATTTTATTCTTTATATTAAACTGTGACTAATCAGGAAAAAAAATATGTAACAATGTATCAAATAAAAGTAATTTTGAATTTATAAAATAATACAAATTAAACACATAATAAAATAATTGATTATTTAAGCATATATAAAAAGGGTTATATGAATAACTAAGAAAATAAATGAATTACAATTTTGAGAAAAATACTTCAAACAAAAATACTAATTATAGCTAAATTATATTTTGTTCACTTTTGTTTATCTTCAATTTAAAATACACAATTATATACATATAATTAATTTAATGACTAAGATTCATCAAAATAAAAATTAAATTGACAAACGAAAAATAATAATAGTTATTAGCCTAACGATAAAAATAACAATAATTGTAGCCTAACCATAAAAATATGTAAAAATTAATACAATAATCAGCACTACAGTTTAGGGTAAAAATAATATTTTTTTTCTTTTTTACCATCCCTTTCCCAAGCTATCGAAAACTTTTTTCCTCGCCCCTTACTCCCAAGCACTACACTTTCTCCCCTCTGTTCCTTTCCCTAACTTTCTCCTTCTCCCAAACAATGGTTAAATGCACAAAAACAAAAGAAAAAAGAAATACAAAATTTGACATACCAATAGTCTACTAGGTTTGGGTTTCATTGGCTACAAAATCAACTGAAACTAAAGTTTGGCTTTCATTGCAGTAGAAGAATTATTAACACCAAAGTCTGGAACATGCAAAGAATTATAATAAACGAGTGGAGACTCAGTTTCAGTGGTGTCTTCTTGAATGGGTGAAGAAGAAAATCTTGTTGGATCAGAGATCAAAAGCTGAAAAGCAAGGCTAAATGTCAAATTTTACAGAGGCACGATGACAATGATGGTGTTTGGCCACCCACCACTACCATCGCCATGGATTACCCACCCACCACCATACCCACATGCATACTATTCTCTCCTTTTCTTTGACATTAACCAAATATAAATAAACTATAACATGTTCGACAAAATGCCCAAAAGAAAACAAAGCAATTTATCTTAGTCTTTTCATTCTCAGTCATTAGTCAGTTACAACCTTTAGTTTCCCTTACTTAGTGAATCGCGAACTCAATCACTTTCTCCCCAACGAGTCATGACTCTTCACCTCTAGCGAGTCACAACCTTGGGTTTGTCTTGTATGGCCCTCCTTTCTTTTTCTGCAGCAGTCGACTAATTAATTATTGGTGATAGTGGGTTCCTTTCTTTTGATGTTTTGATGAATGGCAATATTTGTTGTTTAATTTTAATGACAATTTTTGTTAGTTATAGGTTTAGATGTGGCTAGTATTTGATTGTGTTGGGATTGCTAACTTCAAAATTTGATTTGTTTATCCTGAATCTAAAATGTGAATGAGAAAAGGGAGATGGTATGATAAATATAAATGGTGCATTTAAGTATGATGGTTGCCTACTCGTCTTTCTTTATAAAGAATTATATGGTCAACAAAAATCACTTGAATTTAAAAAGCGAGTGGTTGGATTGTATTTTAGAAATAAAATTATAAAAGATTAGATTTTTTTATGAAAAACTTGATAAAACTGATTAAAATTGTTAAAATGTCCAAAATTGAAAATCTTTTAGATAATTATCCCTTAATAAAATCTTACCATGTTGCTATTAAAAATTGCTCAAAATGTAGATTTGTTTATGACCTAATTACCTAAAATATCTCAAATTCAATTATGTGATGATGATGTCCTTCAAAATTTCCATTATGTTCGGGGGTGTGAAGAGGTTTTGCAAGTTGTGAAATACCATTGGTGGCAAGAAATGGTTTCAAGGCCTAATAGTCTCCACCATTGTCAGAGTACAGAGTGAGAATTTCATGATCAAAGATTTTTTTCGTTAAAGCTTCAAAACGAGTAAACATATCATACAAGTGAGATTTATATTGAAAGGGATAATACCATATATATTTAGTGAAATAATCAATAAAGATCACATAGTATTTAAAACCATCAAACGAGTGTATTAATCACACATTAGAGAATAAGAGCTCAAGGGGGTGAGCAGACGAGAGACTAGATGTGGAAAATGATAATTTGTGACTTTTATTGCACATGCATTACAATTAGTAATGGACAAAGAAGACACATCTAATTTAAAATTGAAAGAACATGTTTAAGAATAGGAAAAGCAAGATGACCTACTCTATTACGCCATTCTGACTGAATGGTCTTGAGACAAGCATTTGTAAGTAAAGAATTGGACTTGAAAAAGGTAGGAATTGGCTATTCATGCATTGTATTTGTAACTCGACCTTGTAACACAATTTACCTTTTCTGGAGATTCTTTGCATAAAAAAAATGGGGTAAGAATTCAATAAATCTTTTATTTGATGCTCAAAATTAGGAGATGGAAATAAGATTCTTTTTCATATTAGATATATGTAAGACATTGTTTAATGTAAAGACATGTGAAGGAGTAAAGAGAAAGGTGGAACTAGTATGGGTCATAGGTATACGTTATCATGGAAATATGAGATTTAGAGTTATATAAAGGCTGATAATGAGAAGATTTAATTGGCTAAAATATGATAGAAAAAGGATATTTTGATCCTTTGAACTCTGGAAAAAATTGCTTAAAGAATAAGAGGAAAAGAATCAAAATATCCCATGGTTCAAAGAATAAGCTCGCACGAGTCCAGGTTGACCCCACTCAAGTTCATATTAACCTTGCACGGGTCCATCAAGACCACACGCAGCTAGCAACAAGTCATAGAGGCATGGGTCACTACTCCTGCCCTTGCGCGGGCCTAATCTGAGCTCGTGCGTGTTCACCCTTGCCTAATGCAACATCAAGATAAGGTACGCGCTGACCTCGCACGTGTTCAGTTTGGGCAGAAGTCATATCTTGATGATGTGTCACCCGTTCATTGGAGGAAAACGAGCAGGAAAACTCCCTATAACCTCACTTTCTAAGGCTCAAAAGTCTTCCTATAAATACTCTATCCTCTCCACCAATCAAGGGTTGGTGATCTTGATATTTATTGAGAAAGATAAATTTAATATAGTTATTTATTGAGAAAAAGTCAAAAAAGAGAGAAAAAACAAAGAAGCACTTTTCTTTTCTTTTCCATTTGAGCAATCTTTCTAGAGTTTAGAAACCCATTTTCCTTATTTTCTTTTAAAACCCACTTACATTTGATTTCGAAAATCAAAATGGTAGCCACTTGAGAGCCAAAATCTCTTTTTTTATTTTGATTTCTTCATCTTATTCATGTTTATTGCATTTGCTTTCATTCTAGTTTTTGCCTTTTAATTTTAATTTGTTGTATCTTTCTATTTTATGCCATTTTGATTGAGAATTTGTGTTTTTTATTTCTAGGCTCGTTGACCTCGTATAGGTTTAACATGTACTCGCGAGAGGTCAGTTACTGACCTATTGATTCATATCATTTTTAGCTTTTTTATTTTACATTTCATGACGTACGAAGTCATTTCAAGGCTATTGGAACTTGAGCCATTGAGCTCGCACGAGGTCACCCCTCCACGCACAAGGCTAGGGAGCTCTAGCATGAAATGATGTCGTTTTTGCTCGAAGTGACGTTGTTTAGCGAGCTCCAAGTTCTTGATGCCTAAGCTCACGTGAAATCAGCCTTTGCATGCATGAGTCTATAAAGTCATATGAACCCAAATGGTGAGTTTCAAGTAAAAATAACATCGTTTACTCTCTACCTTCAATTAGGTTACTGTCCTTGCGCAAGTGGACCCTATACCCACGTAGGTTAAATCCAAATATTTAAACAAAAGCGTAAGCATCTCAAAACGATATTGTTTTCCTATTTCATACCTAACTTTTCGAATCTAAAATCTATGATTTTAGGAATGAGGAAACTTAGGCTCTTCGCGAAGGATACAAAGTCGTTATCCTCACTTTCGAAACATGTCTCGGTCTGATCGAGTGGTGACTGCTTCTCCGATTGGTCATAAGGCCTTTTGTAATCCCTTAAGACCTTCAACCGAACGGCTCATTTTGAGATGGGCCTAGTACGAAGAATAATACCTTGATACTATAACGAGGTCGCGCATCATATGGGGCAGACCTGAAAAGCTGCGCTCACATAATCCTGAGTCATTATTGAATATAATGTCATCAACACCATTATAAGGAGTATGGAGAGAGAGATTACTTAGGTCAGATGTAACATGGTGAGAAGCGCCACTTTCCAAAAGCCATTCTAGAGTATTGGGCAATATAGTAGCCATATGAGCTCAACATTGCTAATTTATTTATGGTCATGGCATTCAAGGCATAAAGGGGCAAGTTTGCCATGGTGACTGTTGTCGTGGTGCTTAAAAGTGCAGTTGCTATAGAGAAGCTTGAGAATATGAATGATCAAAAGTGAATGTGGGAAATCTATTAGTAGTATTAATGGGAAAAACAGCCACAAACGGTAAACAAATAAATGCGGAATTAATCTCCGTTTGTCTAAACTTTCCCAACTTGAATGAACCCCTGAGGATGCAAACAAATAGGGTGTTCTTAATGCAATTAGAACACACACAATACTACTGCTATGCACCAAGATATTGAGCTAAAACAGTAAGCACACAACAACACAAAGACACCGAAATTTTAGCGTGGAAAACCCATAAACTAGGGAAAAACCACGGGACCATTTTGGCAGCTTAAATCCACTATCATCATCAAAGGAGCAATACAAAGTCTTCTCTAGATAATACTAGAGGCATACAAAATCATCATATCCTTGGAAGTAAGCACATCAAGGTGTATGGAATCAAAATAGAGCCAAGATAAGAAATATATCACTAGAAAATTAGCTACTGTCCAGACCAACGAAACCCGACCTCCGAACCTCAAAACCCGATCTCCACCGTCCAAAATATTGGCCTAGATGCTGTGTAGCTGCTGTCCAAAAATCAAGACGATCCAACGGTTCAATCTACGGGAAATGGAACTTTTCTACTGCTGTGTATTCTCTTCTCTTCTCCTCTCTCTTTTCTCTTTCTCTGTTATGTGTTTGTTATATACTTCTCCTCTCTTTTCTGTCCTTATATTTTAGATAGTGGCAGACCCGTTTTTTTAATAATATGCTCCCAAAATAGAAAGTCTAAATAAGACTTTAATGGGCTCAATAGTTAAGCTTTCCTCATGGGTCAAAAACAAAGAAAAAAAAAAACCCAACAAATCTCCCCCTTTTTTTTTTTTCTTTTGACTTATGAGGAAGAGTTCGCCATACCGGCGATGGAGCAACATACCTTCAACTTTTCCCTTGCTAGAACCTTTGTCAACATATCGGCACCATTATCATCAGTATGAACTTTATCAAGTTCAAATAATTTGTCTTCAAGTGCATCTCTAATCCAATGATACCTCACATCAATATGCTTGGTTCGTTTGTGAAACATAGAATTTTTAGCAAGGTGAATAGTACTTTGATTATCACAAAGAACCACGTAGCGCTGTTGCACAAAGCCAATCTCTTGCATAAATCTTTTGAGCCATAATATCTCCTTACACGCCTTCACAGCCCACATACTCGGCCCCCTGGTGGATAAAACCACACACTTTTCAGCCCCGATTGCCATGACACAGCCTCCCCCCGCAAAAGTCATCAAATATCCGAAGTGGATTTCATGTTGTCCTTATTTCCTGCCATATCGGAATCAAAGATAACCAACAAGTATCGGCTTTCCATTTTCAAATGTTATACCCAATTTGGAAGTACCACGTAGATATCCGAGAATCCACTTCAACGCTTCCCAATGCTTCTTACCCTGGATTTGACAAAACGACCAACAACACCTACCGCATGGGCAATATCAGTCGTGTATACACCATAGCATACATCAAGCTCCCTACACCGAGGCATAAGGGACTCTATCCATCTCTTCAATCTTCTTCTCGGAAGATGGACAATCTTTATCCTGTCAACTCAAGTTAGTAGTAAGAGGAGAACTAACCTCTTTAGCTTTATCCATGTTGAATCACAAGCACCTTCTCGATGTATTGCTCCTGTGACATGTGTAGCTTCTTCAAAGCTCTATCTCGAGTGATCCGAATGCCAAGAATATGTTTTGCTGGCCCCAAGTCTTTCATAGCAAAAGACTTGCTCAATTGTATCTTCAGCTGAGTAATTCTTTCTGCATTCTTGCCAACAATTAACATGTCATCAACATATAACAATAAAATGATGAAATCATCATCACCAAACCTCTGAAAGAAAACACAATGGTCTAAAGTAGTCTTTCGGTAATTTTGCTCCCCCATAACTGACTCAAACTTCTTGTACCACTGTCTTGGTGCTTGCTTCAACCTATAAAGACTCTTTTGAAGTCTACACACATAGCCTTCTTTTCCCTTAACCTGAAAACCTTCAGGTTGCTCCATGTAGATTTCTTTATCCAAGTCCATGAAGAAAAGATGTTTTGACATCCATCTGTTCAACCTCAAGATCAAGGCTGGCTGCCAAACCAAGAACAACCCGAATAGATCCCATCTTCACGACCGGAGAGAAAATCTCATCAAAATCAATACCCTTTCTCTGACTGAACCCTTTGACCACCAATCTAGCCTTGTACCTAGGTTGTGCGGTGTGCTCTTCAGTCTTCACTTTGTAGACCCACTTGTTCTTCAAAGCTCTCTTGCCTTTAGGCAACTTCACCAACTCAAAAGTATTATTCTCATGTAAGGAATTCATCTCACCTTGCATGGCTTCAACCCACTCCCTTTTGTGCTCATCTTCCATGGCCTCTGCATAACACTCAGGCTCTCCCCCATCGTTGAGTAAGACATACTCATTAGCTCGAAAACGAGTGGAAGGATGACGATCTCTTGTAGACCGCCTAAGTGGGATAAATGGTGGCACGTCCGTACCTAGATCTCCGAATGAAATTCTTCATCCACCGGCCGTTCGGAGCATCAATATCATCGATCATGTTGTTCATCATTCCGAACATCATCGTCAAGAGGTGGTTCTACATGTTGAGGAGGCACCGGATCCAAATCAAGAATATCATCATTATGTTGAGGAACTGTCTCTTTCTTCTCAACATCTTTCGTAGTCCGATCTTCAACAAACACAATATCTCGGCCGAATAAGTTTCTTGTGGACAGGATCATATAATCAGAACCAAACTCATCTTGGCCATAACCCAAGAAAACACATGGTTTTGACTTCACATCAAGCTTTGATCTTTCATCTTTAGGAATGTGCACAAAAGCTTTGCATCCAAAGACCCTTAAGTTGACCGTAAGAAACATCTTTGCCACTCCAAACCCTGTCAGGTACATCAAAAGACAAAGGAACACAAGGAGTTAGATTAATAACATGTACCGTTGTATTCAAAGCTTCTCCCCAGAATGAACTTGGCAGCCCTGCATGTGACAACAAACATCCGACACGCCCATCAAAGTTCGCTCATCCGCCTCCGCTAATCCGCTCAACTGTGGTGTCTTGGGAGGACTCTTTGATGTCGAATACCATGATCTCTACAATAAGCATCAAATGGGCCAATGTATTCACCTCCATTATCCTGTCCGAATACACTTAAGCTTCTTTCCACCGCTCTCAACCGAGGCATGAAATCGCTTAAACACTTCAAATACTTGATCTTTAGATTTCAAGGTATAAACCCATACCTTTCCGGAGTGATCATCAATGAATGTGACAAAGTAGGAGCAACCACCAAGTGTCCTAGTCTTCATAGGACCACAAACATCGAGTGCACCAGATCAAGTATACTCTCCTTCCCCGGAAGGAGGATGGCTCTTAAAGGAAACCCTGCTCGCTTACCCGCCAAACAGTTGAGAACACTTCTTTAGATGAATATCATGCACACCCGGTAACACATTTCTCTTCAACAAAAGAGACATCCCCTTTCACTCATGTGACCAAGTCTCTTATGCCATAAATCAGTCATGTCGATTCACTACAAAGATTGACCCTATCCTCAAGATCTTCGGATGTGTCATATACAACTTTGAGCATCTTTTACCTCTAGCCACGATCAAAGAACCACGAGTGAGTTTCCATATTCCATTACCAAAGTTGTTACTGTAACCATCATCATCAAGTAGGCCCGCGGAGATCAAATTAAGTCTCATATCTAGAACATGTTTTACATTATGTAAAACCAACTCTATCCCAGTGTCAAACTTCAAACAAATATCTCCGATGCCTGCAATCTTTGATAGTCCATTATTACCCATCCTAACATTACCAAAGTTACCTGGAGTATAAGATGAATAAAATCCCTCCGTGATGTTACATGACATGTAGCACCACTATCAACAACCCACCGAATCAACATGTGCAATGTTGATCATATCAAGATCGGAACAAATAAGGAACTCATCGGTAGTAGTGTTAACTTCAACATTGCCATTACCACCCTCATCTTTCTTATGGTTCTTTGATTGCTGTAATCGCTCTTCTTCTTCTCCTTTTCAATTGCCTGCAGAACTGTGATTGTGTGCCCTTTTCTACCACAATGATAGCACTCAAAATCAGCAAACTTTCCTTTGGATTTACTTGAGGCTTCCCTTTCACACTGGACCTCTACTCCGACTTCTCCCCCCGCTTTCAGAATTAAGACATCGGAATGTGAAGAAGAACCTTGTGACTTTCTTCTCATCTCTTCATTTAAAACACCGCCTTTAGCTAATTCCATGGTGATAATACCATCTCACTGCAGAGTTGGACAATGATGTTCTAAAAGTTTCCCATGAGTCCCAGAAGTGCCCAGGAGCCACAAGCCTTGTATCTCATCTTCAAACTTGATACCCATTCCTGCAAGTTGATTTATGATTCCCCGAAAAGAATTCAAATGATCGATGTGGAGTTCCATCATGGTATTTCAAGCTCATCATCCTGTTTTATTAAGAACAATTTATTGTTTCCGGTCTTTCTAGCATACAACTGCTCAAGCTTGTTCCACAAAGTGCGAGCATGAGTCTCTCCGCTGATATGGTTCAAAACATTATCATCAACCCATTGACGAATATACCCACAAACCCTGTCTATGCAAAATATTCCACTCGCATCTGTTTTACTCTCAGTTTATCAAGATTAAACATGTGCAAATAATAATCCTTCACATAAAGTAGGTCTTCCATCTTGCCTTTCCAAATATGATAATTAGAACCATTCAAATTGATCATCCTACTTGTGTTAGCTTCCATCATTCAAACAAGTTTAACCCAATACAGAAGAACCAGGCTCTGATACCAATTTGATGGGAAAAACAGCCACAAACGGTAAACAAATAAATGCGGAATTAATCTCTGTTTGTCTAAACTTTCCTAACTTGAATGAACCCCTAAGGATGCAAACAAATAGGGTGTTCTTAATGCAATTAGAACACACACAATACCACTGCTATGCACCAAGATATTGAGCTAAAACAGTAAGCACACAACAACACAAAGACACCAAAATTTTAGCGTGGAAAACCCATAAACTAAGGAAAAACCACGGGACCATTTTGGCAGCTTAAATCCACTATCATCATCAAAGGAGCAATACAAAGTCTTCTCTAGATAATACTAGAGGCATACAAAATCATCATATCCTTGGAAGTAAGCACATCAAGGTGTATGGAATCAAAATAGAGCCAAGATAAGAAATATATCACCAGAAAATTAGCTACTGTCCAGACCAACGAAACCCGACCTCCGGACCTCAAAACCCAATCTGCACCGTCCAAAATATTGGCCTAGATGCTATGTAGCTGCTGTCCAAAAATCACGACGATCCAACGGTTCAATCTACGGAAAACGAAACTTTTCTGCTGCTGTGTATTCTCTTCTCTTCTCCTCTCTCTTTTCTCTTGCTCTGTTATGTGTTTGTTATATACTTCTCCTCTCTTTTCTGTCCTTATATTTTAGATAGTGGCAGACCCGTTTTTTTAATAATATGCTCCCAAAATAGAAAGTCTAAATAAGACTTTAATGGACTCAATAGTTGGACTTTCCTCATGGGTCAAAAACAAAGAAAAAAAAAAACCCAACAAGTATGTCCTTAGATATTGTAAGTCTGACACTTCTTGAGATAAGGACGTCGTAGTTGATTTCTGCAAGAGGTAAAGGAGCTAAAGGATTGAACTTTTTTTTTTATGAAGGTGGACATCGAGACTTATTTCGTTTAGATGTAGAAGTAGTTGTTGCAGGAAAAGAAGTTGATGATGGTTGAGACTGCTTAAGTGATTATAACACCTCATCCCACAATGGAAAGTGATTATGGGTATGATGTTCTTATAAGAGTGTAAAAGAGTCACTGATAAACCTAGAGGTTGACATTTTGGGTCATGTGTAGACAGGCTCAACCTGTAATATCTAAATTTTTCCAACTTAATATGTCTATATATTTATATGATTTAGTCCTTAAAAATTAATAATAAATTTAAATTTATATTTATGAGGAAAATAAAAATGATAATAATATCAAGTTAATTGGGTAATACATATTTAAATTAAGTAATGGATATAAAATTTATTACTTATTCGGATGTGACCTATAATTAGAGCACTGTAAAAAAGCATCATTAGTATTGATAATAATAATAATAATAATAATAATAATAATAATAATAATAATAATAATAATAATAATGTGATATTTATTGATTTAATATGTTTGATTTAAGTAAGGTGTATTATTTTAAGAAAATGATCTGAACTATAGAACTTAATAAAGGATTTAATTTTAGTATTTATATTGTTACATAATAGTAATAATTTGAGTATTTAAACTTTAATGTATTTGATTGATTAAATTAATTAAGTACTTAGATTAAATTAATATCTATTTATGCAAAGGGGATTAAAGTTAAAGTTTGATTTTAATATGGGGTTTGGATGCAATTTTTATGATTAAATATATTAGTAAGCGTGCATTTTTAGTAATATTAGAATTAAAAGCAATGCTAAATAAATAATTTCATATCTTTAATATTTCTAATCTAGTCCAAAGATACAAATCATGGGTATAACTAAAAGGATTAACACAAGTTTAGGGCCTAACAAATATTTACCGGGATTAAAGAAAAAAAAAAAAAAGGATCTAGAATGGAAAAAGGGAAAAGAAATCAAAAAAAGAGTGAAGGAGAGAGAAAGTTCATGGCTACTATTAATGGTAGATGAGGATAGAGGTGGAGGTAGGAGCAGCGAGGTCAGGCGGAAGGAGACAGGATGACGACGAACTCAGCAGTAGCAGCGACAATGGTAGACAACGACTGTAGACGACGAACAGAGAAGGTAAATTTTTGGTCACCAAAATTTTGAATCGTTGAATCTCCCTTCTTCGGCGATGTCAGCGACTGGAACCGATGGCAAATGATCCGTCTCAACATGGGCTTCAAACCTACAGTGGAGATGTTAAAAAAAGGTGATCAGAATTTATGTTTCTTAGTGGAGAGAGAAAATGTGCACCATTCGGATATGCAATTTTCCCACCACCTCTGACGATGTTGGGTTGATCAGAACACATGGATGAGTTCTACTCATCACAAGCTTTCAAATGACCAACTTCACAATGGTCAGACTTCCGTAAAAATTGAACAATCGAGATTGTTTGGATGCTTTATGAGTGATCAGCGACTTAAATGAAGAATCAGACATCAGATATGTGATCTACGTGTTTATACAAGTCTGTTGATGTTCTCTGATGGTTGATTAGACTCCGACCATCGAAGGCGAGTTGAGCGGCGCTATACGCATCTAGGTAGTATATTTAATCTTTTTAGTTTTCGAGATTGAATTCCTACAAACTTAGTTATGAATAAAAACTAGAAAATTGGTATTTGTTGCAGATATGATGGTTAGACTATTTGTTACGAAATTAAGATATTATTAATATTGTTAAATTAAGTAGATTCAGACTAGTAATTAGTTAAAGATATATAAGAAATAATGAGTTAAATGATTATAGCAGTTGACAATTAATTATTGCTCATGGAAAAATAAATTATTAAGAGTTATTATTATTAATATTAGTTATTAAATTGATTGAAAAACACGTGCTTATAAATAAATTACCTTGCTGGAGATTAAACTCGGAACCGGAATACAAACTATAGTTAGATTTTTGGATAGTGATTAAATTGAATTGAATTTTTTTTGGAGGCTCTATATTGCCAATATGTGCTGGGAGTCTTATTCGTAGGATTTGAACCCACTTTTATAAGGAGAATTAGTTTGATTTATAGAAGAGATGCTATTGAAAAAATTAATTAATTGGAATAGAAAGAGAATTAATAAGATTATATAAAAAGAAGTTTAGAAATTAGATAATAGATATTAAATATTAGACATTAGATAAGGATTATTAAAAAATAAGATTAAAATTGTTTCTAAATTATATTTGTTAACTTAAGTTATTCCATGAACTTAATAATCCTCAATTTTGATCTTAACAATCAAATTGAGTAGGCCTAATCATGTATTTCAAGTGTCTATTTTGTAGGTTTTTACTTAATGATCAAAAGCCTTGATTTCATCTCTGTTCTCTAAATAGCGACAACTACACAAGGATCGCGATCGCAAAACTCAAATATCTCATAGCCATTGCAGCAAAGGTCCAATTATGAATGCCATCATAGGATTGCAACTCCAATATGATTAAATTTCATTATAGAGAGTTTCACAATCTTAAGCGCAATTGCAACCTTAAAAGCAACAAAACTCTTTAGAAATCACTATTTTGTAGGTTTTTTTTACTTAATGATCAAAAGCCTTGATTTCATCTTTGTCCTCTAAATAGCGACAACTACACAACGATCGCGATCGTGAAACTCAAATATCTCATAGCCATTGCAGCAGAGGTCCAATTGCGAATGCCATCACAGGATTGTGATTGCAATATGATTAAATTTCATTCTAAAGAGTTTCACAACCCTAAGCACAATTGTAACCTTAAAAGCAATAAAGCTCTTTAGAAATCACTAAGATCATGACCGCTATATGGAATTCGTGACCGCGACACTCATAATCGTTAGGAAGCATCAACCGGTCATATTCATGAAGACCAATGAAGGAGTGCCATGTGAAAAAGAGTTGTTATAGATTTAAGAATCACGACCTCGATTCAGCAAGAGCGGCCGCGATAGAGCAAGTGAAACTATTATTCCTAGTTGCGACTGCAACAGCTCTACCAGTACATTTAATGCACTACGTAGAGATAAGAAAAAAGGGGATAGTGAGAGTTATGTGAGTAATGGTTTCTTGGTAATTTGGAACTATACCTCATCCAAGGACCATTTAATGATAATGAACAACCTCACATAATACAATTTATTGATCTTTCAATTCTCACCTTTGTGTATCACTTTTATCTTTGTAAAAAAGTTATTGTAAAGGTTAAGTGTAAGCCTTAAAAACTTGGTTGGGTATGAGAATTAGCCTAGTAAGATAAGATTCTTGTTAGGGTTTGAGTATAAGCCATAAAACACTTGGGAAAAAGGCTTGAGAGTTAGTCTATAAAGAATTAGCCTATGGAGAATAACTCTTGTGAGGTTTGATATGAACCTAAACACTAAGCTTGGGAGTGAGGTTAGGAAAACTCGTAGTGCATAAGTTTAAGTGTGAGCTTGTAAAACATTTAGTTTAATCTTGCACCTGTAAAATAATCATTGATAGTGAAATACACAATTGGATATTGGGGAGTGGATGTAGGGTTGGTTAATACTTGAACTATTATAACTCATTGTGTTGATTTCCTTCCTTCTCTATATGATCACTTGATCAAATTTTTAGTTTTTCATTAAACTTCCAAACACCAATTCACCCACCTCTCCTTCTTAGTGCATCTAGGTCTAACAATATTGAGTGCATGAATGACTGTCAAAGAAAAAAGTTAGCAATTAACTTAAAAGTATATTTTTGATTTAGATCCTGCATATTAGGCGAGTGGATAAACTTATAATATTGTATTTCTTTAATTATATTATTTATGTACTTACAGTTTCTTGAACTACTTTCTTAATAATTATTTATTTTTAAGGCAATTTAGAATGTTATTTTTTTATATAGAAATTGCTAACAAAGAATGATATTCTTATTTTTTTATATATAAATATGATTTTCTATAAGAGGATGAATGAGTATACACTCATTTATGTAACCTATGAGATTATACCTTAAAAGTTAGGTGATATATTAAATAATATTAATTTTTAATTTATTAGCTATGTAATTTTGATTTGATTTCAAGGGCATTGATTTTATTGATTTAAACATAAAAATGGAATGCGATCTTAGATATATAGAGAGATGATTAATTATTTAGTTTTATTTTATTTATCCATGTAAATTTATGATTAAGTATTTGTGTTTATAATTATAATAGTACAAGTTTTGCTTATTTACGTGCATAAATTATTATTATAAAATGTGTAATTTAAAAAATTAGTATATAATATAATATTTATAAAACATATTTAACTATTTATGAGCAGTTTCATTTGTCGTGCAGTAGAAACTCATATATTATTATATACTTTACAAATTTATAAATAAATTTTTAAACTGCAAATAATTTCATATAAAATAATTTAATATATTATTTTTAAATATATTTAATAAAAATATTAAAATAAAATCTTCATGTTGATGAAAGGAGAAAATATAAAAAAAAAGCTCAATATTTTAGTTTTAATAAGTTTTCTTAAAATTTTTAATTTTATAATATAATACTATTAATAGTAATATAATTATAATTAAATAAAAATAGAATTTTTACTCTTCAAAGAAAAAGTAGCAAGAGAAAAAATAAGAAGATATAAATTTTAAATTTCATGATAAAAGGAGCAATAAGGACTAACATAAAATATTAAATAATAAATAAAAATTATAAATATTAAATGATATTTTCTTTTACATTATTGAAATGTTGATGAATTCTTTAAATTTAAAATATCTCAAAGTTTTTAATTATATCATATACAATTTAAATTTACTATAAGATATAACAATTAAACTCAATTTCATATATATATATTGACTACTTAAAGTAATTCACTTGCAATAATCCTACCGATGAATTATTATAATAATAATAAACACATGAATTAATATATCAATAAAATAAAATTAATTAAAAGTATTTGACCTTTTCATTTCCTAACTTCTTATCTTTCATTTTTTGTGAAATTTTATTTTGAGTTATTTGAATGTAGAAATATATAGTGTGATAAAGTAATTCTCAATTTCTTATAAGATTATGAATGTATATAAAATTATGATAGAATTAGGATTGAATTAGATTAACCATTAATTAATTCTATTATAATTAGGAATATATTAAATTAAATTAATTACATATAGAATTAGGATAAGATTAGTAATTACTGATTAATTCTAAGATTTAATCAGTTTAAAAATTATTCTTCTCTATTTGGTTTATAATTATTTTATCTAATTATTTAATTAATTAATTTAAGTAATAATTAAAGGAAATGGTTAAAGGATTTAGCACATGGAAAAAAGGTAGAAGAAGTTATGCAGTGGTTATGTCCAAACTCACCAGGATTCTTATACTTCAACTCCCCAAGTAAATGAGATAATGGGGGTTTACATGTATAAAATACAAAAGTATATCTCCACGTAAAGTGGAACTTGGGGCTCCCTATAAAAAGTAAAAGTAGACATCAAGCAAGTGATCTCGAAATCAACAACCAACAACAAAAACTATAGTGCAATATTCAAAGACACAAGCACAACTTCTCTGTAAATATTTTAGTTTCCAGCAAACTATTTGTTTCATTTATTTCTTTGTATTTATTTTAAAATACTCAGTTGTTTATGCAAATCTCCACTTCCATCAATTTAAATATAAGTCTTTTAGTTGACTTATTTGCAATCTTTGACTGCTATTCAACTATAATTCTTGTGGTGTTTTTTGAGGATCTAAGCAAACTGTCAAGGAAGCTTAGAAATTTACATAAATCTGATTAAGAAGTCAATTTCAAGACGCATTAATTACAACAGTTCGTGTACCTACACAATTAGCACGCTCAATAAATTTCCACCAAACATTCTTTTTCGTGCTTTTATGTATATTATAGATATCTAACATTGTATATTTTCCCCTTTGTTGTATGTTTATCTTCTCATTAAGTTCATACTCATTCTTTTCCACTCCCATAATTATACAAGATACTTAAGAGTTAGATGGCGATAGAAGTCAGAGCAGATAAAGCTTTGGGCTGCTAGACACCATAATCCGAAAAAGAGATAAATAGATTAGGTAGATAGATCCAGTTGTGGAGGGCCGTTACGCAACCCCACTTTTTGTTGTTGGTCAATAATTCATACCAGCTCAGACTTACGGATGGTATCAGTGCAGCCTATTACTTTGAGTATTAAACTAAGTATTATGCATAATTAAATGCTACATCATGAAAGTCGATAAGAGCCACCTCTAGAATCTTTACAAGCCACACATGGTGAGCTATGGTTCTAGGCTATTAGGTATGATATGACTTTGAGGAGGATGTCAAAGCTTTGAGTGATGGAGTTTGTAACACTCCATCCCACATTGGAAAGTTTTGATGTGATATAAGAACCTAAATAAGTTACTACTAACAGTTAGGGTTGACTTTTGGGTCATATGGACAATGCCAACTCTGCCTCTAATTGTTGGGTCAATAATTCATGCAGGCTCGAGCTTTACAATGATATTTCCCTATTTATCAGTTTTTTCATGAAGTTCATCCAAAAAGATAGTTGTATTACTACCATGAATTGTGTTTATAATGGATTCGTAGCCATCATCTAAGCCACTAAGAATCTTCTCAATTAGGTCTTCATTAGTCATAGGTTTGCCAAATAATGCTAGTCAGTCTCTCGAGTTTTTATGTATAATATATATCAAAGATAGTTTGAGTTCCTTCTATTACATGTTTGAGTTTATCTTTGATTTGTTTAATGTGTCCATGATATGGTCATTGTCATAGGTGAAATTTTCTTCCTAAAAATCTCACAGGCCAACTAGGCACATTTCTTGCGAGGAGGGGCCGAATAGGCGTGGAGGCCAAGTTCCTCAGTGTTATAGGGTGGTCCGGTGAGAATTCAAGCTCGAGGTAGTTTGTGTCGAAAATAACCTATAGCAGCACGCAAGAGACCAGCAGGCTAGTTGGGGTGTCTCACAGGCAAGCATTAACGAGACTCATAGGTCAATGCACGAGCTAGCACGCAGGGGGGGCCGATGTAGGAGGGCCAAACAAGCTAGTAAGGGGTTGGACGCGTGAAGATTTTGGAGGTAGCTATAGAGCTCACTAGGCAAGTCTAATAGGCATGGGAAGCTTTTGGAGAGGGCTAAAGACTTCAGCAAGTTGGTGGGCATATGAGCCAATTTTGCCCAGCGCTTAGGCAGTAGTGGGAAGCTATGGGTCAAGTAACTAGAGTTACGCAGAAGGGTCTAAAAGGCTCCACATGAGGCTACACTTGGTAAGGTCGGTTAAAACATTATGGTGGCCTAATTTCCACTATTGGATTAAGTAAATCTCAACTGTAACGACCCAGAACCATATCACATGAGATATTGTCTACTTTGGCCCCCACTAGCCTCACGATTTTGTTCCTTTAGCGAATTCAAGAACTTCCTAAGAGGTCACCCATTCTGGAATTTCTCTAAACCAAGTATGTTTAACTTTAGAGTTCCTATAACTCCACAACCAAACAACCAAAAGATGCCTCATGTGATTAATTCTAACTCTTTACATATATGTTATCAACCATTCCCCACCCCGTTTCAATGTGCAATTTGATTCATTCATGTACTCCCGTACCTTAGAGTGCTGCAATCCTAGAAACCTGCAAGAAGCTGCTCCTTGTCCAGGCATCCTATCCTTGCTCTGACATCCACTTCTCGCCCTCATTGGTAACTTCTCTAAGCTAGGTTGTCATATGCCCACCAGCTTCCGCCTGGTTCATCCTCGAACCACACATCTACTAAAGAGGTCCTGCTCTGATACCATTTATAACAATCCGAAATTAAATCATATGAGATATTGTTTGCTTTGGCCCTCATTGGCATCACGGTTTTATCCCCTTGACGGAATCGAGAACTTCCTAGGAGGTCACCCATCTTGGAACTTCTTTGAACTAAGGAGTTCCTATAACTCCATAGCCAAACAACTAAAAGGTGCCTCATATGATTAGTTCCAACTCTTTACATATATATTATCAACCATTCCCCACCCCGTTTTGATGTGCAATTTGATTCATTAATGCACCTTATATCTTAGAGTCCTGTCATCCTAGAAGCCTGCTAGAAACTGCTTATTTTCCAGGCATCATATCCTTGCTCGGCATCCACTTCCTGCCCTCATCGGTCGCTTCTTTAGGCCAGACTGTCAGATCAACCATTGGTTAGGTTGGCTTATAGATTATATATAGGTCCTTTGAGGTATTGTATCATACACGTAGAGTGCTAGAAAGTGAGAAAATACTTATAGCTTGTATAGAGTGGGTTCTATCTAAGGTTGTCTAAGTCTTGTACACTTTGTAAAAGTGATCTTTGAGTAGTAAAAGGATTATTCTACTAAAATCCTTCTTTTGTGTTCCCTCTTTTCCTCATTGGTTCTTTTATATTTCACTTTCACTAACGCGTTACGCAAATTTGCATATGGAAAACTTAGTTATGTAGGAGTTAGCTAAGTGTCGCGCGGGTAGGGATAACAAAAGTCTACGCACATGACATCATGTATATGTATTTAACAAAATAATCCAAACTTATTAATAAGTTTTGATGAGTTGGAGAAGAGGAATAACAAAAGTATATAGGTATCATATAATGGTACTAAAGATAGAGAATAGCCCGTTAAACAATAAAATTAAGGACAAATATACATAAATAGGGAATTTGGCTTCCGGATCCATCTCTGGATTTGTGATGTAAGCTTCCTTATGGAATCGAGAAACATCACTCATTAGTAAAAGTATACTAGTTACCCGGGTGGCGACTCCCATTTTTGCGCTATTCTTTATCACTAGTTAGCATGTTCCTGATTAAGTTGAAAAACCTTACACTGCCGTAGTTGCTAAAAACACTTGTTTTGCAAGCCCGAAACCGCTGTCCAAAGTGACGACTCCGTAGGGCACAAGAGAAGTTGGTTCAAGTGTATGTTTGTCTTTAATTTTATTATTTAACGAGTGATTCTTGCATCGCTATACTTTCAAACATTATGCACATTGGTCCTTATAGCCCAAATGGTGTCGGTTAGTGGTTCTTTGATTCCACTTGAGCCATAGAATTACAACACTGGCTAACCGTCACTAACAAATAATGAGTGAATTTCCTTCATCACATGGACTCTTGAGTGGGGAGACGAGCCAAGAAAAATACTTTTATTTGTGGGAACCTTTTATCCTTACCCAAGACTCTACTAATGGTAATGACAGTAGCAATCTCTCTGAGGAACCCTATTGCTTGCTATTTGAAATGTTTTTCCTTATAAGTATTTAAAGCCCACATATTAAAAAGCCTTGGCTCAAGAATGTATGGAATCAAGCCCCAGGCCCAAAATATGCAGGCTTTATACTTATATTGGGAAACATCACCTTGCTTGTTTTATCTGCTTTGAGAGCTTATGGCATGCGCATCGGACCTACTATTCCCTGCTAATAGAAAACCTAGGCCCAAAATCCTAGGGAAGAAAGACTCACCATAAATCGTGTGCAGGAGTAATAGGGTTGGAAGGATAATTTGTATAGTAATGTGTGCACTAACCCTTTTCTTTTCTATTCTTGAGTATTGCACGTTGATATGCATTGTGTTACAAATGTTTTTATGCCTAATTACTTGCGTTTTTGTGCATATTTATCTTGTTTTATGCCAGAATCACCTGTGGTTTGGTTCCTTTCATGTTTCAGGTGATCATTGATGAACATTATCAGTATTTGAGGGTGATACGTGCAAAAACAGACTGGAATTCATCAAAATTGGACAAAGGCTCGCATTTTAAGGTTAAGCACGGCCTAAGTCAAGGCAGTGCTGATCAGCACGGCCTAGACTCTAGCCGTGTTGGACCATTAAACTTTGATCTTCAAATTTGGCTTTTTGGCACGGTTTCTGAGGCCATCACGACCTCTAACACGGCCCGTGGTGGCTCAGCACCAGCGAGGGCACATCCAGGGAGCAAGAGGTTGATTTTTGACTCGGAGGCTCAGCACGGCCTAGACTCTGCCCGTGCTGACTAGCACGAGCTTGACCACGGCCGTGCTGAATTAATTATATAGGTTTTTTCGCTTTGTTTTAAGGAGTTTCGCATTTCTTGACCTTGGAACTCATATACGCATGCGAGCCATCTCTTTCCAGACTTCGACGCTTGACTTTGGGAGACTATTTCACGCATTGAACGAACGGATTTCAGTGGTTCAAGCATCACATTGAAGATCAATAGTGGATTTTGAGGCATTCAAGAGGCAATTCGTGGTTCATTATTCAGACTTAGAGATTGAAGACTGTTCATCTGATTTGAAGAAGAAGGGTGTACATGTTTCCAATTTTTTCTTCTACATCTATTCTTTATTTTGTTTTATTCATTAGCATGAGTAGCTAGAGCTGTTGAACCCATTAGGGTTCCTTTGTTGGTTGGATTGTACTTCATGTTTATGAGATTTTGATTATCTATTCTTGTATTTCTTGCTTTCAGTATTAATAAGATATCGCATTATTCATGAGACATTGTGAATTGTGTTCTTTAGATTGCTTTCTGTAATTGAGAAATTCATTAAGTAATTAGAATTTTGAATAGTAAGAACCAGTTAATAATCACTTAGAGATAAGGGTAATTAACTAGTCGGATTAAGAATTAACAATTCTTAACAGCAATGGATTAATCTTAAGGCTAACCTAAAATCAATCATTAGGAAGAGATTTTGTTGTTTAGATTATTAGGCTTAGGAATTCGGTGTTCTTGAGAGGGAACTCAAGTTCAATTTAGAATCCGCTCACAGGTAATCATAATTGATAATCAATCTAATTTCTACCTTTGTTAAAATTCAACTAGCTTAGGTCCCTTTGGGTTTGCTTTCTTTCCTTGATTGTTTCATTAAACCTTTGTAGATTGCTTGGCATTTAGTTAATCATTTAGCTTGCACCTAATCATAGATTAGTAACTTCGTCACTATTAGTTAAGGTTAGATAACATAAGACATTGGAGTAGTTCTAGGCTCACCCTTTCCCAAGAATACGACCTTGATACTCGCCATTAGTGCTAATCTGCATCGATAGTTTCAACTGCCTTACCCAAGACTCTACTAATGGTAATGACAGTAGCAATCTCCCTTAGGAACCCTATTGCTTGCTATTTGAAATGTTTTTCCTTATAAGTATTTAAAGCCCACATATTAAAAAGCCCTGGCTCAAGAATGTATGGAATCAGGCCCCAGGCCCAAAATATGCAGGCTTTGTACTTATATTGGGAAACATCAACTTGCTTGTTTTATCTTCTTTGAGAGCTTATGGCATGCGCAGCGGACCTATTATTCCCTGCTAATAGAAAACCTAGGCCCAAAATCCTAGGAAAGAAAGACTCACCATGAACTATGTGAGGGAATAATAAGGTTGGAAGGATAATTTGTATATTAATATGTGTGCTAACCCTTTTCTTTTATATCCTTGTGTATAGCACGTGCATCATGCAACTCATGCATTAGACACATCATACTATCCTTTTTATTTTTAGCTATATAGACACTCTTTTGGATTTGAGGAGACAAGATAGTGGAAAGCTGGAGAGGATACCAATCTCACTGAGAATCCGGACTGTGTTAGAGCTCCTTGAAAAGCCAAGACATCAAGCTTCCATAAGTGAGGCTAAAGTTACATTTGAAATGGCCAACGAAAGAGCTAATGAGCAAGATGTTGCGATCCTTAAGAGTATAGTTATCAACGATCTAAGGGGAGTGATTCAGGAGGAACTCCAACAACTTTTATATTAGAGAACCTACAAGAATAGACCTTGAGAACCCTTTTTCAATTGTGGACCCTCAAAATACTAACTTGAAAACCCAAAAGACAATCCGGTTTCCAACCCTAAGAAAGCTAAAATCAAGTATCTTAAAATTAACGAGAGAATTAGAATCCTAAGAAAACTAAGTTCTTAAAACCCCAATCCTTCGAAACACTCCACAATGAAGTTGTTCAACCTTCTTTGAATGTTCGTTAAGCATATATTCTTTCAAGAACACAAAAATAAAGCATAGCAGGCTTTAAAGGTAAAATATCAATTATCATTTAAATTCAACTTAATTCACATCAAAATTCGTACTAGTCTTTTATAGGCCTTATGGGGCTGGCGTGCGAGGATTCTCGCCAACGGGCCCGACAAGAGGGGTGGCTCACCAGCGATGGCTAGCTAGCATGCAAGGATTCTCACCACTAGGCCCGACAAGCCCGTCGGCTCGCGGGAGCAGCTTGAGCAGTCTGTCGACAACCGACAAGTTTGGGACTGGGACTCCTAGGCCCGTCTTTGGCCTCAACACAAGCACGAGCCCATGCAAGAAATGTATCATCAACCAGATCCAAACTCCTCGCAATAACTAATAAGGATTTACATCTCATCTAGGGTAAAAATAACCTTCCTCATAAAAAGAGATAAGTAAAACAAAATCCTAACTAGGATAAATAACATGTGTAGCCACTCAACTTAAGTAAAGAAATCCTAATTTACTTAAGTCATGCATATGGTCCTTAAAACATAACCTAAGTTAGGCCCAAAGTCTCTATATGCTCCAAATTAGCAACTTTGGTCTTTTTGAGCTCAAATAAAAGATTAAGTAGGCCCAATAAATACTTGGACTTGTAATACATTAAGTTGAGTTGGACTTTCACTTGAACTAAAGCCTTGAACTCCTTATAATTCCTCTTAGGCCGAATACACAAGGCCTTGCATATGTCGAATTAAAGCTTGTTGATACTTCTTGGATCTTGATCTAGTTATTGGACCTTGAGGAAATTTTATTGGATCTTTGGCCTCAATAGCTTGACTTTGATCTTGGTCTTGAAGTTTTGGCCAAACTCCTCCATGCTCTTGCTCATCTTCATAAGGTCCATATTCATGAAATCCATGTGATGGTGGTTAGTCTATGTCGTTTTAGCTGGGATGGCTGCAGTCAAGCCCCATATGCGGCTCCGAATGCATCGGCTAATCTCCCTGCTGCTATTAACCCTGTGGCAGTCGTAATTGAAACTACTGCTGCAACCACTACCGCCATTGCTAATGCCGAAGACCTTACTAGAAGGGGAGTGCCTTAAAATTTATAGGATTTTGACGAGTATGTGTTGGACCAAGCCAAAAGGAGATAACCTTTGCCACTAATAAGTTGTAAGTGGCTTAAGCGTCAGGCTTGACAAGACGCAAGGCATGCTAGAAATCAAAGGGTTGGACCCGACTTAAGATTTTAAGGAATTAGTGTTGACGGGTGAGGACAAGCTACTTGCAAAATTCAGAATGCCTGAGATGAACAAGTTCAACGGGACTAGTGATCTGAAGTTTCATCTAAAGTAATATGTCACCATCATGGAAATTGCACAGTTGAGTAGGACCCAACTTGTCAAGCTATTCATATTGTCACTAGAAGGACTTGCTGGAAACTAGTATCATGGTCTGGAAAAATCTGCCAAAGTTGAACGGCGTGATCTATATAATTAATTTGTTAAGCATTATTACTATAACACTCAGTTGAAAGTCTCAAATAGAGATCTTGAGTCCACTAAACAAAAGCCAAATGAGTCCTTTTCTGACTTTTTGACCAGGTGGAGAAACAAGGCTAGATTGATGCATAATAAGCCTTCTAAAATGGACCAAGTCCGTATAGTTGTCCGAAATGTTCTTCTTAGTTGGGTCGAAAGGCTTCAGATGATGAATTCGAAGACTTTCATGAACTTATATGATCACAGGCTTCAGGTCGAGGAAATTGAGAATGACAAGAGGAAAACTGTGCGAATTGGTAGAAGGCCAAATTATCATGTTGGAGGGAGTAGAACTCTAGATGTGAATGCTATCCAACAACCGAGGAAGTTCTCCAACTTCATACAACATCTTTCAGAGATTTTTGAAAGGTTAGTGCAGAATGGCATGCTCTAACCAACCACCCTAAAAAACCCACATAACCCAAATGCACCTGGTTACAAGCCGAACACCTACTGCAAGTTCCACCAAGCACTCGGCCACCATAAAGATAACTGCATCCGGCTGAAATATGAAATTCAAGACCTTATTGATGCCGAAAAACTGATCGACCCAGACCAGCCTAGTACTGAAAGAAACCCTCTGCCAAACAACAACAACACACCACTAAACCAAGTATCCATGATCACCCCTAACTTCAGTGAAAATGAGGTCATGAATTCTTTCGAGGACATATCCCAACTTGAGCCAGAATCAGAAACCAAGCCAGATAGCCCATAAAGAACCTTCACCGAGCTGGGAACACCACTACTCATGGTGTTCAGTCACCTAAAATGGAGCGGAAAACTCAAGCTCGGTTGCCCAAGAATAATCTTAAACTCATGATGGTCAACATTGTGAGTATCACCGTGCTTTTGAACATCCGATGGACCAATGCAACTGTCTTAGGTACGAGATCCAAAACTTGATTGACTATAGAGAATTTAAAGTTGAGCAACTTCTCGGTATGAATGTGAAGATTTATTAGGACAGTCTTTGGGTAAATTTGATTTCAAGGTTTGCTGTAAAAGTAGAAAATAAATCTGAAATTGTTGTATTGTCTATTGATCATGGAAGTGTATATATATATATATATACAATTGGAGAAGTTTTTATTCTAGAATATTCTAATCTCTAGAATTATCTCTAATTAATTATACTCTATCTTCTATTAATTACTCCATATTCTATAATATTCTAGATTATTCTACAACACTCCCCCTCAAGCTTGAGCATAGATATCAATCATGCCCAACTTGTTACAGAAGTATTCCACTCTAACTCCATTCAAAGCTTTCGTAAATATATCCCCTATCTATTCTCCTGTCTTCACATAACTAGTAGTGATTAGACCCTGTTGTAGTTTTTCACGAATAAAGTGACAATCAATCTCGATGTGTTTTGTTCGTTCATGAAACACTAGATTAGCAGCATGTGAAGTGCAGCTTTATTATCACACTAAAGTCTTGCCGGCAAAGACATTTTTATACCAATTTCCATCAGAAGTTGGTATATCCATATAATTTCACATGTTGCTTTTGCCATAGCTTTGTATTCTGACTCTGCGCTTGATCGGGATACAACATTTTGCTTCTTGCTTTTCCATGAGACTAGATTCCCTCTAAGAAAAACACAATAGCCTGTAGTGGATCTTCTGTCCATTTCAGAACCTGCTCAATCTGCATTTGAGAAGCATTCGATTTGAGTGTGCCCATGATTTTGATAGAGAATTCCTCGTCCTGGAGCTCCTTTTAAATAACACAATATTTGTTCTAAGCCTGCCCAATGATGAACTGTTGGAGCTGCCATAAATTGACTAACAACACTAACTGAATAGGCAATATCAAGTCGAGTTATTGTAAGGTAATTTAACTTCCCAACTAGCCGTCTATATCTCTCAGGATGCTCAAATAATTCACCATCTTCTGTGAATTTCATATTAGGATGCATTGGTGCATTGCACAGTTTTGCCCCCAATTTTCTCGTTTCTTGCAGTAAATCAAGGGCATATTTTCGCTGGGATAGAAAAATACCTTTCTTGCTTCTCATTACCTCAACACCCAAAAAATATTTCAGATTTCCCATATCCTTCGTGTGAAACTGGGAATGAAAGAAGGACTTAAGTGATGAAATGCCTGTAGAATCACTCCCAGTGATTACAATATCATCCACATATACCACTAACAGAATGATGCCAGATTCCGAGTGTTTATAGAAAACTGAATGATCAGATTTGCATTTTCTCATCCCAAATGTCTCAACAGCTTCATTGAATTTTCCAAACCAAGCTCGCGGGCTTTGTTTCAACCTATATAATGATTTGTGAAGATGACATACTTTCCCAGACTCCCCCTGAGCAACAAATCCAGGTGGTTGCTCCATGTAAACTTCTTCCTTAAGATCATCATGAAGAAAGGCATTTTTGATGTCCAGTTGATGTAATGGCCAGTCATGTGTAGCAGCCAAAAAGATGAAAATCCAAACAGATGCCATTTTAGCAACAGGAGAGAAAGTATTAGAATAATCCACTCCATAAGTTTGAGCATAGCCTTTTGCTACTAAGCGGGCCTTGAGGCGAGCCACTGACCCATCTGAATTAACTTTGATGGTAAATACCCATTTACATCCGATCGCCTTTTTGCTTGTAGGTAAATCAACCAATTGCTAAGTACCATTTGCATCTAATGCATTCATCTCTTCTATCATGGCGTGGCACCAACCAGAGTGAGATAAAGCTTCATGCACTGTTTTGGGAATAGTGATGGAATCGATAGAGGCAATAAAAGAATAGGAAGAAGGTGACAAATGATCATAAGATACAAAGGAAGAAATGGGGTAAGTGCACTGACGCTTACCTTTCCGAATGGCAATAGGAAGGTCCAAGTCGGGAGAAGGATCTGATGATGAAGAAGCCATAGGTATAGGACATAAATCGCTAGAAACCAGCCTTCTGGAATAGACATGGTGAATAGGTGGTTGCTGAATTTATAGTGGATTGGAGTCCGCAGCTACTATGCTGGTAGTCGTATAAATCAACCAATCATCATCCTCAGCTTGTTCTAAAGAAGGAGATATAGAGAAAAATCGGGTGCTTTTGAAAAAAGTAACATCAGTATATACCAAGTATCGATTAAGATTAGGACAATAACAACGATATCCCTTCTGAAGACGAGAATAACCAAGAAAGACACACTTAAGAGACTTAGGATCTAATTTTGTAATATAAGGACAGACATCTCTGACAAAACATGTACACCCAAAGATTCTTGGTTCGATAGGAAATAAAGGTTTATTAGGAAACATAATACTATAAAGAGGCTTACCATGAAGGACAAAAGATGGCATACGATTGATTAAGAAACAAGCGGTTGAAACTGCATCAGCCTAGAATGACTTAGGAACTTGCATCTGAAATAGAAGAGCTCTAGCTATTTCAAGGAGGTGCCTATTTTTCCTTTCAACTACACCATTATGAGAAAGTGTATCAACACAAGAAATTTGATGAAGAATACCATTTTGAGTCATGTAAGTTTGAAAAGAGTGGGATAAGTATTCTTTTGCATTGTCACTTCTTAAGTTAAGCACAGAAAGATTAAATTATGTTTTAATTTCAGCACAAAAATTAGAAAAATGTGAAAATAACTCAGAATGATTTTTCATTAAATAAAGCCAAGTAACACGGGAATAATCATCTACAAAAGTGATAAAATAACGAAATCCAGTTTTAGACACTACAGAACAAGGACCCCAAATGTCAGAATGAACTAACTCAAAAGGACTACTAGCCCGTTTATTGACTCTTGGACCTGAAAACACACGATGATATTTGGCAAACTGATAAGACTCACAATTTAAAGTAGATATACTAGAAAACTGAGGATATAACTGTTTAAGTAGCGGAAGTGATGGATGACCCAATCGACAGTGAATATCGAATAGACTGAGGGCACTGGAACATGCAATGGGTTTAGGCACCTGAGTATCCAATATGTATAGTCCTCCTGACTCATGTCCTCTACCAATAGTCTTCTTCATCATAAGATCCTGAAAAAGACAGTAGTCAGGAAAAAATGAGATACAACAATTTAATGCTCAAGTAAGTTTGCTAACAGAGATTAAGTTGAAGGAAAATTGTGGAAGATGTAAGACAGATGATAAAGAAAGGGATGAAGTTGCATTAATAGTGCCTAAACCAATAACACGTGAAGGCGATCCATCTACTAAACTAACAGTGCTAGAAGAGGAATGTGGTTGAAAAGAGGAAAATAGATTGGGGTTACCTGTCATATGATCTGTAGCACCAGAATCAATGACCCATTTTGATGAAGAGGAAAGAAGACATTGACTTGGATTACCTGAGTCGGCAATAACAGTGATAGGCTGCGAGGGAGACCTTAATTTCTCTTGATATTGAGAGAATTTAGCATATTTATCTGCAGAAACCATGATTGTCTTATCAGTTGGTTGAGGAGGAGGAGTTGTAGTAGCTGCAATATGCGCAGACGGATTCCTTTGAAGCCTATCTTGCAATTTCTTGTAAGTTCGTTTTGTGTATCCGGGCTCATGACAATAGTAGCAGACAACTCCCCCTTTATTAATGTTCTTGTTGAATCGCCCAGAATCAGTATTTCAACTGATGAGGGCATTAGTCAGCTGAGATGGAGCAACTAATGGGGTTGATTCATTGCGGACAACCCTACTAAAAGTCTCCTGCAACATTGGAATTTGGGGACTGGAAAGATTTTGAGATTTTACCGACTCAAATTCAGGACGAAGACCAGCAAGAAAACTCATTACAGCTATTTGTTCTCGTTGAGCCTGTTGGACTGTCACGTCAGGACTAAAGGGCAATAAAACATTAAGCTCCTCATAAGTACGCTTAAAGTTCATAAAATAAGCAATGAGAGATTGATCTTGTTGTTCAATACAATGAAAGCTCTGGCACACATCATAAATACGAGAGATATTGCCTTTACCCGAATACATAAAATCCAGATAATCCATTAATTCCTTAACATACTCACAGTGATCAATGAGAGGAAGTATTTCACCGTCAATTGAGTTTCTCAGCTGTAAGAATATGCGGGCATCATTTGTTAACCAAGCTTCCTTGGTATTGTCATCCGGAGGATTATTTGTTAGGTGATAAGCCTTGTTGATGCTTCGTAAATACACACGTACAGTTTTGCTCCATCCATGAAAATTGGACCAATTTAATTTTTTACCCTTAATTTTCGTCATTGCCGGAATGATATCAGTAGTGACAGAAACTGATTTGGTACCACTCATGATTATAATAGTAGGCAGCAGAGAACAAAATGGATAATAGCAGTGTCCAAATAACAAAGACACAGGCAACAAAGAAAGAAACACCACAAGAATCTCACAAAGGTCGCCACTGTAAGGTGAAATTATTTTTAACAAATGATTGCTCACTTGGGCAATCTGAAGCAAAGGAGGATCAGATAATCAGATTAGGCTCTGATACCATGTAAAAGTATAAAATAAATATGAAATTGTTGTATTGTCTATTGATCATGGAAGTATATATATATATACAATTGGAGAAGTTTTTATTCTAGAATATTCTAATCTCTAGAATTATCTCTAATTAATTATACTCTATCTTCTATTAATTACTCCATATTCTAGATTATTCTACAACTATTCGAAGCCTCCTTCGGCTGACATCCCAGTAACTTTTGCACTGTCATTGGAGAGACCATGGTTCCATACCTTAGGAGGAGTTCCTTTCACTATGCATTAGAAGGTCAAGTTTCCTCATGAAGGCAAAATAGTGACCATTAATGTTGAATGTGGTAGGTTGTTTCGGCTATACAAAAAGCTGTGAAGGAGCTGGAAGGCCTACTGGATCCCAAGTTATTATTCTTTACGAAGACTACATGGATCCTAAAGTAGCCAGCATGTTCAAGACGATGGACTTCATGCCTGGAATAAGGTTAGAAAAGAACCAATAGGATATTGCAAAGCTGCTAGACTTCAAAGGTTAGAAGACTCGATATAGCTAGGTTACTATAAGAATAAATATAAGGGCAAACCAAAGGGTAAGATACTAAAAGACATATTTGACTAGGAGTATAAGACTTACTCTAGGGAGCCTGAACCTGTTATAATAGTTGGGACTGAGGTGCCAAGATTTGAAATATTCAAGAGTTTAATTATCAACAAGATGGCCGAGTTGAGCATTAAAGAAGTCTTTGAGAAGATCACCGACAAGGTTGAGGACCTGAAGCTAGAAGAATTTGTCGCTACACTTGAGAAGCTAAATCAACAAGAGCTAGTTGCCTTAATAGAGGCACAAATCTTTGATGTATTCTTTTGATGATGTAATAACATTCAATCTTTATAAGGACGATGTTTCTTTTATTTCAAAGATCAATGATATGAACAATAATTTTACTTACTCTTGTGATATTTTTCCTGATGGTAGTGTGCATTCTGGTAATCATGATATGTGCATGTTTGACATTAATTCCATATAAATTGATTCATTTAATTTAGACACAAATGAAAATCCAAGGAACATTGTGATAGCTCATGATATAACTCTTGAGGAAATGAGAGAATTAGAGAAAATAATAGAAAAAAAGAAAGAGGTATTTGTTTGGTCCTACGACTACATGCCAGGGTTAGATAGGAAGATAGTGGTGCACCATATCCCAACCTATCCGCACATCAAGCCAATCAAGCAGAAAATGAGAAGGCTAAGGCCGAAATGGGTAGAGAAGATTTGGGAAGAAGTTGCTAAGCAGGTGAAAGTTAATTTTCTCAATGTAGTCGACTATCCCGAATGGTTGGCAAATATTGTCTCAGTTTCGAAGAAAGAGAGTAAAGTAAGAATGTGTATGGATTATCGGAATCTAAATAAGGCATGCCCTAATAATGACTTTCCTCTTCCTGACATAGACATCATAGTTGACAATACAGTTTCAAGTGCCATGTACTCTTTCAATGATGGTTCCTTTGAATACAACCAGATCATGATGGCAGTAATAGACAAGTTGAAGACGTTATTCATCACTGAATGGGGGACATACTACTATAAAGTTATGCCTTTTGGACTAAAGAATGCAGGGCCAACTTAAAAGAGAGTAGCCACCACTTTGTTTCATGACATGATGCACAAGGAGGTAGAGATATATGTAGATGACATGAAGGTAAAGTCTGAGACAAGGGAAGGACATTTTCAAGCTCTTGATAAGTTCTTAGGATGAGTGGAAATGTATAACCTAAGGCTTAATCCAAGGAATAGTGTATATAAAGTAACATTAAGAAAGTTGATGGGGCATATAGTGAGTCAACGAGGAATAAAGATTGATTCGGACAAGGTAAAGGCTATTCAAGATGCTAGCACCGAAGATAAAAAAAGAATTCAAAGGATTTTTAAGACATCTACAATATGTCAGCAGGTTCATTTCCAAGCTTACAATAGTTTGTGATCCTATATTCAACTCTTGAGCAAACATCAACCCGTTGTATGGGATGAACACTGTCAGAAAGCATCAAAGAGTATCTAATGAAGCTGCCAGTAGTAAAGCTGTCGAAAGATGGAAAACCGTTGATTCTATACTTAGCTTTGAAAGAGGAAGTCATAGGAGCGATGGTGGCATAATGTGGGCCTAATGAAGTGGAGCATGCAGTCTATTATCTCAGTAATAAGTTGTTGCCTTATGAGCCAAACCTCGTAGTGAAGACGTGTCTAGCTATAATATAGGCTATAAGGAAGTTGAGGCATTATTTCCAATTTTATAGGGTGCAAGCAATCTCAAAAATAGACCTGCTAAAATACTTATTTGAAGTTCCATCTCTTATAGGAAAGTTAGCTAGATGGTTAGTACTCCTAACAGAATTCGATATCGAGTACGTGTAGTCAAGGGTAGGGCTGTAGCGGGGTTTTTAGATCAGAATGTGATTAAAGGAGATGACCCTTGGGATCTAGAGTTCCTTGGTGAGAATCTAGTGGCAATTAAAATTCGAGAGTGGAAGATGTACTTCGATGGAGCTGTAAACACAAGAGGTGCAAGGTTAAGGGTAGTTCTGATTATGCTAGAAGGAGAAATGCTACCGTTGGCTAAGAGATGAGATTTAAAGTAACTAATAACATAGCGGAGTACGAAGCATGTTTATTTGGATTAAAAGTGGTAGCGGTAGCAGGAGCAAAGTAGTTGATGGTCTTTGGGGATTCCATGCTAGTGATTTAATAAGCCATTAAGGAATGAGATATGAAAGAGGAAAAATTGAAACCATGTGTCAATTACCTCAGGACTTTGGTCTGTAATTTTTCTAAATGTTTATTCATACACTTGCCACGAGATGAGGATCAGATGGTGGATGCACTAGCTACCTTATCATCAATGTAGGATAACCCCTTGCAACTTCTAATGAAACCGTTAGTGATCGTGAAGTTGGTTGCACCTTGTTTTCGAGGAAATCGGGTAATGCAAATTCAAATGGGACTAGAAGAGAAGCCATGGTTCTATGATTTAAAGAGGTTTATAGAAGATAGGTTGTATCCAAAGGAAGTAACTACAAAGGAAAGGTACGCGCTGCGGATACAAGCTAGAAATTACCTCAGCCATGAAGGAGTGTTGTATAGAAGAATGACTTCAGGTGTCCAGCTCTAATGTGTTACTAAATTAAAAGCGCTGGAAGTGATGGAAGAGATGCACAAAGGAGTGTGTGAGCCTCATATGAACAATGTAGTATTAACTAGAAAGATTATGTGTCAAGGTTATTGCTAGTTAACAATGGAAAAAGATTATATAGCTCTAGTAAGAAAATGTCGTGAGTGCTAGCTTTACAATGACCTGAGTTATGTACCTCCGACTGAGTTATATAACCTAACATCTCCATGGCCACTTGCAACTTGGGAAATCAATATCATCGAAGAAATAAAACATCTTTCGAATGGTCACAAGTACATTGTAGTGGCGATCGACTATTTCTCTATATAGGTTGAAGCTAAGACATTCACTACTGTGGGGGCAAGATAAATGGCTAGGTTTATATAAAGGAATATGATATACAGATATAGAGTCCCATATCATGTAACTAATAATGGCGTGCAGTTTATGGGCGAAACATCAGATTTACTAGCAGAATACAAGATCGAGCATCATAGGTCTTCTCCGTACAAACCTCAGGCAAATGGAATGGTGGAAGCAGCCAATAAGAATTTAAAGAAAATTCTCTCGAAGATGGTATGGAATCATAAAGATTGGTCATTTCAATTACCCTTTGCATTTTGGGGGTATTGAAAAACTGAACGAACGTCGATTGGACAAACTCCATACTCTTTGGTTTATGGGGCTAAAGCAGTCTTATCAGTTGAGTTAGAACTGAAATCTTTAAGAGTAATATTGGAGGGAGAAATACCAGAATACCAATAGGCTTAGTAGAGGTACCAATAGTTGGCTTTGGTTAATGAAAAGATGATGAAAGCCTTATACCACATGCAGTTGTACTAGAAACGGATAGCTAGAGAATTCAATAAGAAAGTAAAGCCAGAGAAGATCAGAGTTGGAAATTTAGTGTTGAAATACACAAGACCTACTGTGTTTGACCCAAGAAGGAAATTTAAGCCTAATTAGGAAGGCCCGTACTTGGTAAAGAAGATCATGCCTAAAGGTGTCGTTAAGTTCTCGGATCTATAAGGAAACGAGTTCTTCGAGCTAATCAATATAGACTGTCTTAAGAAATACCATGTATAGAAAAAATAGCCTACTGATAGAAAAATCCAAAGGGCTGGTCAGACAAAAATCAAGGCAATGAGAGAAAATAATCAGTTAGAAAATCTGAAAAGCCTAGCTGATGACAAGAGTTGTATCATGAGAAATCAAAATGTACCAATTTGGGCCTCTATTAAATGAATAAATTGTTTAGAATTCTTATCAAACGTACATATGTCTGTTTATTACTTTACGCACTCACTGAAAAGAAAAACTAAGCTAAAGTACTAAGCAAAATGAATTAGATCTAAAAAAAAATATATTTTTCATTTTCTTCTCTTTGTGTTTATGTCTGCATCTTTAGAATCAACAGCTAGCTTTCGAGTCCTCTTGAACCTTGCAAATCCATGAGAAGTGGTAATCTGAAGCTCAATCTAAGCTTTGTACTTATCGTCTATGATTGAATCACCTTCGAACTCAAGGTTGCGCTCTATGTCCTAGCGAGGCTAAAGTCTCTCCATCTTGTCTAGGAAACCTTGTTTGAGTGGGAAGCCTTTAAATTTAGGAGGCAATTCCAAAATTTGTTGCTTCTGGCTATACTGGCGGTAAAGTCTTGAAGGTGTGTAGAAAGTGAATGCCTGCAATCTAGGTAAAGGCACACAATCGTCATATATCTTAAGTGTGACATGCCTGATTCTCCATCAGGGATAAGACCATCAAATAAGTATATCTGGGATACCCTTCATCCAAGAAATCTAACCATCATGGTCCCGCAGAGTAACAACTCATTGAACTTGCACGTGTTTCAGCTTGTATTTATCAATGTTCCTTAAGATGGTCAGTATTTAGAGCTTTTCGTACAATTAAATTTGCGAAAGGAAATGAAAAAGAAAAGAAAAAAGAAAAAAAATGCTAAGTTGAAAACCCGAAAGAGCAACTTAGGCAAAAATTAAGACGATAGCCTGCTAAGTTGAAAACCTGAATAGCGTCTTAGACAAAAGTTAAGGCAAAAATAATAAAGAAAAGAAGAGATTTGGTTGTATACTTGTAAGAGAATGAGGCTGCCTCCAAACCATTGGTAGGTTTTGTACATGTCTAACCCAGTGATGGTTTCAGCAAGGATGATGGGTATAGAATCTACTCCATGCTCTACTTGATTAATGATACCAGTGATCATGATATCTCCCCTTCCATATGGAGAAATTAGCAGAAATTGGGCATAAAGGCAAAAGCCAAGTATCTGAATCCAAGTAGGTGTTCTTCTTTCTTTCTTCTCACAATAAGAGATTAGAGAAGTAAGGGTAATGTGCTCATCAACAAAATGGGGAAGTACTTTAGTTGGGGGCATGTCAAACAATTCCACCATTTTCCTAAGAAAAAAATCATCAAGCCTTGGCAAAGCAATCAGATGAGAAAAATCCATAAGGCCTCCAAGAATGGGAGAGAATTTTGCAATCATGGGACACAGTTCTTGCCTATTGAATCTAAGAACATGGTCTCTTAGACACCAAAAGTTGACAGCAGAATGAAGAAACCCACAATCAAGATTGTTATGTTGCATGGCTTTGAAAGATGAAAGATGAAATTTTCTAAGTTTGATCCAATCATCGCTAGTTAGAGTTTTGTAGGCTTTTAACTTTTTTGGGACATGTTTTTTGACTTTAGAAGAAGGAAATTGCGTATGGGGAAGTGTGAGGGGTGCTGTATATTTAAAGGCCTAAAATCATAGTTAAATTTAGACTTTGCAACTGCATAACCGAATCGGGTGAAACACAGCCGATCGGTTGTGTGATATCATCATGTATTTTTTGGTTTTTTAAGGGCTTTTCAGGCATGTTCTCAGACCTCGGTCGTGTGTAAGTCCAAAATGTGGAGTATAGAGGAGAAATTAAGAGCAAAAAATGGATTTTAACACTAAAAGCCCGAAATATTTATGCATCTTTTGAAGATTCAAAGTTTACATAAGGAAAAACAACGAAAAGAAAAGTACAAGAAATGATAAGAAAAAATCAAAGGCTGGGGTTCTCTCCCAAATCTCCCATCCCATCGTCAGAATCGGTGTCCATCCCTTGAGTCCACAAGATAGACAACTGAAGCGTCAGATTGTTGATCCTCCGTCGTTAAGCATCAATCCGATGCTGCCGGTCGTCCACCTACTGATGCAAGCTCTCATGATCTCTTTGAGGAAAATCCAAAAAGGAGATTAGTCAATATGTCTTATACATGCATACAAGCATACATATTGCATTTCATAAAATATTTTTGTTCTTACCCGCTAGTCCTCGCCCAGGACAAAGAATTGCCTCCTCGTAGCACTTACCGATCAGTGTACATGCTCAAATTGGTCTATTTAAACCTGTGTGATTACTTTTTATGTGTTACTAACCTTTTAGGAAAAAGAGACGTGAAAATGCAAAGGAGAGTATTACTCACATGTGTATAGGTACTCGAAGTAAACTTCGGCGAGAGGTAGTGCTCCATCGCAAGTCGGTGCTCTATCGCATCATTGGGACTTCTGTATGAGACCATCGAGTCAGGGAGGAATAGGATGCTCCCTAGAATCACATATGATGTGGCTATAGGACCGAGATATGGGAGGGCCTGGAGCGTCGGGCAGATCGCCCCTCGGTCAGCTCTGGAGCAATAGGGTACGACGAATGAACTGCAGACAAAATGGTTGGATAAATAAGCAGAATAAAGAAAAATAAAAGATTCAACAAAGTAAGTCAGAATAGGTACTTTGAGCCATAGTGTCATCGTCGAACGGCGCAACCCTTAGCAGCTAAGGGATGAAGGAAGCATAGTTCGTCCTCCGGGATCGGATAGTTAGATCCTCGGGCTCATCATATCCTGCTAAACATGTCGCTAGCTCCTTCCCGGCGAGATCCGCTGTATAGAACATAGAGAGATGTGAAGGCAAGGGGACCCGATATTTGTTAAGGCTTCGCTCCTATCCATAAATCCTCTCACCCAAATACTACGCCGGACAGGCATGTCTAGCTAACAGAATCCTCCTATGCTCGAAGTCAGCGAATAGTGATATCCATCTGATGATACGATACAGGTAAGCAAGAGCTGCAGAGCCCAATTATAGGAGGAGACCTAGTCTAGGTCTCGCGGAGGGGCCATATAATTAAAATTCAGTGAATTTTCTGAGTCACTAAACAAGGTGGTCCCAAAAAGATATATCAGGAAGGCCCGAGCTATCTGATCCACCTCTCGAGCATTCTAAGGCAGAAAACCTTATAATAAAGAGGAATGCTCTAGTAAGAAATACAATGGGTGTTTTTGCACGTCAGCAAGAACCCAAGCAAGTTCATGATATAGCGCTCTCGAACATCGGAACGCTAATTTAGACCATATAGGCCTTGTATATAATTGATTAGAAAATTAGGTTAATAACTTTGAGCATGAGCTGGGCTAATTCAATAAAATAGGCTAGATTTAGGTGGATCTGACATGCTGTAGTGCTTGATGTGTAGAAATATTTATGTTGCATTTATAGGGAATAACCCATTAAATAATAAAATTAAAGACAAATATACACAAATAGGGAAGTTGGCTTCCAGATCCATATCTGGATTTGTGACGTAAGCTTCCTTATGGAATCGAGAAATGTCACTCATTACCAGTTACTCAAGTGGCGACTCTTATCTTTAAGCTAGTCTTTATGATTAGTTGGCGTGTTCCCGATTAGGTTGAAAAGCCTTGCACTGCCGTACTCACTAAAGACACTTGGATGTGTGCCCAAAACTGCCACCCACACCAACCATCTCACTCGCCTAATCCTACCTGACAGTTCCCAGCTCACCCACTGAAGCAACAACGATAGTAATAGCAACAGCAACAACAACGCCTACTACTCACACACCAGCCTTCTTCCTTGTTGCAATAGCTTATTATCCCTTTCTTCACACATAGAAGAACAATTTTGATTCAACAATCATAATAATTATTACCCATTATGATTCAACACCTATTTCTTAAAATCAAAGGCAATTTTACAGGTTATTACCCTCTTTGGCTCAAAACTCACTATATAAAAAAAATCAAAAATGTTTTTAAGAGGTTTTTGACACATTTCTCTTGCTTTTGTTGATAAATCAAAATTTCTTATTGTCTATCAAAGAAGGAGAAGGAAAAAGGGTACCCACTTTACCTCCTCAAATTACTTTTTTTTTTATATACATTTTATGGATTTGTTGCACTATTGAAATTAAATACGTATAAATCTTTATTTCTGGAGCAATGAAAGATTGGCCTTTATTAATCTTAGAATTTTCAACACTGATGTGTCTTTGAGATTGCAAACACTTGAACCATATGTATTGGTGACTTATGAAGTGAATTTAAGCCCCTAAAAAGACTTAAATGTGTTGTTATCTTTAAAATCTTGCTAAGTGAGAACCTTAATTTTGTGATAATTTTAAAGTTATGCCCATATAGAGAATCAAATACTTATGAATCTAAGGCTCTGAAGCATCAAATTTTGATAAATTCGAGGCCTTAGAGCCTCAAATTTTGTTGAATTCGAGGCGCTAGATCCTCAAATTTCAAAGAATTTAAGGCTCTAAAGCCTCGAATTTTTATTGAATTTGAGGCTATAAATTCTATTGAATTCGAGGCGTTGGAGCCTCAAATTTTGTTGAGTCTAAGGTTCTAGAGCCTCAAATTTTGATGAATTTCGAGGCTCCAGAGTCTAAAATTGGAAATAATTTTAAGGATCTGTTCGCCTCAAAATTTGCAACCTCAATCTAAAACTATTATTTTATAGCTCCATATGTTAAAGGCCTATTCCAATTAATGAAAACACATGTAAATATATTTTTTATGCACCATTTCATAAATTTACATGCATGTATTAATTATGCTAAATTGAAATAAAATATCAATGGACTTATTTTGCCATATTTGTATTTTATCCTTGATCTATTATTCTTTTTTTATTTTTATGCATAAAATTTATAAAAATAGAAATGAACATGTGCATATTTTAACTTGCTTGATTTGGATGTAGATATTTTTATAACTTTACAAGGATTTCTCTCGAGCCAACTTGCCATTAATGTAGTTGCTACACATGTATCTTTTACTGAAGTCCTCTAATTATATCTCATGGTTGTTTTTGTTGTAACTTCACTAAGAGCTACACTAGACACCAACTTTATTCTAGATATGATGTGGCTTTGATATACTATGTTTGGCTATTACTTTGACTTTATAATATGACCATGCTTTCTGTGTAGTTAGATTTGATATGGTCAACTTCGAATGATTAAATGAGATGTGGCTATAAAGCCTACATGCACCATACCACTTTACAATATCACACTCATGCACCACAACCATATTATAACTCATGCAACCATGCATTACAACCACTCCACTCAATACTTTGCACACTACTCACTCTAGCCATTTTACATCGTGCAATCATATATCTATTTGCACTTATCTGCATTTTACTTTAAGAATTTATGCTTTTGTCCATATGGTATTTGCTAGAAATAAGAAACAAAAACAATACAGATTACCCAAGCTTCAAAAGTGGTCGTGAGGTCTACTTTTATTAAAACCAAACTTTCTTTTCAAAATAAAAGAAAAACATAGTACTAACCATATATTTATCTTTACATAAAATAAAACAATATCCTAACAAACACATATAACATAAAAATACAAAAAACAATACATAAAACACATAAATCCTACCAACTATTAGTGGCCACTTCATTAGCCCTAAACTTTTATTTCTTGTTTCTTAATCATTTTCCCACATGGTGGGATAATATTTCTCAAGTATTTATCATTAATCTTTTTTAGCCCAGCCTTAAATAATTTAGTATGGATCTGCCTCTTTGTCTCCTGCCATGTGCATATGGAATTTCTTGACAAAATAGCTACTATGCAAAAGTTGATCCTATTAAATGACTAGGAAAAAGCCTCAACTTAAAATTAATGAGATTTTCTAAATTGGCCAATTCATTATATTGAATAGTAAATTTAGCAGTATGCTCTAGAACGGAATGACCATCAAAGAAAATGGTGAAATCAGTAACTCTATATTCTCTAGGGTAAGGATTATCAACATCAACAATAATATGATATGGTTTATAAAACTTTAGTTAGCCTATCTATCTTATCTCAGGCCAGGACTATACAATATTATATCTATTATAATCTTTATATCTACTAGTAGTTGCCGTTGGTATTGGTTCAATGGATTTCTATACTGGTTAACTACTGGAAGATTGCCCCCGAGGCCTCCTTCCACATCATACACAGTAATAGGTTAGTTAACATTCAAATAAATCTAATGAGGCAAATATGGCATTGCTAGTATTGTAGCCATTTGCATTTGCACCCTAACATCCCCCTTTTTATATGAAGGCATATATATGTCCTCAGCCTGGAAGGCCTGAGGTTCAACCACACTAGTAATTTTCACCTCTTTCTTAGGAGTTTTATAAATGTTAGCAGAAGATTACCCCCGAGTCCCCCTGGGTTTCTTTCTCCCTAGCATTAATATTTAAATAATCACTTCTACGATTAGTAGGATGATTACGAGTTAACGTTTCACTTATTTTTTATAGAATATTAAGATGCATATTCTGGATTTCTTCATAATGTATTAAAATTTTTAATAAAGGATTATAAAAAAGATCAGACACATTAATACCTAAACCTTTAAGTACATTGGCAGTAGGTAGTCCGCCAATAACTCTTTTAATAGGTGGTAGCACCACTCAATGCTAAGATATGCCTTAAAGCACCGTGTTCTTTTCTAGTTGCTCCACCATGTGAGGAACAAAAACTTCAATTTCATGTTTCACTTTATCAACAACAATCCTAATGTCTTGAGACTCCATTGGTTCTTTTTCATTATTATTGCTTATTCAAAGAGCCACTGTAGAATAAATGTTCCACTAGGCATGTCAAATTATATTAGTCTGAATTAGATTTGTGGACATGTCACAAGTGTGCGGTACGCGAACAGTGATTGAATGCACTGCTTGATTTCTAATCAATACAATTGTGGATTTTCAACGCCGTACAAACTTCTAATGTATGGTAAAAAAATACTCAGAAAATAGTTAAATATATTTAATAAATAATATATAATTTATTAAATATATTAATATTATGATTTTTGTTGTAGTTCACGCGTGTAGTATATAGACACGATGATTGACTCGCGGTTCGCTTGTGTTGTCAAACATCTCATTCTCAAACCAAACCAACCAGACCGAACCTCTTTAACAACTCTCTGGCCGTTAGTTACCATCCAACGCCTATTTCCTCAAGTATCCTCTCTCTCTCTCTCTGTACTTCTCTTTTAACATCTCCCCTCTAATTTCTGTTCTAATTTCTGTTCTTTTTAATAAAAGGATTTTCTTCCGGATCAGGTTGCGTATTTGTTTCTGATGACCCTCTCGTTGAATCGCTTCCAAAAATTGAAAAATATGAGCTGATTATTTTGATGTATCAGTGATCAGATAGTATTGTAATGCGTGCATTGTTTTATTTATCTTTTTTTTTCTCATTTTCATTCATTTTTCAATTTTTAAGTTTAATCATAATAAATGTCAATTTAAGTTTTCCAAGTTGTTAATATTTTTTTTTTGAAACGTTATTGATTTAATGATTTGTATTTTTTTTTTCTGATAATTCATGCACTTCTTAGATCTTAAATGTATAACCTTTATTAACTTTCTTCTCTAGATTCTAGCGTCTGATAATCAAACTAACTATGGCGTTTTGTGTTTAGTAAAGAGAAGCAAAAGGTTTTAATTAATCAAAATGCAATTAATCTTTTGAGTATACAGCTGATGGGGTGTTGTTTGATTCTATCATTGATGTGAATTCATAATTTATATTTTAATTATTAGTTTCTTTGGCTGAGTATTGAATTTCATTCGTCTTTTTTCAGATTGTGAGGCCACTTATGGGAATGTAGATTAACTCTCAAGTGGTGATGGATTCAAGTGAAGGGTTAGCTTTTATTCCTTGTGGAAACACATTTAGAAACGTTTTCTTGTTACTTTTTCTTTTTCTATTGTATCATGTTGGTTTCTAAGTTTTGCTTGCTTTAAGCTGAAACTGACATGTCTTGCTTTCATATGTTAATATTATGTAGTTCTCGTAGCTAACAACATATGTCCATCTTTCCTCGGTTGTATAAGATAAGCAACTTGTACTTGTTGATTATCCAAAATTCTGTTATATTTTAAGCTTTTGATTGATTGAGAAAATGTCAATTACCTACATTAGCACACCCCTTTGTGTCTTATGAGAAAATGAATTTATTTATAGTAGTGTGGAACTAACCTTGGTTGGTTAAGGAGAATGCTTACTTCTGAATTTTGAGTGCTATCCTCCTGGTTAAAGTATCAAAAATTTGTATATATAAATATTACTTTTTCTTTGTCATATTGGACGGCTTTATTCCATAGCTCATTAAAAGCTAGTGAGAATTTGTTAATTGTAAAAGTTTCGCAACGTTTGCAATTTGCTTTTCTTTTTTAATGTAAGGCATATTTAGTTTCTAAATATTGCATTCTTTTAAATTTTTTTTTCCTTTTAATTTCTTAATAATCATTTCTTGAAGGTTACATGTTTTATGATTTGTTTTGATGTGTGCTTGCTCAGTGACTTTTGCTATGTTATTAGGCAGTCAAGATCTATCCAGATGCAGTCACCTCCTGGAGAGGCTTCCCTTAGTATCAAAAAGGAAGCAATTGACTATAGTAGTTCAAGTTTTGCTGCTCATAGCAATCTTCAGAGCCCTGTAGAAGTTTCCTCTTCATCTGAGGAAGACAACTCACATGAAACAGAGGATGCAAATGAACAGTCCACTGAAAATGCCTCGAAGCAGATAGTACTGTATGACCCTGTAGCTAATGGCTCTGGTCAAATTGAAATAGTTCCTCAACCACTCCAGTGCCGGCCTCATCCATCTGCTAGGCGCCCAGGTTTTCTTATGCATTCTAGAGTTTTGCCGTCTGTAGGGGCTTTCACAGTCCAGTGCGCCAAGTGTTTTAAATGGAGGCTTATTCCAACAAAGGAAAAGTATGAAGAAATACGTGAGCATATTCTAGAGCAGCCATTTTATTGTGAAACAGCCCGTGAATGGCGGCCTGATATATCATGTAATGATCCAGCAGACATTTCTCAAGATGGCAGCAGGCTTTGGGCAATTGATAAGCCTAACATTGCACAGCCCCCTCGTGGGTGGCAACGACTGTTACGAATTAGAGGTGAAGGAAGTAGCAAATTTGCAGACGTGTATGTTGTCTATTCCATAAACTCTTCCATTTCTGTTATTGAGAATTCTTTTTGTTTCTTTTTTTTTTTCTCAGATAATTAATAGCTTTTTTACCTCCTGTAGCCTGATATTTGACACTTTTATTTTCTAGCATTTTTTATAAGTTAAACAAGGACAAATCCTTACGCTAATTTATAAGATCTTTTCAGCTCTTTTACTAGACAAGGACCGTCAAAGCTTTCCCAAGGACAAGCCTTGTATGTTGGTTTTTAACATGTTGGAGAATATAGTATAGGAGAACTGCCCTCCTTTTTGGGTCTATACCAGAATCTTTTCAATAACCATCATTATGGTTCTTATTCTGCTTCTGATGCATAAATTCTTTCTGCTTCACATGTACTTGTGATTAAAATCAGGTTAAAAGCTTGAGCTTTCAATCTTTACAAAACTGTAACTTGAACTTTAAATGTTCTTTTTGTTGTTGTTGTTGTTGGTGTTCTTACTCGATTACCTGCTTGTTCTGGTTTTCTTTGCTGGGGTTCTGGGTGAGGTGCTGGGAATTGTGGAAAGACATGGATGCCACTTGGAAAAATCATCTGGAATATCTTCCCATGTATTTTGTTCAATGAAGTAATGATGGGAAAAGTAATCCATGGAAGATCTTGTATTATCTGTGTGCTCTTGACTGTTCTAATCTCGCAATGCTCATCTAATAGATGAGTGAATTCTTTGCTGTAAAAATGACCTACCATTTTTCAGTTGATAATGCTCTGTGTTCTTTTCCCCTTTAGCCTAATTTTATAAATTTATACATCTTTATTTTTCTGTTTTACCCTCTTATCAGTTGATACCTTATTTCCAAAACTCTGCTTTCCTACTAAATTTATATACATTCATAATTATCAATGATAAAAGGAAGAGGCCAAATATAGAATCATCTCTACTATTACTTTCCAATACGGTTTCTATCTTTAGTAGGAGCTCATAAAGTTATGGTCAAGTTAGGATCAATAGTTCACTGCTCAGCTAATTCTTCTTGATGCAACTTTCTTGGTACAAATGTAAACATGCCAAACCTCCAAGCAAGCATGTCTGGACTTTTTTGGGTCTGTAGTTACTTTTCCATTTTTAATTTTTTTTACATTTTCTCTTTCCTTTCTAATTTATTACCTATTTTTAATCAGTTCATTGAAAATTGTGAATTCTTCTTCTGACTACTTTTGACTGCTAATTCTTAATTCTTTTCTTAAAAGTGTATCAACTTTTACAACTTCTTTCCTTCTTTTTTTTCCTGACATGTCTTCATCTTTAGTTCATCTCATTAACGTTGATGTCACAATTTTAAGATTTTGAATGCTGTTCAGACATTCTCTTCCTTAGTGTAACTGGTGATTGTATGCTTTAATTTTTTATAAGTTAAACTTAATTTAATTACTAGACACTGACCAATTTAGTGCTCCAGATTATGTGGAAAAAGGAGCTAGAACTTTCTCATTTTACACATACATTAAAAAGCAACTGCAAAAGAAAATAATACAAAGAGGAGCTAATGTCTGAATCTAACTAACATGACCATTCCATATGAAGTTTTCTTCATTTTCTTTTTCCTGTTTAGCATGTTTTAGTTTTAGTTCCTTTGTAGTGTTCTTACTCTTTCAATTTCAAGTCATTAATCAAGGACGTTCTAAATGGCTTCGGTTGGAGCTTATGTGATCTACTTTATGATACGTTCTCGTGTGAGGCTGTATCACGTTCTAGACTTCTTTCTGCTTGACCTTCTACCTACTAGTCCATAATAAAGATATTACGTCACACCATCATCAATTTCCTTGCATGTTCTAAATTTGTTCAGGTACTATCAAGCACCATCAGGCAAGAGACTTCGCTCAATGGTAGAGATTGAAAGGTGTGCTATGCTATTCGTATTTCATGACACTTTTCATGAGTTTAATTCACCACAGTTCGTCTTCTTGCTACATGTTTCAGATATTATGTGGGTGATCTTTTTAGGTGTCAAATTCTGATTTTATAGGTACTTAATGGCAAATCCGGAGTATGTGCAAAATGGGGTAAAACTCTCACAATTTTCTTTCCAAATCCCAAGGCCTTTGCAAGAAAACTATGTAAGAAAGCGTCCTGCTCGTCTAACAGCTTCCTGTGATAATATTAGACCTCTTGAGCCTAGTGAAGGTATGTAGAAAAATCTTATTGACTTATTGGCATAATTTAAAGAGTTATCTGCTGATCTGATATGAGTTTAGATGACGTAATGTTCAACCAATTCTTACATTACCCTTTTCTAGGCTGGAGTGCTTTGGTATCAGTGAACACTTGTTATGTTGCTTTCATTGTAGGTCCATTATATATTTCATTCATAAGGCCCAAAAAGGTCAAACTCAATGACCCACTAAACACATGTTTGATTAGTAGGATCATAATTGATTATGATTTAAAATTTTTCTGTTAAGAGGCTTTAGAAGGGGCAATTTGATTTCTCTTGTTACAGTTTCTGAGATTTAGAAATAAGCAACAAGATTTCGTTTTCCTTTGAATTTAAAAACGAAGCATTGTCTTTTGAAATTTTATAGTTTTACAAGATTTTTGAAACCTCTTAAAATTTTTTTCCTCTGTTGTTTTTTTTACACAAGAAATAATTAAATCTTTTTCTCATTTTTAGTTCTAAATTTTATCAAAAGTAAAGTCTTGAGATAGGTTTATTTGTGCAATCTTCCCACAATTTTCTTGCACAAATATTGGAATTATGTTTATGCTAGACTGTAATTCCTTTCTTTAGTCTGAAATCACGTTAGATTATATGGATACGATGTAATCTTAACAAGTTTGTTGTACTATAATTGGGCTAAGAGCTGTGAAATTTTTATAATTATTTCATTGTTTAGTATTAAGGACTCAAATTTTAGTAGTACCTTTCTAAATAAATTAATCCCCAACATGTGGAGCACTGTGATTTAGTAAGGGAAAATGAATATAAAACGTTTGTAAAATGGTTTATTTTTGTAATGTTCCCAAATCCCCATCCATATCCTCATCTCTACCAAAAAAATAGGAGAGAGACAGAAAGGCAGGTATACAAAGTGCTAGGGTTGATTAGAAACATTTTTAATTAACAAATGTTCCATTTAAAGTCGTATTGTCTTGTAGGCTTTCTGTTAAAGCTTTTATTTGTTTTCAGTTACTAGTATGGCAAAGGAACCCCTAGAGGGGTCAGAATTTGGTAAGCAATACAAGAAACTCTAGTCCTAACCTGGCTCAGCAACATCGGCTAGTATTTTGTTCAGCCTGGGCCACTTATATTAAATAAAAGGGTAAATTTCAAAAAACTATCTTGTGGTTTGACGCTTTTTCACTTAAGGGATAAAGGTATATTTTGTATCAAATAAGTACTATGTGTTTTATTTTCTTAGCAATTTTTAGGTACAAAATTATTTTTTTATTATTTTTTACATAGTTTTACATGTATTTAACTTGAACCATCACTAAATTATGATTTTATAAGTAATATTGTATCTATCAGTGCATCATAGAATTCATAAATATATTAAAATTTTATTTAGAAAATTATTTTTTAAATTTGATTAAAATAAAAAAAATATCTCAACAATTTGTTATGATCACAAAATATCTATTCCGATGCTAAATTATTTAAAAATACTTATTTTATCAAAAAATTATGTTTTTGTTAATATTTGTAATTTAAAAAATGAGAAAAACATTGAATGTATCTAAAAAATGCTAAAAAAGTTAAAACACATGTTACTCATTTGATACAAAAAATACCTCTGTCACTTAAGTGCAAAAGCATCAAACCACATGGTAGTTTTTTGAACTTTACCCTAAATAAAATCCAGGCCATAGCTTGATTAACCATATTATGGCAACCATTCAAATATTGTAATATGAGTGCTTCTTGCATATAAAGTTATTTTTACCGCTGTCGGTTTTCTCTACTGTTATTTCATCTAACATAAAGTTTTAATTGGGGTGAGCAGGAATCGGTTGAAACTGAAAAACCGAACAGAACTTGAACTGATGTGCCTTTTTGGTTCAGTTTTTGAAATTTTTTAGTTCAGTTTCTGTTTCAATTTTACATAACTTAGGTTCTTTTGGTTCAATTTGTTTTCATGATCAAAAAAGCAAACTGACCAAATAATTTATATGTATGATATTTAGTGAAAAATATATCATATTCCATTGTAGTCTGGTGAAGCCATGTTGATATCCTTGCAAATGTCCCAGGTTAATTTCATGCCACCTGCATATTTTTCTTTTTACTTTTCCTTTGTTAGAAATAAGAAAAAATAAAAGCATAACAAAGGGGAGAGAGGTTGGAAATTGGACCAAGGTTGCCTGGTCAAAGTGACAAGATCGCATCCACCAAACCACAACTGCAGTTTTGATTTTAAACAGAATTAAGGCTACAGTAAATATAGCCAAATTACCAAAATTTTTGGTTGGGTTCAGTTGGCTTTCTTAGACATTTTGGTTTGGTTCAGTACAGTTTGTAATTTTAGGAATAGTTCACTTCGGCGAATGCTCACCCCAAGTTATAACAGCTCTAATAAACTGATTTCAGAGAAGATGATCTAGTGGCTCTACATCTTTATGAAGATGTAGCTCAATATCATTTGGAGTAAATATAGAAAATCCTATATAGTGACCCAAACTAACTTGAGATTGAGGCTTAGTTGAGTTGAGTAGTGATTTCACACCTCTCCTATTTTTTTGGTATAATGGAAAGTATGTCATGCTTGATTAGTTCTGACATTTGTTCTGCTATTAGTAGAAATAGTCATTAGACAAAACTTTCGTGAATCCACAGGCCTAGCTTGATAATAGTTGCATAGACCAACTTGAGCAAAGAAAAAGTTTGAGCCTCCCTCTCTCCTAAAAGATCAATAATAAGTAAAATAATATAAAATAAATAGGGAAATGGCTCTTTTTCATTTCTTGCCTTGTTTCCTTGAAGTCAACAGAATGTGCAGTAAGACAAATGGTTTTCTCAGTGCACTATATGGGGTTGCCCATGCTATTCTTACTATCCTCTTCTTGTCTCTCAAAAAGATACCTAGGGTTTTGGCTTCTTGCCTGTAAAATATGTCTTCAAGTTAATGAGATATTTATATAAATTTCCCCTTCCCATGTAAGCTGAAAACTGAGCTAGTTTGTCCACTATAAATATTTGTCCAATTGTTCTATATTACTTCAAGACAACATTGTTTTGTTACTAGCTGTACAGAGTGAAGCTGGGATGGATATCTCCTCTCCGTCTGACTAAAATGGATTGAGACTTCGAACCTAGAATTGTTATTGCAGATTGAGATGACAGAACCCATTTCAAATCTTTATTACTTTAGTATTAAGGATCATTTCTTGTTGTTTTGATTGTTACATAATCATAAATTAAAATTTATTGATTGATACCCCATTATGTGCATGAATTTTAGTTGTAAGAGTTATTATAGGAACTCTGTCAAAGTTTTTCAATTTGTCGTTCTTGTATTGTGATCCAAATGTAGTGATTGTTAAGTTTTGCTCCCAAACTTGGAAAATGTGCTTAGTCTTTGAAACTCTATTTCCTATGCAGTTAAGTCCTTGAAGCAGTATCTTTTATCCATTTAAGTTCCTTCCAGTAGGATTTTCATCTAATTAGACTGATTGAACTAAGTGGTGTCATCTTGCTGCGATATGGGCCCCACATTTTTTCCATGATATGGTAATTACAAACACATGCGGATTTAGACTAAACCCTACTTGGGTTTATTTCATAGGAGAAATAAGGCATTTGTGCAGCCCTGATGCTTTTCCCATACAAGTCTTTTGATGGATTTACATGCATACAATTGCTATCATGTGCAAATGAGCCACGAGCTCAATGCGATTGAATTCAGACTAATATTGAAGGAGTAATTTGATTGCAGAGTAATGCAGCTACAAGTACTTGTTGATTATTGATATTCTTTTTTTGCGTTAAATTAAGTTGGACTTAAGGTGATTTTGTTTCGGAGAAAATAAATAAAAAAAAGCAAAATTCATTACTGAGCTCCTGAATTTTTCAGTTTTATTCTTGAACTCTTGAATTTTTATTTTGTGTTATTGAGTCCTTGTACTTCTATTTTTGGTTTTGTTGAGACTTGTTACACATTTGATGAGATTTGTTTTTGTAATATTGAGCCCTTTTACTTTTTTTTTTTTGCTTTGATTAAGGACTATTAGATCCTCAATAAAAGCAAAAATAAAACAAAAATTAAAGAGCTCAATAAAATAAAACTGAAATGTTTAAGGGCTTGAAAATGTTTTTTCCACAAATAAATAAAAACAAGTTACTATGATAAATAAACAAAACTCACCCAAGTTCTTCATGGGATTTGTTAGTTATAGTGATTTATGGATTGGTTTTGAATTAGAATTTAAGAACTGGCTGTACTCAACGTGGTTTAGTTTGAGACCTAGGCAAACCAATCCTGTCTGACTTGCATCTTTACATTTTAGCCCTTAATTTAGCGAAAGGGAATGGGATTAGATAATTTCTTGCACTTTTTTATTTTAGTTTTTGGTTGATTTTTTTTTTTTTTTTCCTGCATAGACGAACTGAATTGTTATGCTGCTGATTGGCTTGTTTTTCTGCATGATGAAAAGCATGCAACAAAATACTAACTAACAATCTGGTTGTTTGGCTGCAGCAAATCCCATTGCATGGGTTCCTGGTGATGATTTTACAGATCTGAAGCTTGGTAGGCCAGCATTCCCACCTCCAACATCCTTTCAAACCCCTATCTCTGATCCATTTGATCGGCCAGTAAAGCAGGCTAGGAGAACACCTTTGTAACATATGTACAGAAGGTTATTTTGGAATACAACCAGTGAAAATAGCAGTTCAGACTCTGAGGTTTAACAGAGATATATTTTGGTGACAGTTTGCATTTGCCCTCATATTTTGCTTTATGATGCTAAATTATGTATATACTTTTCTTCTTTTTTTTTTTTCCTTTTTGAACAAAGGCCTTGGATGAGCCTTTGTTGCATAGTAGGGGAGGAAAGCTGTTGGAGGGAATGCAGATGTGTTTGTTTGAGCATATGGAATGTGGAAAAAATCAAACTGTGTACAAGAAGATTGTGATATATTTGCTAATATCAGATCCTTGAACAGGCAACCTTACCAACCAACATGGCACACAAGGAAATCATTCCTTATCCTTGGTCTCATGTCTAGCATTTTTGAACCTAAATGAGTTCATCTGTTATCATCCTAGTGCCTTAATTTTCTTTTTTCTTTTTTTTCTTTTTTTAATACCTATCAAATTTACCTATTAATGATATTCTGCATATTCCTGTATTCTTTTGGTATATGTCATTTTTGCTACAAATATTGAAACATATGGCACTGTTTTCTTTTCAGTTATACATTAGTCGAATTTAAGATTTTATTCAAGTATATCGCAAGGCTAAGCCCTGTGGGTGTTAATATCACAAGTAACTGTTGTGAAACTGCAACTGTGCTTTTTTGGTATGTGGGTGTGATGCAAGTGTGGTTTTAACGATACTATCAGAAAATTGACTAACACATCCTAATCTATTGGCCTTTGCCATGTAATAAAATCCTCCAATTGCCTATTTCACAGTCTTCAATGCATTTGCCTTTACCATTCCATTTTATAGCACTCTTGGAACTGCATGAAGCCAAAACAAGAAGTGCATATATCTCTGCATTTTGTCACATATCACAGATGACAATGGAAGAGAGTAGAGGATCGGAAGCCCCGCTGACCACCGCGCCCTTCCGTTTAACATCAAGCAAATAATCCAAAGCTCCTTCTGTAATAATCTCACCAGGAATCATCACAGGGATCCCTGGTGGATATGGACAAATAAGCTCGCCGCAGACCTCCCCAAGGCTCTCTCTGATATCCACTCTCCTTTTATTTGCAAAAAATGCATCTCTTGGGTTCAATCTCATGCTAACATCAGCAAATGATAGATATCCTCCTTCCTTCAGCCTTTCTTCTGTGGTACCACTCTGTAAGGAGCATGCTGCTAATTCCTTCAGTCCTGACACTAGCCTCTGAACATGTTCTTTACAAGTTCCAAGATTAAATGCAAATGTAATAGACTGGGTTCCAACAAGCTCAGCTACCACTTGATGATTCCTATATAAATAATCATCTGCTTCATAACCAGATAAACCAAGCTGCCAAAAACCAATGGTAAGGCGCAAGGGATCAATGGCTGAAAATTCAGCAAGGCTTGGTCGCTCTAGCAAAGTAATACCTGGAATCCTTTTAATGAGATCTTTCGCTTCAATGGCCAGCTCCATTGCTTTGTTAAAAATAGTTTCTGGGTTCTCATCAATTTGAGCTCTAGCTGCATCTAATGATGCTAAAAGTAGATAACTAGGACTTGTGCTTTGAAGGGTCTGAAGGCACCGGCAAATTCTGTCCCTATTCACAATTTTTCCTGACATGTGTAACATTGATGACTGAGTGAGAGAGCATAGAACTTTGTGAGTAGATTGGACCACCAAATCAGCTTCCTGCTTGAGAGCTGAACGAGGCATCTGGGGATGAAATCCTAAGTGCGCTCCATGAGCCTCATCAACAATTAGAGGAACTCCACGAGAATGACAGACCTGTGAAATTTCACTCAAGTTGCTGCATATACCATGGTAAGTAGGGGAAGTGACAAAAACTGCAGCTGGTTTCTGACCTTCCATCTCTAATTCTTTCATAGCTTTGTTCACCTGAAACAACATCCTATTAAAATGAATAAAAGATTTTTGCAATTAAAAGTGGAAAGAAATTCTGACAGTCTTTCCCTTGGCTTTTCAAAATTCTGAATCAATCAAAAAGCTTATTGCTTTGACTCATCCCACTTCATTTAGGGGAGAGGGAGGCTGTTAGTCACCTGGGCTATGGATTTCTCGAAATGTTGAAAGATTCTAATATATGTTTGATTGACAACCAATTCTATAACCAAAACTATAAAGAAATTAACAGACTCACCTGTGAGGGAGTGACTGCACCTGCAATGTCCCAATTATAATCATACTCAGGTATGATGTACTTAGGTATAGCTCCAGATAATACTAAAGCTGATATGGCTGATAAGTGGGAATTGCGAGGGAGAATAATATGTTCTCCAGGGGAACAAGTTGTCATTATTGCTGCTTGTATCCCACATGTAGTACCTCCAACAAGGAACCATGTTTCCTGCGACCCAAACAATTTAGAAGCTAGCATTTGCGCCTCTAATATGGATCCCTCAGGTGAGAAAAGGTTGTCGAGCTCCGGAAGCTCAGGTAAGTCGTGAATAAATGGTTTCAATCCAATAAGCTGCGTTAACGAAGTTGGTGCAGCATACCCTCTATTATGTCCAGGGAAGTGAAAACTGGCTGCATTTTGTGCAGCTGATGCCTTCAATGCACTAACCAATGGTGGTGGCTTATCCAGCTGAGTTGCATGAGATCTGGAAATGAAGGATTCTTCTCTTGTATCCAATCCGGCTTCTCGTAAATTGCTGCTTCTCTGCTGTTTCTTTCCTGTTTCTAAGGTGCTCCTCTCCTGGAAGACACTTCAAGAATAATAAAAGCATACTTGAGGAAATTTGAATTCCCTAAACAGAATTTACACAATACAGCAACTTATTTGAAAAAGAAACTGATGAACTTTTTTATCTGATTATAAAATAAAGCGCTCTATAGTGGCTGAACCTAACTGTGATATGATTAAAAAGAAAAGCTGTCAAACACACACTTTATGGCCAATATACTAGAGCATTCATAAAACTTTAAGCCATAGAAGCCCAAGTTTGTTTTTCATTGGAGCATTACTCTGATAGTGTGATATAATTATTGAAAGAACTATCTCTATTCCAATTCACTGAATCTTGTAAACTGCCCAAGACTTTCTCACCAGAAAATCAAAGGTCAATTATATATTAAAAAAACAACTTTAAAAAAAAATCATGCTTTCTTATTATACTTGTTTAAATTTCACTTTGATGGACCCAAAGAGAAACAAAAACAAAATATTTTCCAACTTTAAAAATTCTAAAACTTCATATAATGTGAATGGGTTTTGTTATGCTTATCTCACCTGAGAAATAGAAATGCAAAACCCACTTCTTGTTCTTCTCATATTGCAGTTGTTGGCAAAACCCAAATGAAGATTCTGCAAAAGCATGAAGAGGAAATCAATAATAATAATAATTCAAAGTAAACCCACTATTTATCATTTATAAGGAAGAGAGAGAGAGAGAGTTACAATAAGGTGAAGAGAGGGTGAAGAGACACAACTCATTGCTATTTTGTTATCCACTTCTTATTCAAAACTTCCATTCTGCAACATATTATATATATATATATTGTATTATATATTGCAATCCCATTTTCAGGCACAATCCAATTAACCTTCACTTTTAAGCTTTTATTTCTACTGAGCGAATCATAAGTTTAAAGTACCTATTTTAATTCGGATTTTTCTTCTTCATGTTTCAGTTTTTTCTTTTTTTCAAAATTTTCTATTTCAGTTCAAGACTCACATTTTTAAATATAAATAAATAATTACTATATATCATTTCTACTATCTCATGATATTTAACTATTATCTTTTCTTTTATTATTTTATATGTCTATTCCTCACGGTCATTAAATGGTAAAATGAGAATAATATTTTTAAATGTTATAAGTCAAATTTTTTTATTTTATTTTTGCTAAAGTATTATTATTAAAGTATATATTAATGAGAAAATAAATATTAATTAAAATAAAAAAAATTAATATTTATTGTTATATATAAATTTTAAAAAAATTTATGATTAGTGTTATTAAGATTCGTCAATATTATTATTACTAATTAAAATATAATTTAATAAAAAAATAACAAATAAGATATAATTTGTATAAAAATAAAATTCTAAAATATTATAAACAAAAAATTACAATAAATAGAACTCTGATAAAATTAAAATTTTAAATTAACAACAATTTTATTACAATAAATAGTAATTATATTTTAATACTATATTAATAGAATTAAAATTTTAAATAATTATCATCTTATTCTAAAAGATAGTAATTATATTTTAATATTATAATAATTAATAATATTATATTAACTGATAAATTATTTTTTTAATTAATTTATAATATATTTATTTTAAAAAATTAACGTTTTAACTATATTATAATAACTGTGACATATAGGATATAGTATATAAGATCTCCTGCACCGGCTATGATAAGATTAAAATCTCATTTTCCTATACTTTTATTTGTATATAACTAGCTGTCAGATAGTATGATTATACATAGTTAGATACTATCATATATTTAATCTTCATATTTGTGAGATGGAAATTTATTATCATTTTATTTTGATATAAGTAAAAATTATTATTTAGATACATGTATATATTAAAATTCAAAATCTATTTACTTTTGTTATTTATGAATCTAACTTTAAAAAATATAGTAATAATATTTAATAATTTTTTAAGAAATTATAAAAAAAACTAGTAGAAAGATATTTTTATATCTACTTAGGAGAAAATAATAATCATAAAAAATTAGTTATTTTTATTAATTATTATTTTAATTTTAAAATATTTTATCATGTGAGTAGATAAATAATTATTACTATATAATAAAAAAGTATTCAGTGGAAATTAAAATTGAATTTAAATAGTAAATGCATGAATCTATTTTATAAAAAATAATTAAGATTTAAATAAATATTTTATTTGTTAAAATATTTTATCAATTTGTCACACTATAAATATTTATTTTTATTTTACATTAGTAGTTGTTTTTAATTTTTAATTTTTTATTTTATATGATAATACATAGATAACACGCATACTAATATAATACTAAGGGAGGCTCACCCTCTTTTCAGCTGTGGTTGCACTAAAAATTAGTAAAAGTATAACACCTATAGGGAGAAGTTAGAATTTAAAATACAGAATTTATATAAAATATATCAGTATAATATAGAGCTCAAGCAACTGAAAAAGACAGGCCAGACATCAACTAAAAAAGACATCAAAAAACTGATTCATGAATCATAAATCTCTCTTTTTTAATTCTATAAAAATTAGATGGAGAGGCATACCATCTTACACGTCCTAGGCCGACTATCTTAACGGGCGACTCGGTATACCCTCTTGCATAGCCTGACACAACTTCAGTTCACCTGATGCCATCAGATGGAAGGTTTCGCTGGACTCACATTATATATCATAGAAATATAATAAATAAATAAACAAACCAACCAACCATTGAAATGAAATAATCATATTAGAAATCATCAACCAAAGCACGACATCAAAGGCTGCAAATCTCCATACCTGAATTTAGAGGCCAGGAAGCTGATTCTAGCCTTAGATTGATTGGAAAACACTAACAAGTGTTCTGGCTATGACAGTGAGAGAAAAAAAAAGTTCTCCTCGCTTTGCCATTACTCAGCCGTTTGTGGTGAAACATAGGAGTAAGCAAAATCGAACCCAAACTAAAAACAAAAATTTCGGTGTGATTTAGTGGTTAACTTTAAAATTCGATTAAAGGATTAGCGTGTACTCAAGTGTCTCTAGCGATTACGATATTGCATAGCTTTTCAACTTAATTAGAAACATATTAACTAGTCGTGGAAACTAGTGCAAAAAAAGAGTCGCCACCTAAGTAATTCTCTAGAATACTTTTACTAATTGAGTGGCGTACTAGATTCCATAAGGAAGTTTTGCTACATTTAGATATGGATCCGGAAGTCAACTTTCTTATTTGTGTATCCTTATTTCTATTTAATAGCCCATTCTCTATAAATACAACATGAATATTTTTACACACCAAGCACTAAAACATGTGAGGTCCACTTAAGTCCAATCCATTTTAATTAGGCCCAATTCCCATTTACATTGTTAGCGTAGATTAATTACTCAATTATGTACAAAGAAACCCACCCAGCCTAGCCCAATTACAAGTGATGCTTTGATTATCAAGTTCTTACCCTAATGGACTACCATTTGCATGCCAATGCCCAATTCAGTTATCCTATTCTAAGTGAGTTGATTAATTAACTTAACATGGCAAAGTCTACTAAATCTAAATGGATTTTAACTTAAGCCCAATTGTTGTCCCTTGGAACTAAGAATGAGGGTTGAATTGATGAACTTAAATCGCAATAAATATTTGAAGTATGAAAAACACAAAAATCTTAGAAGAAAGATTGAGAGGTTTGGAAGAGAGTTAGGGTTAGAGAGATTGACACAAAGGTTTATAATGGTTCAAAAATAATCCCCCATGTATCCGCTCCTCAAGATCACACTTGAATATTCCACTGTAATCAACTTGATTACAATCTTTGGGTTCTAGTAAGCTCACCCAATAACTTGGTGTTTTCAAAAGGCTAACATTAAACCTCTTCCTTTAGTGAACTAATTCCTCACTAAATCCCTTTATTCTTAAGTATTAGTGGTTACTCAACTATCAATTTCTTGTGTTTTTAATACCTAGGCTCACATGTTAATCCTTTGTTTTAGTTGAATAAAGAGATTCAACTCAACATTAAACAAAGAAAGAATTTAAGTGGAGAAAGTTGAGAAATAAATTTGCAAGAGTTTGGGCACTAATAAATGTGGGGGGGGGGGGAGGGGAGATGGTGTATTTATACTCATACCAACCCTCAAAAAGTCGTTACAAATAGCTCATAGCTCATTTAATACAAACTTTGATGATTTGACAAAAGTTATTTTTTGGCTGAAAAGTGCCCTCACATTTTCTTAAAAGAGTCATTGAGACTCTAACGGCTCCAGACACGTGGCTCTGCAGAAGCGGTTGTCTGTGTAACGGTCATTAACTAAATATTAAATGTAAAAACTGCCCCCACGCTATAGGGGTGTCTCGCGCATGCCTTAGGAGCGCTCAGAAGTGCCCTCATGCTTCTCGTCACGTAATCTACTGGACCTCCGTGTTCCACATATGTTGACTTCTTCCAAGCCATGCCCTAGCTGGTACTGAGCCACCACGAGCCGTGGTGGCTTCGGAAACCGTGTAAAAATGGCACTCTTGAAAGGCAACTATTTGATGGTTCAGCATGGCCGAAGTCCAGGCCGTGCTCAATCTTGGATTGCTAGTCCTTGCTTAATTTGATTGATTCTGGTCCGTAATTGTTCGTATTTCTCTTGATTATTGATAATGTCCCTCGATAATGACCTGAAACATGAAAGGAACTAAAAGACAGGTGAATCTGGCATAAAACGAGATAACTATGCACAAAAATGTAAACAATTGGGCATGTAAATATGTATAATATGATGCATATCAATATTCACATAGCATCTATTGGAATCAAAAGTGACTTTTTACCTTTATCACATGATCAACTTATACTTAATAAATTATACCTTAACTTATCAACTAAAAAAACATCATCAATAAAATATTGATTATCCTTATCGATAGAACCGATGTCAATTACCTTACCTTTGTCATCATTACCAAATGTGACTTTGCCTCCATTATAACTTTTGAAATTCACAAAGAGGCTCTTATCTCTGGTTATGTGCCTTGAACATCCACTATCAACATGCCAAAGATTTGTTTTTATGGACTTAAGACACACCTACAAGAGATAATCAATTCACTTGGTTTTATATACCTAAACAAGGTTGGGTCCTTTTGAGTTAGCCTTATAAGTGCCATCCATGAAGAGACACATCTTTCTTATTTTGCATTTAACATTATGTGTTTTTCTCTCATGCAATAGTGGCAAGTGACCCTTGAAGGAGAAGAATAAGAGTTGGTCTTCTTTGCCACTTTTGCTTGAGGTTTGGACCTCACATAATTCACATCATTATACATGCATGAGCAAAACTTATTGGCCTTTGATTTCTTATATAAGAATGCATGTTTTGTTCCTTTAGGCTTATCCTTTGGAACTTCTGATAGCATCCTTTTTTTCTTTTGAGTGGGAGGCTTACTGTGTGATTTGCCCTTTGAAACTTCTTTAGAGTTTATTTTAACACTTGGAGGTTAAATGACCTTAACAAAGATTGTAGAATGAGATGTTAGAGATGTGGATGAGGAAGCACTATTAAATCCAAGTCCATGTCTTACAAGTGGAGGTCTTTGAGATACTAGTATATCAAGAGACTCATTCCCTTTATGAAATTTAAAAATTGAATTCCTAAGCTCTTCAACTTCATTTTTCAAAACAATATTTTTTTAAGAAGCTTTTCATTTGAAATCTCATCCAATAATTTCCTTAAGTTCTCATTCGAAATTTTTAAAGAAGTAGTTTCTTCCTTTAAAGCCTTAAATTCTTTTTAAAGTTGGAACATTCATTTTTATAAAAGTTTAATTTTGAAAGCATGTTTTATAAAAGTTCATCCTTATTGTCTAACAATTCATCACCAAAAGAATGAAAAGATGAACAAGAAGAAGATGAATTGCATGAATGACAAGTAGAGCATACCTTATGAGAGTCCTCTAAGTTCCATGAAACAAAGATTGGCCTCTTCATCTCTTTCAATCTTATTGTTAGAGGATGAGGATGCATCAATCCAAGTAGTCTTCAAGTCCTTTTTCTCTTTTTTGTCTCCCTTCTTCCTCTTCAAGTATTTGGGATAATCCAGCTTGATGTGTCCTTGCTTTCCACATTCATAGCAAGTAACATCATCCTTCTTATCCTTTCTAGGTCTTAATTTGGAGGACTTTTTATTTGTGAAGGGCTTATTACTTCTTCTTCTTTTGACCTATAGAATCCTCTTGACATGTTTGCTTATGAGGACCACATCACTCTCACTTTGAGCTTTCACTTGGTCTTCATCATCACTTGGGTGCTAGCCTTGAGTGCTAGTGCCTTCTTCTTCCTATAATCTTTATCAAATACATCATTGACAAGAGACATCTTATAAGTTAGAAGCTTACCTATAAGAACATCTGTTGGAATTTTCCCAAGGTCTATATTTAGCACTATACTTATCTAAAGGAAGACTTCTAAGGATTTTGTTGTTGATATCTATAAGCTCATAATGCTTCATAAGCTTTCTCATATTGTTGGTGATGGTTCAGAGTCTATTAGTAATCTCGGTGACGGATTTGTTAGGGTTCATCTTAAGCATTTCATACTTGGTAACATACATTTGGATCTTTATTGACTTGACTTGCTTGGTACCTTCATGAAAGTTCTCCAAGATTTTCTAAATTTGATGAGTCGTGGTGCAATGGTGCACTTTCTCACATTTTTCTTTAGATAGACAACTCACAACAATGGCTATTGCCTGCTTGTTTTTATGATTTTGCTTCTTGTGAGCATCTACCAATTCTTCTCTAGGAAGAATTCTTTCTTCACTGTTCTTGATTTCAATGGGAGCTTTCCATTCCTTTACAACATAATCCCACACCTCAATGTCATATGAATCTAAATAGATTTTCACACTAAATTCCAAAATGCATAGTCGGATCCATCAAAATATGGCTTGAGATATTGAACTCCTTTATTGGTTGCCATGATCTTTACACTTGTAATTAAGCTTATAAATCAATGATTAAACTTTAATACCACTTATTGTCTCTTGAAACCAAGAAGGATTATTGAATTAGTGACCTAAAATCGTAGAAAATATTTAAAGTATGAAAAACACAATAATCTTAAAGAAATATTAAGAGGTTTAGAAGAGAACTAGGGTTAGAGAGATTGACACAAAGGTTTATAGTGGTTCAGAAACAATCCTCTTATATCCACTCCTCAAGATCACACTTGAGTATTCTACTATAATTAACTTAATTAAAACATTTAGGTTTTAGCAAGCTCACCGAACAACTTGGTGTTTTCAAAAGGCTAACATTAAACCTCTTTCCTTGGTGAACTAATCCCTTACTAAGTCCCTTAACTCTTGAGTATTAATGGTTACTCAACTACCAACTCCTTGTATTTTTAATACCTAGGCTCACACAACAACCTTTTGTTTTACTGGAATAAAAAGATTCAACTCAATACACTATTCAAAGAAAGAATTTAAGTGTAGAAGTTTGAGAAATAAATTTGCAAGAGTTTAGACACTAATAAATTCACACACTTATATCTAAAGTCTTTATGAGGGGTATTTATACTCATACCAACACTCAAAGAGTCGTTAAAATAGCCCATAGCTCATTTAATACAAACCTTGATAATTTGGCAAAAGTTACTTTCTACCTAAAAAGCGCCCTTGCACTTTTTGAAAAGAGTCGTTGAGACTCCAACAGCTCCGGAAACATGGCTCCGCAGAAGCGCTTGTTTGTGTAATAGTCACTGACTCAGTATTAACTATAAAAGATCACCACCGCGCCTTGGGAGCACTCTCGCGCCTACCTCGGGTGCGCTCAAATGCGCCCTCGCGCTTCTCATTGCGTAATCTACTGCCATTCAGTGTTTTTGCCTCGAATTAGACCGCCCTCTCGCTTTAGGAGCAGCGTCGCGCTTCTAGAAATGAGGACTTGTTGATTGCCAGGTATCTTCAAGTTCTTGGCATTCTGTCAAGGGTTCCTTTATACATGGATGGTCAACTTGACCACATGAAAAGCACCCTTGCGCTTTACTAGAATTTTTATAATCCTTACTTGAAAGCTTAAGGCACTTTTGCCTAATGTTGAACCCTTAATGTACTATCATATAGACACTAAAATGTAAAGTTAGCAATACTCAATTTAGATATTAAGATCAAACTATAGGTTAATTAGCCCTTAGGTCAACACCAATTTATCAATATGTTAACCTAATGGGCTATAAATTGCATGTCAAAGCCAAGTTTTAAAGCTTATGTCGAGATGTCCCATTTTAGTTAACATTCATATAGCAAGTGTTTGTCATTCATTCATAAAATATAAAGCAAAATAAAAGAAAATAAAGTAGTAAATCTAAATTATTACAACCCTTTCCTACAACTAATAAACTTAAGAAATGACTAAAAGGAATCAAAATTGGCAAAAATTAGCAAAGGATCTCGAAATTCGTAAAAAAGAAAGATTTAAGACGAACAGCTAGTTGGCACATCACATAGTTGGGTCGGCTCTACTCATAGCCGATCGCCTGTACATAGAGCCGATTGACTGTACACAGAATCGATGGGCTCAAGAACTAAAAAGTTTTTGACTTTTTTACACTTTGGTCCCTAAACTTCTAAAATTTACAGTTTGTGTAGAGCCGATTGGCTCTACACAGTCCCGTTTGGTCCCGAAATCGAAACCCAGCGTCATTTTGCATAATTTTTTAATTTAAAATGCCAAAATAGTGAAAATACGTCTTCTAGAATATTTTATTTATAAATATTTGATTCTTTTTATAATTTTTCATTATTTATTTAGTATTTATCAATAAACACTCTTTATAAGTCCAAAGTTAGTTTTTTCAACTATGGATATTTATCAAAAGTTAAGAACGTATATTAAATTGCTTTTAGGATTTCCTTAAGACTTTTCTTGTAAATATAATAGGAAACTCTAGGTTTAAGGCTTGGCAACTCTCAACAGAACGACAGTAAGTTTTCAAGATGCAATACATATTCTCAAACATCAAATAAAAGAACCTTTTAACACTCTAAGTTTCTATCCTATTTTTGATTCAACCTCTTTTTCATCACCTAAGACTCGAGGATCTGCACAATACGACGACAACCTCAGGGTTCCAAAGCATTCATATAATCATCTTTCTCCTCTTTTTTTATTTTCTTTGTGCTTTTCTTATTATCTTTGTTATTAAAAACATGTTAAAAATAATGTGATTGCCTTTTCATGATCATTCTTTATGCCATATATGCTTAGAATTAGGTTCTAGCATGAATTTATGTGTTTCTACCTCATGCATATTTTTTGGATTTTGAATCAAATAACTTCTATTCTTAGATTTTGAGCCTTATAACGATCAACATGCTAAATTGATGATGATCTGTTAAAATTATTTAGAGTTTGCATGATTAGAAGTTGCCATATTAGGAGATTCATTAACTGTAATTTATTTGATATGCCTATAGTCTTAAAGTTGGTAAATTATACATTTCTTTTACCTATTTTACATTGCTAAATAATTATTTATGTGTTTTGTGCTTGTACATTGAATTTTGAGTCAGAGTGCATTAAAAACAACCAAAATCGGCCTACTGCGGAAGTGTAGAGCTGATTGGCTAGTACACAGTCGATCGGCTATGTGTTGAGCCGACTGGCTCTATGAGGTCACCCAACTAATTGTTCATTTAAACTCGTCCTGTTTTGAGATTTTTAAGCCGTGCTGTCATCTTTTTGCCCTTTTTGGACTTAAGACTAATCACTTTTTTAAGCTTATTAGTTATAGGAAAGGTTGTAATAATTTAGGTTTTCTGCTTTCCTTTATTTTTATTTTACTTTATCTTGGTGAATGAATGGCAAATAACTGATGTTTGATTATAAATTAAAATTGACCACCTAGACATAGGTTAAATATTGGTAATTTGGGCCTAAATTAAAACCCATATAGACTTAGTGGGCTCTTACCAAGTTTAAGATTAATTAATGGACTCACTTAAAATAGGAGGACCTAATTAGGCATTGGCATGCAAATGGTAGCCTTCTTGGGTTAAGAACTTGGTAATCAAAGCATAACATGTAATTAGGATAGACTAGGTGAGCCTTATGCATATTGAATAGTAAACCTAGGCTAACAATACAAATGGGAATTGGGCCTAATTAAAAAATGGGCTAGACTTAAGTGGACCTGAAATGCTGTAGTGCTTGATGTGTAGGGTTAAAAATATTATGCTTATATGAAATATCTTGTTAAATAATAAAATTAAAAGTAGAGATATACAAATAAGGAAGTTGGCTTTCGGGTCCATCTTTAAATATGGTGAAGCTTCCTTATGAAAACTAGAAATGACACTCAATTAGTAAAAGAGAAGTACCCAGGTTGCATCTCCCTTTCTCCGCAATATTTTCTATGACTAGTTAGCATGTTCTTGATTAGGTTGAAAAGCCTTTGAATGCACGCCCAAAAACGCCGCCCACATACTCCAACTCAAAAACTCCAATATACATGTATAAAACACATGAATATGATTAATATACATGTAATACACTAAGTATCATGTAAATAACTAATTTTTAAGGCAAGAAAATTCACAATAATTTTAAAAATAAACTTGCAATAAAAAAAAACTCCATATGCATGATAATTTCCTAAAAACATAAATATGAAGCAAATCATGCAAATCTAATGAAACCTAAATTTACTCATGCCAATAAACATAAATTATCATAAAAGAAAAATAGACCTAGCATGTTGATCTATTCGCATGATTATTAGATTCAAAACCCAAGAATTAAAAGTTATCTGTTTCAAAACCGAGAAAACATACATATTATAGAAACATGTAAATCATGCTAAAACCTAATTCTAACATATATAACATAGAAAAAAATAATCATTTAAAGAAACTATAAAATCCTAACATATTTCTCATAACAGAATAATAAAACAAAGTAGCAAAGAAATCAGAACAGAAGAGAAGGATTATGATATAGATGCTTTAAAACCTTCAAATTGTCACCGTATTTTGCAATTTCTCGAGTCTCAGGTGATGAGGGGGAGGTTGAATTGAAAATAAAGTAGGAATCTAGAGTATTTAAGGGTTTTTGTATTTAATTTTTGAGAATGTACTGTTAAGAATTTATTGTCGTTTTCTAAAAATTGCCAACCCTAAAGTCTAGGATGCTCCTTTCTATTTATAAGGAGAGGTTAAGGAAACTCTAGAGCCTTTAGATACACATTCTAATTTTTTTGTTAAATATCCATAATTAAAAAAATATATTTGGACTTATCAAAAGTTTTTAATGATAATTTATCGTTAAATATTGAATAAATCATAAAAATTATTAAAAATATGAATAATTATGAATAAAGATTTTAGAAGATGTACTTTTATTTATTTTAATGTTTTAAAGTGAGAAGTACTCAAAATAGCATCAGATTTCGAGTTTGGAGCTAATTGGAACTGTATAGAGCCAATCAACTCTAGGTATAGTCAATATCGGCTATAGTAGAGCCAATTGGCTTTGGATTGGACAACTTTGAGAAATTTTATAATTTAGCCTCTGAACTTTCAAAATTTATAATTTCACCGGTAGACTTAATTTTTTGTATTAATTTAAGTCCAAATTGATTTTAGAAAATGATATTTGGTTTAGTTATTCACAATAATAATCAGAATTTGACCGTCCTCAACCCCTCGAGACTCAAGAAAAGTATTTACTCTTGTCATCAGGTTTTCCTTAATTCCCTCGATATCTAGATTTGAAAAACAGGTGCTGACAATTTGCCCCTAATTTGTCAAGATTTATAAGCATGAATATGATTAAATAAATCGAGACGAATCATAAAATTCAAAGATATGATAAAAAAGATATGATTGTGAGCTGTAGAAACTATGCTTTGTAGGCCCGAGTTGGTTCAAATTTTTTATCTGGCTTTAATTTAGAAGCCACGCCCATTTGACTTTAGGGATCACACTCGTCTAACTTAGGGACCACATTTGTTTTATTGAAAGACCACACCTGTTTGATTGAAGGACCACGCATGTTAAATTTTGGGACCACGTTCGTCTGATTTTAGGATCACGCCTGTTTGATTGAAGGACCACGCCTGTTTAATTTATGGACCATGCCCAAGGATAAACATTTTTAGGGACTTTCCTCTAGCTTTTTTATCATTTTCCATTTTGGAAACCAATAAAGTTATAATTTTTACTCCAGGTTAATCTAAATTCAAGAATTTGCTTCACCTTGGATTGATAGATTCCACTTCGGGATGTCTTTCGACTATTTTTGTGCTCTAGGGAGTAAACTGGTAATTTGCCCGTTTAGGGACTAAAGCACAGCTTTGAAGGTTAGGGACCAGAATGGCACCTTTTGCCTTGCTTAGGCTATATATATATATATATTTGTCAAGTTCTTCAATTCTTAGCCAAATCTCCTCAAACTTGTTTTGAAATGGCAAGTTCTTCATCAAAATCTATGAGTCGTACCCTAGTTGCACCAGATTGGGACTTTTCACTGCTCATTTCACGCCAAAATGACCTACGGCCTGTAAAAGGGGAGGAAATTCCCATTTTGGCCAAATTAAGTACGCATCGGGTTTTTTGGCCATTGATGAGGTATTTTCTTCCCCTAAACTTGATTATTTTTCATATTTTTTACTCAATCAACGCATAATTTGTAGAAAAATTATACAAAATCAAAAACATTGGGCTGCCTTAACATGAAAAGCCAATAGACTCTACCGAGTCTAATTTGGACGCGCACGAGCCGAAATGACTATTTGCACACCCATTTGCTTGAAAGACTTAGTATACTTAACTATTTCTTGACTCGGATAAGCATATGTGTGTATCTATACCTTTTTTCATGCTTTTCACAGTGACACCATGACTATTGAACTTGCAAGGAACTTTTACGGTGCTCGGTAGTGGTTTGACGAGTAGCCGAGCTCCATCCAAGCTCACATTGGTGACACTAGGTTCCGTTTAGTTTGTGGTGATGCTACCTTCTATCACTAGGAGGACTGACCATATTTCACTTTACATGCTACATGAGAGGGGGATGGATACTACCCATACCTTTCACACTGCCGTCGGAGAGCTGACCCTGTCCCCTCTTTCCTTTGTTACTATCATAAGGATCGATTTTCAAGTTGCTTGTGCCTTTTGACGATGCTATTCACGACTAGAGGTTCGAGGCTCCAGACCAGGTTGTCATGGATCTCTTAGGGGTTCTTACCTATGTAGAAGAACACTCGGTTCTTGACCTACCAAAGCATCCCTCTCCATTATAGAGGGTTCACCCCATAGTCCACATGGGAGGTTGACCAGATGGCCTATTATTTTATGGTTTACTTGTTCGAGGCCACCTTATTCTACGATTCAAGGAACTCACTGAACCTACAATACTTGGCCCCTTTGAGAGACTTGGGCCAGGTCTTTTCCTATAACCGGGGGTCTGCTGCACTTGTATATTTGTACCAACAAATGGATATTATAGTCCTTGGGAGCAAGAGGATTTGTGGTTTTTAGCATGCCATTCATAGAAGTCTTCCCTTTTATTGTGCATTCTCATTCCCTTTATTGTATTTGTTTTCTAATTGCTTGAATGCAGGTGTGGGCCTTGGAGCTCGGTCTTCTTGTAGGTTCTCAGCTTATCAGCACTTCTAGGGGATGGATGACACAAGAGAGGGTGCCAACGACTTTTGATTAGATTAGCCTCCTTTTACGCTTCTTCTTTTTAGACTCTGTTTTGTACTGAGACTCACTATATTCCATTTTGGTTGTACAACTTCGAACTTTTGGATTTTATAAACATCCTGAGAACTTTGAATATATTGTTAAATGCCATATATACAGTTTATATAAGTGTCAAAATTCAAAAATGCTAAAAAAAGCTTCAAAAGTTGGATTTCGGGCCGGGTGACATCACACAACCGATTGGTTGTAGAGTTTAGCCAATCGCCTCTACGTATAGCCAATCCACTATTCGTAGTTCTGATCGGCTCTACAGTTGCAGAGTCTGAATCCACTGATGTGTGCTATCACACACGGCAAAGTGCACCTATCATATCAAGTAGTACAATGATGAATAAGAGTATCATTCCACTAGGGATCTAATTGTGAGTACTACCTTCAATTATATACTAAAGATTAGCAATCAAAATGTTGTTTAGGTGTAATAATGTCTAAAAGTAAAATAATCATGAAAATAAAGATTAAAATAATTGGTAAACTTATCAAGGATAAAGCCTATTAGGTAGTGAATTCCCCTAATAAATTAAATATTTCATGAAACAAACAACAATTAATTCCAATCAAGAGTTGAGTTGGCATTCCACCAAATTAGTTTTAAACCTTTCTCAAGTGATTAAACCCTTAATACCTAAGAGGGGGAAGAGGAATCTTTTCTCAAACCTACTCATTTAGGTCATGCAATAAGATTAAGAAACTATTAAACCAAAGGATCTTATAGTTCTATCTCTAGTATCCCAATTAATCCTCAATCTCTAAGATATGATCAGTTCATAAAAAGTTATTTCTAATCAGTTTATGAAAATAAAAATCCCAATCAATACATCAGCTTATCAATTAAAATGGATAATCAAGCAATCAAAGTGACAAAAAACAACTCATAGAAAAGATCAATTGCATTAACTATGAATTAATGCATGCAAAACAAATTAGGGTTTATCAAAATTCAAATAGCAAAAAAATTAGTTCTTAAACATTACAATAAAGAAATAAAGATTATGGAAAGAAGATCTCAAACTATTCATGGAAGAGTAGAGATGAAAATCTTCAATCTTGAAAATAATGAAGAATTTGATGTTCTTCATTAAGAAATGACCAATCAAAACCTTAAAAATGAAAGGAAAATGAAGTTTCTAGAAATGAACAAAATGATGGTACTCCTTTCAAAAGACTCTAAAAGTTCCTTTAAATAGTGTCTTTTTTATGTTCCATATGGGACCACATGGGCATTATACAGGCGTGTCATGTCTTATGATCAATGCGCACTTGAAGCCATTCTCCAGGTCACACGTAAAGATCAAACGAGCATATGTCCTCTTCCTATGTCATTGTCTTAAACAATTTGCTAATTTTCTCAACTCACACAGGAAGTCCACACAGGCGTGTGCTTCTTGTGTCACATCTTCCTTCAATCTGCCACTTTTTGAACTTCACACGGGACTGATTTCCATGTATTTTAATGCTAAAATTCTTCTTGTCATGTAATCTTTTTGAAGTACCTAAAAAAATATTGAAAACAAGTTCTAACAAACTATTAAACTCAATTAAAGGTAAAATCAAGACAAACAAGGGCTAAAATAAGTGCTTCTAGCATTTATCACCCGTTGGTACTTTTGAGCCCTTATATATACGCGTGCACCCTTCACACTTCTCCCAACGCTATTTATACCTTTCTAGTGTAAAAATCATGACTCAAAGAAGCGCAAAAGCCCTCAAAATTCTAACTGGCAATAAGTGGATCAAACTAGGATTTTTTTTTCTTTCTTCCTACAAGGAATTGCAACCAAGCTTGATGAAGGTTTATCCATTCGGTTGCTAACTTTTGGTACCCAAAAGATCATGTCTTTCACTTTAATAGGTAAGAGATAACTTCTATCGGTAATCTACAAGGGACATGTCCCTCACTTGTCGCTTCTATTAGCGACAAATTATGTATCCATCGCTAATTTTTTTCTATCGCTAATCTGTTGCTAAATTGCTAGTTTTTTATATAAAATATTATTTATTAATTTATTATTAGTGTTAATAAAATACATATTATAGAGAAATTAAATGGAAAAATGAGAGAAACTATATATAAATAAATAAATAAATTTGAATATAAAATATAATATCTTAAAGTATATAGAATGTATAAAACTATGAAAAAAAATACATAAAAATAGTCAAAATCCATAAGTTAATGATCAGGATAAGAGGTGAACGAAGGAGGATCCTATGGAGGTGCAAGCTGCCCGAATGTGGCATCTCTGCAATGAGGCATAGCATGTCCTCCATTTTCTGCATCTACCGCTCCATTGTGACCCATTGTACCTCCATGGCCACCTGCTGCTCCTCTAGTGTCGCTGCCCGCTGCTCCACCATCTGTTGTTGCAGCTCCTGCTACAACTTCTAGGGATTAGCGTCTCGCATACGCTGGACATCAAAATCTAGAGATGCAGCAGTGGAGGAGGAGGAAATGTTGTAGAAGTCTAGATCTTTGTCACCCATGTCGTACACTCGACGTTTCTTCTCTCCACCAGACACCTGTAAGAATAAGTACTTAGCTTTCGGCTCTTGCGTCTCCGTTGAACTGTCCTATGTCTTACTAGCTTTCTCCTTCAGCTCATGATAGCGATCTTGCAATTAGTTTAAGAAAATATTAATAGACATTATTAAAAATTAATTAGGAAAATTAACCTTAAATATTAATTGTTAATAAAATTATAACTGTTTCCTTAAACCTTTTGTCAATCTAGTCTTTATTCTTCTCTCTCGTGTGCGTAGTCTCGAAAAGCTCGATGTAGTTTGGCTCTCGACCTAATTCTTCAGCTTGCCAAAGAAAATATTATACATTAAATAAATAAACTTAAATAAATACAAAAAATACAATTTAAGATATGATTCTCATTATATGGCTACTATGCTCTACCGTAGAGATAGAACCTTTAGTATGGCGTGAAGGACTAGATCCAGGGTTGCCTGTCTCACTCGGTCAATTCTTTAATGTTGTAGTACACTTGGCTTTGAACTCAGGCTTGGACCATTCTTGCTGCCAACTGTCCTAAACATTCCACGGCACAGTAAATGGTCTCTTGCTAGATCTCCTCCACCTCGACAAATTACTGGTGTATCAGATATCTGCCTGTGATTCCCACCTCATATGAATCTAGGTCTTGAAATGTGGTTGCCACGTAAAGTGTTTCTGATAAGAAAAAATAAAAAGAGCATATTATTCGAAAGTTACTTGAAAGTCTAGAAACAATTAGTAATAAACTAAACTTATTAAAATTCGATAGAATAATATATACCCTCCGTAGAACGGGTCCATGTCCTATTAATAAAATTAATAAACACAATAATAATACAAGTATTAGTTAAAAAATTTAAACCTACAACTCCTTCGAATAATACTCTCTAGTATCAAAGAGAAAAAATTCTTTAACGCCTTCAATTGCAATAGAATGAGTCTCAATGTCATCTTCTTAGAAGGCCGGTACGACTCGAGACAGTTGTGTTGTTTCAGATGATTCTGGAATTTTGACTACAACCCTTGGTTTAATTTTGCAAATAGCCTACCATTCGCTTTTGTCATGCCTTAGGCTAGGGTAAGGGCAAAAATACACTTGATAAGCTTAAGCAACTAATATAAATGGCTCATACTTATTAAATATGCACTTATGGTTGACCTCGACAAGCTATATTGAGGATGTAACTTTAATCCCTAGGTTCGGTGTCAGATCAAACCATTCATACTTAAATAGTATGGTTCTCTTAATTAGTAATGTAGGATACTTTAACTATATAACTTCAATCAATCGCCCATAGTAGTCACTCTCATTACTGCTATAATTGGATCCTTTTATGCATACACCATTGTTCATGGTAGCTCTGCTAGAACAATAGAATTTAGTATAAAATTTATACCCATTCATGTAATATTTCGAGTACAATGTGACAGTTCACAAAGGACCTTTAGCTAAATCATTTATAAATTGGTTTGAAATATTGCTTGATGGATTGTGTGCCTAAAGGAATAATCACTGAATGAACAAAAGATGCTAATTAAAATAAAAATTCAAATTAACAATTTAATTCAAACACAAATATTTACATAGTTGTCAAACCAATATCAAAATTCATGTTCAAGTTTAGCATCAACCTCGTGTCTTTTAATGTTTGGTTGTTGTTGCTTTAACTCGTTAACAAAAATTCTACAAGATAAAAAAATAAATTATTCAGTTTGCTTTATGAAATTGAAATATAAAATATGAATACTTACTCAATGAATAGTTCAACTTCTAAGCAATTGAGTAAAATATAGCATTGAGCATCATTACATTCTTCTGCTATCATAAATCTTGATTTCTCCTTTCCAACTGCTCGAGTGAGATATTTAAATATTAAAAGGTTACCTTCGTGCTCTTCTGCCACTATTGAACAACCCCCATCATTACGTTGCACTTTTCAATCCCTCATACTTATGTGATCCTCAAAGTAGTGCGAACAAAACAATAATGCTTCTTCAACCACATATGCATTGTATATTGATCCTTTGACCTTCGCTTTAATTCTTACATTGTTTTTCAATCTCCGAAGGTACCTACAACATCGGAACATAATAAATACATAATGCATATTGGACATGATATAATTCTTTAGCCCAATGTAACTTCAATTCTTTACCTCTCAAACGGATATATCCATCGATATTGCACATGACTGGCTATTCTTACTTCATAAGCCAAGTGGATCGGAAGATCTTCCTCTGCTTGGAGGAAAAATATGCTCCAACTTACAAAGAATAATATGAATTTCTTTTCTCTTTTTGCAAATTTGGTTGCACAAGAAGCTTCAGATATTAACTATCCCAAGGGACATTGACAAGTATAAGCAGAAGCACGTGCAAATTCGCTCCATCAAGCATGGCCGCACCGTATAGAGCGCAACATCAATGCTGAAGGTGACCTAACCATGGATGACAACTTCAAGGCTTGCGTTCAGCTTCACACAACCACTACACTTGGATTTGCAAGGTTTAAGAGGACTCGAGAGCTAGCTGTGGAATTTAGGAATGCCATTGCAAATAGGAGAAAATGAAGATTTTACTTAGGATTTAGTTTTGCATTTTCTTTTAGTAATGCATAAAGTAATAAACAGACATATGCATGTTTGATAAAAATACTAAAGAATATTTTTCATATTGTAAAGGCCTAAATGGATACATTCTTATTTCTCATTATACAAGTCATGTTATCAGTCAGTCTATTCGAATTTTCAAGCTGAACACTTTCTCTCCTTATTGCCTTAATTTTTGCCTAACCAACCTTTTTAGGTTCTCTGATCAACAAGTTATTTTTTATTATTTTCTCTGTTTTTATTATTTTTTATACATAGTATTTCTTGAGACGATCCAGGTTAATGGGCTCAGACAATTCATTCCCTTCTAGGTCTAAAATCTTAGCAGCACCTTTAGACAAGATTTTCTTCACAAGTTACATTCTCTTCCAGTTAGGCCTGAACTTCCCTCTCAGATCAAACACTGTAGGCCTTGTGATCTTTAATATCAAATCACCAACTTTAATCTTTTCCTGTTTCACCCTCTTATTGAATGGCCTGGCTATCCTTTTATGATACAATTGCAAGTGGCACAAAACTTTCATCCACTTCTCATTGATCAAAGCTAGTTATTGATAACTTTGCTCGACCTACTGAAACTTTGGTATTTTAACTTCCAGCACAACCCTTAGAGACTTTAATTCTAGCTCAATTGGTAGAACTGCTTTAGTCCCTTAAACTATAAAGTATGGAGTTTGCACTGTTGATGTTCGCTTAGTCACTTGATATCCTCAAAGCGCAAAGGGTAATCGAAATAACCAATCCTTGTGATTCTATACTATCTTCGAGAGTATTTTCTTCATGTTCTTATTAGCCATTTCAACTGCACCATTCGCTTAAGGCCTGTATGGAGAAGATTTATGATGTTTGATTTTGTATTCTTCCAACAAATTCATTGTTTCCCCCATAAATTGCATGCTATTATCAGTCACAATGTGATGCAGGACCCCATATTTATAGATCAGATTCCTCTCTATAAATCGGGCCATCTGTTTTGCCCCCATAGTAGTGAACGACTCAGCCTCAACCCATTTAGCGAAATAGTTAATCGCCATGACTATGAACCTATGCCCATTTGAAGGAGGTGTTATCTCCCCGATGATGTCAATTCTCCAAGCTGTAAAAGGCCAAGGAGATGTTAGATTATGAAGTTCGATCGAAGGCAAATGACTCAAATTACTGTAAAATTGGCACTCAGCACTTCCTTACCAAGGCTGTGCAATCCTTCTCTATTGTCAACCAATAATAGCCTTGACACATGATTTTTCTAGTCAAAACAATGTCATTCATATGAAGCCCACACATCCCTTTGTGCATTTCTTCCATCACCACTTGAGCTTCTCCCTTAGTCAGACATCTAAGCTGAAGACCTGAAGTTGTTCCTTTATACAGTATTCCATCATAACTGATGTAGTTCTTGGCTTGAACCCGCAATGCATACATGTATCTCGTAGATGCCTCTTCCAGATACTCTTTGCTTTCTACAAATTTTTGTAGATCGTAAAACCAGGGTTTTTCTTATGGGCCAATCTGAATATCCATTATCCACTCCCCATAGTGACAAGGCACTCTAGATTTTATAATCACCAATGGCTTCATCAAGAGCTCCACAGGATTGTCCCACAGAGACAAAAGAGTGGCCGATGCATTTGGCATCTAGTTCTCATCTCTGCACAAGTGTATAAACGAACACTTAGAGAAGTTGCAAACTAAAGTTCTGAGATAATTAACATATGGTTTCAATCTCTCTTCCTTCACTCCCTATTCTTTAATAGCTTTCTGGATCACTAGCATAGACCTATATAGACCATCAGCTGCCTCAGTCCTACCACTATGGATGCTTCTAATCCATATAAATACGCTTCATACTCTGCCATATTGTTTGTTACCTTAAATTCCAATCGCTTGGCCATTGGCAGTATCTTTAATTCTAGCGTGATTAAGACTACTCCTAACCTTGCACCTGTGCATTTACCGCTCCATCGAAGTACATTCTCAATTCTTGGATCTCAATTGCCTCTAGATTCTCATTAAGAAAGTCTAGATCCCATGGGCCATCTCCCTCAATTGCGTTATGTACTAAGAACTATGCTACAGCTCTTCCCTTGACTACCTTCTTGGTAACCATTTAGCCAACTTTCCCGTAAGTGGTGGAGCCTCAAATAAATAACTTCAATGATCTGTTTTTGAAATTGCTTGAACCTATAAGATCAGAAATAATGTCTCAACTTTTTTTATAGCCCGTATCATAGCCAAGCTAGTTTTCTCTACGAGATTGTACTTTGACTCATAGGGTAGCAACTTCTTACTCAAGTAATAAACCGCATGTTGCACGTCATTGGGCCCATACTATGCCACCATCTCTCTTATCGTTTCCCCTTCTAGAGCTAAGTAAAGGATCAGCAGCTTCCCATCCTTTGGTAGTTTCAGTACTAGCGGCTTCATCAAGTACTTCTTAATCTTGTCAAATGCTTCCTGACATTCCACACAATGCGTTGGTGTTTCCTCAGAAGTTTAAAAATAAGATCATGAACCATTGTAAGCTTGGAGATGAACCTACTAATATATTGTAACCTTCTTTATCTTTGGTGCTGGCATTTCCTAAATTGTCTTAACCTTATCCGGATCAATCTCTATGCCTCGTCAACTCACTATGTGACCCAATAACTTCCTTGACGTCACTCCAAACACGCTCTTCTTTGGGTTAAGCCTTAGGTTATACCTTTTCACTCCTCCTACGAACCTATCAAGAGCCTGGAATTGCTCTTCCCTTGTATCAAATTCGACTATCATCCAGGTACACCTTCATCTCATTATGTATCACATCATGAAAGAAGGTAGTGGCTGGTCTCTAATAAGTTGCTCTTGTATTCTATAGTCCAAAAGGCACAACCTTGTAATAGTACGTGCCTCGGTGATGAACATCGTCTTCAGCTTGTCCATGACTGCCATCATGATCTAATTATATCTAAGAATCCATTCGTAAAAGAATACATTACGCTCAAAGCTGCACTATCGACTATCACATCTATATAAGAAAGGGAAAATCGCCTTTAGGGCAAGCCTTGTTAGATCCCGGTAATCTACACGCATTCTAACTTTTCCATCCTTCTTAGGACCAAGACGATATTTGCCAACCATTCAAGGTAGTCAACTACTTCAAGGAAATTGGCTTTTACATGTTTGGCAACATTCTCATGGATCTTCTCTACCCATTTTGGCCTCAGTCTTCTCATCTTCTGCTTGATAGGCTTGATGTGCGGTTAGGTTGGGATATAGTGCTCTACTATCTTCTTATCTAGTCTTGACATATCATCATACGACCAAATAAGTATCGATTTATTTCAATATTCTTTCAAGTTCTCTCCTTTCATCAGGAATTACATCATGAACAATTGAAATATTCCTAGGGTTTTCATTTGTACCTAAATTAAGTGAATCAATTTCAGTAGAATTAATGTCAAATATGCACATATGATGATCATCAAAATGCAAACTACCATCAGAAAAGATATCAGACAAGTAAGCAAAATTGTTGTTCATATCATTGATCTTAGAAGCCAAGAAGTCATCATCCTCATAAAGATCAGACGTTATTATTTCATTTTCTTCATAAAATACATTAATGATATTTTCCTTTACTAATGCACCAAAACCCTGCGGACTCAAGTCTTTAGGTAGGCAGATGAATTCCTCTAGCTTCAGCTCCTCGACCTTGCCAGTGACCTTTCGAACATCTCTGACGCTCAGCTCCACCATCATATTGATAATTAAACTCTTAAAGATCTCAAATCCCAGCACTACATCCCAGCTACAGTAAGGGGCTCGGATTCCCCAAAACATGGCTTGTACTCCTTGATAAAAATGTCTGTTAAAGTCTTACTCTTTGGTTTGCCCTCATCTTCATACCCCAGGTCATATGTCGGATCTTCTGTCCTTTTAAAATCCGGCAGCTCTGCAATTCTCTGTTGATTCTTCCCTAGTCCCATTCCAAGCATTAAGTCCATCTTCTTGAACATGCTAACCACCTTCGGATCCATATAATCCTCACAGAGGATAACAACCTGAAATCCAGTTGAGGCATCAAGCTCCTTAGTAGCTTCTTGAATAGCCGAGACAACTTTGCTACCTTCGACATTGATAGAGACTATCTCTCCTTCATGATGGAATTTGGCCTTCTAATGTACTCTTTCTAGGGCATGAAACCACGGCCTTCCCAATAACAAGAAAAAAGTTACTAGGATATCGAAGACAGTGAACTCAACCTAGGATTTTATGGGACCTATCTTTACTAGTACTAGAAATGTCCTTTTCACGTCCTTTTCCATCTCATTATAGGCTATTATGACCATATTATATGGCTACAGATCTTTCACAATCATTCTCAGTTTAGGAAGTATACGAGAAGGATAAATATTGATAGCTGACCCATCATCTACCATCACATAGTGAGTCCTTTTCCCTTTCACTTTTGCAGTATTATAAAGAGCCTTATTATGGTCCTTTCCCTCTAATGGCAAATTTTCATTTGAGAAAGTGATCAATCTGGTAGTCTTGTTAGTTACCGTTCTGATAATTTCCTCAGAGGTGGATGTCGTGCTTATAGTGATGTTAGACAAGGCTTGAATCAGAGCCTTCCTATGACCTTACGAGTACATTAGCAGCTCATAGATATCAGTTGTCTTCTTATTCTTCTTCAATTCTTTTAACAGCCCTTTATCCTCCTCTAATCCTTTATCAAATTGTTTCGGCTTTTATGCCTTTGTCACTACTCCTAGCCTCTAGCTCAGCTTCCTTATCAAAATCGTTGTCTGCCTAGATGTCTTTGGCACCAATGTCTTGGACTTTATATTCATCCCCGGAACTGTACCAGATGTCAATGCCCATGACCGACTTCTTTTCTCCCTCTTTCCACACTTCTAAGAGGCAAGTGTCACCAATTATTTGCTCTTCACTATCTAATCCCCAACCACTCGGCACAATATCTTCTAACTGAATGTCAGCCGATGGAGGCTTCGAATAATGGACCTTAAAATTGTACTTTCCTGAAGGCTATTCTAAGAGATGCTCATATTCATCTTAAGGAGGTTGCTCCACTTACCAATCCTCACGGTCTATCGGGTCCTGGGTCTCGTGCCTCAAATGATTGCACTAATCTGTCGTATGCCTGAAGGTCTGTTGGTACTCATAATATTGGCCATTATGAGGGTTCATACAATTTCTCAATGTTAGGGGCTTAAGCTTCCTGCTCCTTACTAGGTGATGGAAACCACAGTGATGGTGCCCTGAGGTCGATGAAAGTTTTTTGTGGGCTTTTAGGCTCAAACTCTGGCTTTGTCTCAATTTTAGGTATGACTACGTCTTGGAAGGAATTCATGACCTCCTATTCACTGAAGTCAGGGCTGATCATGGATACTTAGTTTGAGGGTAGTGTGTTATTGTAGTTTGGTAGTGGGTTTCGTTTGTATTGGGCTGGTCAGGTTCAGTTAGTTTTCTGGCATCGATCAGGTCTTAGATTTCGTGTTTCAGGCGGATGCAATTATTGGTGTGGTGTTCAGGTGCTTGGTTTGAATTTTGCAATAGGCGTTTGGCTTGTATTCAAGTGCGTTGGGGTTTGGTGGATTTTTGAAGGTAGTGGGTTGAAGCATACCATTTTGCACCAGCCTTTTGAAGATTTGTGAGGGAGGCTGCTTGAAATTGGAGAACCTCCTTGGTTGCAGAATAGCATTCACATCAAATGTTCTGCTCCCTCCAGCCTGATAGTTTGTTCTTCCACCAGTTCGGGCATTCTTCCTTTTGTCGTTTTCAATCTCTTCAACCTGAAGCCTATCATCATACAAGTCCATGAACATCTTCAGAGACATCATCTGAAGCCTCTCAACCCAAGCCAAAAGAACATTTTGGACCACTTTACGAACTTGGTCCTTCTCAGATGGCTTGTTCTTCATCAGCCCAGCCTTATTCCCCAATTGGTTAAGAAATCAGAGAAGGACTTGTTTGGTTTTTACTTAGTGAACTCAAGATCTCTAATCGAAACTTCAAGATGAGTGTTATAATCATATTGCTTAATAAAAGAATTACACAAATCTCGCCACTCAACTTTAGCAGATCTTTCTAAGCCATGATACCAGTTCACGATAGGTCCCTCTAAGGACAGTACAAATAACTTGACAATTTGGATCTTACTCAGTTGAGTAATCCCCATGATTGCAATATATTGCTTCAGAAGGGCCTTCGAATCAGCAGTCCCATTGAACTTATTCATCTCAGTCATTCTGAACTTGGTAGGCAGCTTATCTTCACGAGTCAGGACCAACTCATCAAAGTCATAAGTTGGGTCCAAACCCTTGATTTCCAGCATCCCTTGCATTTTGTCAAGTCTTGCACTCGAGCCACTCATAGCCTCATTCGTAGCAAGAGCAGTATCTTTCTTAGCCTGGTCCAGCACAAACTCGTCAAAATTTCAAAAACTTTGGGACACTCCTCTTCTAGTAGGGTCTTCAGCATTAGTAGTGGCAACATCAATGGCAGTCACGGTAGCACCAGCAGTTTTAGCAGCGATAGCAACTGGATCAACTGCAGCAGGGGGATTAGCTATCGTGGGGCAGTCGGAGCAACCAGAGCCAGTGGGGCTTGGTTTGCAGCTAGTTCGGCCAAAAGTTGTTGGAGCTCTTCCCAAATCATACCCCTTAGGTCATCGATGACAGCGTTCTTGAGGATCTCGACGTCTTGTTTCTTGGCTCTTTTGTTGACGATTTCAGTCGTAGCTTCAGTCTCAGTCATGGAAGGTTGACGCCTTGGTCTTTTGAGATATTCCAACACGGATTAGATCTTCAGTGAAATTGGTAGCCTCTTCAGTACTGCTCTCTTGTCTTAAGGAGAATCTATATGGCTTCAAAATAAAGAGTTAGAGTGATGCATGGTATGCACGTGCAATACACAAGATTAGAGGTTAGCAATCACAATCAAAGAGAACTTATAAAGTACTATACAATTATCCTTCCAACCTTATTATTTCCGCACACGGTTCAAGGTGAGTTTCTTTTTCCTAAGATTTTAGGTTTGGACTTATCATCAATATGAAATAATAAATTTCGACGCATATGTCAGACAATGTGATATTTTCAATATAAAAATAAAGCCCATATAACTTTAGGCTTAAAGCTTTACATCACATATTTTGAGTCAAAACCTTTTAAGATGCAGACTTACACTTTTATAAGAGAAAATCAATTTTATTTATAGTATTAATTTTTATAATATTAAAAAATAAATTAATATATATTATTAAATATTTTTTATATTAGTGCATTGATAAAATTTTAAAATATTAATCTTTTCTTAAAAAGAAAAAGACATTTAGCGGTGGCCATTACCACTGAGAAATGCAAACATAAACCAAGGATCCATCTTTCACACACTTGAGGCAATAACACACCCCACCTTACAAATTAACGTGATTGCTATACCTCAAATCTCTTTATACAATTTTCAAATTGGCCAATACGCAAAGAATAAATAATTTTGCACCATGCTTTTAAGTATGGTCATTGCTTGTAAATTTCGGTCAAGCAAACTTAAAAGTACAAGCAAAAGACGATTTGTCTTTTAGTATTATTTTGCTGCATAAGCTGAAGCCTCTAAACTGGACATTGGAGATTCTTATTAGGACTAATTTTAATATATTAAATTTGGCGATTTATTTAATATTTAAATTTGTGCTTATACTTTTGAGGATTATTTACACAAATTTCCTATTTTAGTAAATTAATAACATTTTTACTTCAAGAAAAAAATCTTTATAAAAAATCCCCTTTAAGCTAGTTTTGTTTACAAAAATATGCTCTTAGTTTTCAACTCCATTTCCCGTAAAGCTAATATTTCCATTTTAAATGCTTTTGTTCGTACCATATAAATTGTTTTAGAAAAAATAATATTTTGATATTTTTTTCTCATATTTCTTTGTTTACTTATTTATGTTTAAATTTTAGAAATTATAACTTATATTATCAATGTAATTACATTTCTTTTTAATTAGCTGATATTTTTAGTTAATTAAAAGATACATTTGATATCTTGAAGCTCTAAAGTTGCCATGGTAATATGTTTTAACCACTATTTTGGGATAATAATATAAATGGTTACAGAATTTTGCATTTAGTTTTATTCTAGTCACAAAATTTTAATTTGTTTCATTTCAATCATTCAACTTTTATTTTAGTTACAATTAGTCACTTTATCAATAAAAGATTAACATGTTATGTTTCTATTTCTTAATTACTATTTTCCTATTAGTTGTTTTTATCACATGTCAATATTTTATTTACAATGTGACTAAATTGAAATAAAATGAAAGTTAGATGACTAAAATGAAATAAATTAAATATTTATGACTAAAATGAAACTAAATCAAAACTGAGTAACTATATATATCATTATCCCCCACTATTTATTTTGAAATACTTTTTATAACTTACTTATTTATTAAATTAAAATTTTAAATAAATGTCTTTCTAAATTAAACATTATATTTGAAGCAATTGGAACACATACTTTTGAATTTTCAAAAAATATGACAGTCTTTGGAGTAACTAAGATTTCTCTTTTCCTTATAAATTTAATTATTTATCACATTTTACTTTATGAATTATTTTACACTCATTTACCTTCATAATTTGAATTAAATAAGAATTACATTTACCATAAATTGTTATGAGAATTTCATATTTTTCTAAAGATAAAATATGAAATTAACATAAAAATAATATATCGGTATCTGATTTTATAAGTAATACAATTAAAATTTAAAATTCTTTAGATAATTTTTAAAATTATTTTAACTTCAATATTAATTAAAAATACTTAATTTGTTAATATTTTATAATAATATTAGTTTATGAGAGTGTCTTTAAATGGTTACAAGAGTATTTTTAGTATAAAAAAATTAAATGAGATTATAATTTAATAAGTGGTACTAAGCTTCTCTTAAAAGAGAGATATTTTCAAGTCACTCAAATAATATTAAAGTAGTATCAAATCAAATTATATCATTTTAAATTAAATCTATAATAAATAATAAAAATATTAGAAAATATATATACATATATTTTAATGCGTTATTTTCAATTAATTATATTATTTTGTAATTTGTCTATAGCAAACATCAATTAAATATCAACTATACTCACTTAAAATCAACCAAACATCAACGAAAATCAATAAATTATTACACATCACAAAAAAGAATCATCATAAAATAAGTATTCTTAGCCATGTCTCTTTGCTAATTTCATGATAAGCCAGCCTCCAAAGTATTCATAATCAGTCCATGACTTTAGGCATCTTTCGGATAATTCAAATCGAAGCAATTGGATGTCCGACTCGGGCCTATATGACATGACCGATCAATAGAAATACTCCAACACTCTACCTTTGTCATATATTCCATACATCAGTCTTTTTTCTTCTTTAATCATTTTTTTACATCAACAAAATAAATAAATAAATCATAATTAAACACAAAATAAGGTAAATCTAAATATCAAAATATAATTTTTTAACAAAAAGAATTAATTTCTAATAACTTGGATCTTATTCAATAGGTAAATAACAGTTTAAGTAAAAAAATCAAAGACACTTCTTCATATATCCGAAAATCAACTAAATATCAATAAAATCATTTAATTACTAAAAAAGAAACCTAAAACAAATAAAAAAATATTAATTGACATAAAAGAACTATAATGAAACCGTAAATATAGGTCAAAAACTAAAAGACTTCAACCATAAATATATATATATATATATATATATATATATATATATATATATATATATATATATATATATATATGGTTGAAGTCTTTTAGGTTTTGACATATATATATATATGTTAATAAAAAACCAAAATAATTTTTCTTACTAAATAAAGTTTGAAAAAAAACTGAATTTTTTACAGAGAGAAAAATCCAACAAATTCGAAATGATAATATTGTAAAATTACAGTTGTTCAACTTTTACTAATGTGTGTGTCTAAGAGAAAGATAAAGAGAGAAAGAATGAGAAGAATAAAAGAGATTCACATTGTTCCACAAACAATGCAACTTTCTAAAAAAATTCACTATCACTAGGACTGTAAATGAACCAAACATCTCGTAAGCTATTCGGAGCTCGACTCGATAAAAGTTCCTTCGAAATAATTCATTAAGTTAATGGAGCCGAGCTCGAGTTTAATTACGATCTCGATAACTTTATTAAGCTAAACTCGAGCTTGATAGAGTTTGGTTTTTTAACTTGCGAGTCTGCTTGTTTATTGGCTCACGAGCCTACTCAGGAGCTCAAGCTCGAGCTCGGTCATTTAAGAAGCTCATAAATAGGCTCATGAGCAGACTTGTTTATGAGCTTGTCTTAGGCTTGTTTAATAACTCGAGCTCAAGTTCGAATTAGTTTTATTTTTAAATTTAAAATTTTGCATATAAATATATTATAATATTAATATTAATATATATTATAAATATATTATTTATAAAACCTATATAATATATCAAAATCCAGTAGTGTTTATATATATTTTTATATAATTGGATCTATTTGGATACTTTCAAATAAATTCAAGTTAAGAGATGACCCATTAATTGAATGATTTAAAGAAATAGGTGTGCAAGAAGCCATAGAGGATTAACAATTTTTGTGTGTAATATTTCAGTAATATTTGCGGTGAAAGAGAAATAGAGGCAAACATTTAGCATGAAAGAGAGAAGAAATTTGACAGCTAGCATATAAATCAAGGTTACTCAATTGCCTTGATAAAAGAGCGTATAAATATAAAGAAAAAAAGTAAAATTGCAAAGATAAAAAAGTAGAGGTAAAAACATAATAATTTTAAAAATTAACATACTCAGTCTTTTTTTAATTGATATAACTAGGTATTTGGTCGATATCTCGGTCCTTTCATGTGCGATTGATTGTTGAGTGTGCTAGAGGCTGATTTCTTCAAATAATTGTGATTGACGAAATAAATATAAAATGCACGATAATTTGATTGCTAATATAGATAATAGTATAGGTAATAAATGGATTTAAACTACCTTAGGATCCTAGCTAACCTGATGCAGTTTTACCAAATCAACACACAACTTATTAATTAGCTAAAGATTAAGCTAATAATGAGCTAAGGATGTAAATATGAGTTGTTAGCATGCGATTATGAGCTAAGGATGTGACATTAAGCTTAAGAAAAAAAGTAAGAGCTAAATTACTATAAGCTAAATGCGATGATGTAATTAAGTAAGACTAAGGAATAAGATGCAATAAATATAAAGCTAAAATAGTAACTCTAAAGCTTTAGAAATTGATGGCATAAAGTAATCGACTTACAAATATAATTGAATGCTGAGGAACACTTGAAAGGTTTGAAAGTACTATAAACTAAAGCTAAAGATTGCTTAACTATACTAAGGATTACTTTTCTAATCTAAGGATTACTTTTCTACTCTAAGGATAACTTTCTAATCTAAGGATAAATGTAAAAATAAAGTTTATAGGCTCTGAGTTTGTTTTTATATTTGATTGGTTGGAGTTTACTCACTAGAGGTTCTTGCCTATTTATAGAACTCCATGGTCTGAAAGATGCTCTGGCATATTCTTTATCCTTGGCTTGGTTCTCAATGAACTTCTCACCTTTAGATGACGTACTATTGCTTTTCACATTTTGCACATATTAATAAGGATGTAAACTACCTTGCTCACTTTCTTACTTTTCTCAAATTTCTATCCACATTTCACTCTATTTCTTGCTTTTGCTCAACTTCCTTCCTCACATAGCATAAACATGTGTTATCATAAAAATTTAGAATCTAGAGTCATATAAAGCTTGATAATGAGAATGCTTAATTAGATAGCAGTTAAATAGAGAAAAGGGACAATTTGGTTCCTAAAGCCTAAAAAGAATTTCCCAAAAACTAAGAGAAAAAGAGTCAAAAGTTTCTATCATGGACTAAACTTGCGCAGGTCCAGGCTGACCACGCACAAGCTCATATTAGCCCCATACAAGTCCACCTAGACCCCCATGTGGTTGGAGCTCGATCCTGAGGCAAGGGCTTTTGGCCCATACCTCAAGCAAGTTTAACCTGATTGTGCTTGAGTCCAACCTTATCTCGTACGAGGACAGGGCGAGGCATGCTCTAGCCCCATGCGTGTTCAGTTTAGGCAGAAGTACTTTCTTAATGATGTGTCGCCCGTTTATTGAAGCAAAATGAACGGAAAAATTTCCTCTAACTCAATTTTCAAGATCCAAAAGTATTCTTATAAATAAAACCCTTTTCTACCAAGTCAAGGGTTGGTGGTTTTGTTGTTGGGAGAATTAATTATTGTTATTTATTGAGAAAAAATCCAAAGAAATGAAAAAACAAAGATCTACTTTTTTTTCTTTTAAGCAATTCTTCTAGGTTTTAGTAACTAGAACTTCTCTTTTCTTTTAGAAATCCACTATCATTTTATTCAAAAAATTTACAAAGTAGCTAGCCACTTGCATTTTGATTTCATTTCTTAAACGTCATTGGATTTCTTCTAATTTATTGTTTATTTTATTCATTTAATCATTTATTTATTTTATTTTATTTTTTTTCCTTTTTCTGTGACAATGTGATTTATTGTTTCTGGTTGCGTTGACCTCAAGCAGGTGGAATCTATACTCGAGCTAGGTCAACCTTAACCCCGTCATCCAATATCATTTAGTAATTTTGATTTTGCATTTCATCTTTATGCGATGTCATCTTGAGGCTACTGGAATCTGAGACACTGAGCGTACGCGAGGTCACTCTCTCTGCGCGTTAGCCTAGGGAGCCCTAGCCTCGAAATGATATTGTTTTTTCCTAGAAATGATGTCATTTGATGAGTTCTAGGCTCTAGACACCTAAGCTCATGCAGGGTCATCCTCTGCTTGCGTAGATCCAGAAGCCACTTGAACCTATATAACGCATTTTAGGTGCATACGATGCTGTTTTATTTTTGCAACTACTAAGGGACTATCCTCGCGCAAGTGGACCTTGTATTGGCGCGGGTTTAGTCTCATTTCTTCACAATACGGAGTCAAGAATTCCCAAAACGATGTTGTTTGCCACCTGTGTATCATGAGGGGACTGTCCTTGCGTGAGGTCACCTTGTGGTGAGGCCAAAAGTTTACTTTCTTTAATTTTATTTATTGTAAAGCTTTATTTAATTTCTACCTTTATTTGCATACATTACATTTTGTTCATTTTAAATTAAATTATGTGTTGTATAAAAAACTGATTAACATGCTTATTTTACTTTTGGATTATTTCATGCACTAACCATTTAGAATGCACAATCATATTTTTAGAAGAATTCCTCTAAAAATTAGACAGACTCCTCTAAATAGAATTATTTTACATGCATTAATTTGTATATAGGTCCTTAAGGTCGTTACTTGTTTAGGCCCCCTCTAATTTTGCTCCAACTTTCTTTAATCCCTTTTTGGTTTTTCTTCTCCTTCCCCACTTCTATGTATGTTTATCTATATGCTTTAGGAATTTACCTCACATGTAATAAGGGATAAAATTCAACTTAGCAATTATTGTGATCACCCCAAATGCTCATATAAAAATAAATTAAGTTTACCAAAGTAAGCTCCCATGCCTTACTATGTGCTCACCTCAAATGTTAAGGATAAAACATATATGTTACTTAGAATAGAATTAAGAAAAATTACAAATATTGCGGATACTTTAGCATAAGATAAAAATCTAAGGCATCAACATATCTCCCGGCTAGGAATAGTAAATGCACCAATGTGCCCACCCTACTAGGAATAGTCAAGATACTCAAGTGCCTTTGCTGAAGTTAGTCTTATGTTTGCTCACTTCACATGCTAAAAAAAAATAAAAGAGACTGATGAATAAAATAGATATATGGTAAATAAATTGGTTAAAATAATATTATTAGGTTAGGCAACGATTCATTTACTCTAGTGGAGGTTAGGTGTCACAATGTAGGCGGATAGAGGTACTTTCATAAACCTTCCTTATTTATACCTAACTTTTTGAACCTAAAATCTCTGATTTTAGGAAGGGAGAAAATTAGGCTTTCTGCAAAGAATACAAAGTTGTCATCCTCACTTCTGAAACATGTCCTGATCTCATTGTGTGGTGACTCCTTTTCCAGATGGTCTTAAGACCTTTCGTAATCTCTTAACCCTTGACCGAACGACTCATTTCGAAACAGGTCTAGTATGAAGAATGGTACCTTGACACAGTGACGAGGTCGCAACACTGCTTGGAGCAAGCTCTGAAAAGCTATGTTCACAACGTGCCTTTTTCTTCTTTGGATATATTTCACTTCCACACCACTTCTTCCTTGGTTGACACTAGTATTTATTCCTCTCCATTTTATAAGAGCGTGATTCAAGCTTCCAAAAGACTTTATAACTGATTTTCCACCTTCCTGCTTTTTCATTTTTTACATGTCAATAATTCTTAAGGATTACCAAACCAGTTAACGAGTGGGTTGAAGATTTGCACATGGGTCAAGAATCTGGATATGGGCCAAAATTCATAATCTTCAATCTTTACTTGTATTATTTATTAATATTTTTATTTTCAATTACAATGATAAGGAAAAGATTTAATTAATTTATTTATTAGATAAGTAATTTTTTAATTTAAATCTGGATAGAATTTAATAATTATGGATATCTTTTAATGAATATGATAAATTTTAACAAGTGGAACAAAATTTGTGATAGATTAGACTATTTACCCATGATTAAAAACATTAAGCCATGTGAGTTTTCAGGTAGGTTCATGGTTGGATTTGTGTTGATGTGCATTGTGCTTCCTCCATGGTTTATGGTTCTATATCACATCTCTTTTGCAAAATATCTCCGGTAACTGTTTCGCTTAAACTCAAATATTAATAAAATTGGTAAGACTTACTGATATTTATTTACCCCAAAGCTTAAAATACTTAATTTATCACCCTTAAAATATCTTTACAAATTTAAATTTAATTAATTAACTATTTTATGACAAATTATTATTTCATAATAGACAAAATAAAAATAAAATACTTAATTGTAAAAAATAATTCTTACTCAATTAAAGCATAAAATATTATGAAACTATGATTTAATTCATAATTATGTATATTCTTAGTAGTAAAAGATATATTTTTAAAATTTTAATTATAAAATATTTATAAAAAATAAATAGAACGAGCTCGTGTCTGGCGTCGCTATTTAACTAATCTATATATACTAATTTCTGAAACTTAAAAATTTTTGACATGTTTGCTTAATTTTTGTCACATAGACATGTGTATTTATTTTAACACATGGAATTCAAGCTTATGTGTAATTTTTTAATTTTTTCTATTAATTTATTAATTAATAAATTACATTTCTAATTAAACGCTCATTCTAATCCTAAAAAATAACATTATTAACAATGATTAATTTTGTAATTAGATAATAATTTTCTAAAAAATAGCATATTAAGTATATTTTAATATTATATTAACTAATAAATTTATTTTCTAATTAGATACTAATTCTAATTATAAAAATAATATTTTTAGATATTATATTATATTAATAAATTAATCTTTAATTATATAATAATTTTTAATTTAAAAAATAATAATATCAATTATATTGATAATATTAATTTATATAATATTAGAATTAATAAATAAATATTTTAAAAATAATTTTTATATTATTTTATTAAAAAATTTAAAATTATTAGTTTACTATTATTTTTAAAATATTATAAATTAATATTAAATATTAAAAAATTATTTTTTAAATTTAATTTTATAATTAAAATAATAATAATAACAATAATTATGTAAGGAATGAGTACTAATTTTATATAATTATTCACTGTATCTCAAATATCTACGTAAAGTAGCGTGCCCATACAAAATATTATTATTTTTTTTTTCTTTTTTTGGTTGAACTTCGAATTGGGTGCCTGCGGATTAGATGATGCTTTCAATATCTTCTTCAGTAAGATTGGTTTTGGTCAAATCTCTTTCCCTCTCTCCATTGCATTGCATATTCTCATTTTTTTACATTTTAACCCCTTGGCTATGCTAATATTTCACTACCCAACATTTTCAGACTAATAATCTCATTGGCATCATAACTTTAGCATATATTTCTAATTGATATCAACATTTCTAATTTTTTTATTAAGATATTTAGTAAGAATTCAATCAATTTTTTATAATATAAAAGGTGAATTTCTATATCAGCATTTTACTTACCGTTCATGTTAGATTTGATTTCAGATAAATTATTCATTTATTATTAAAATTTTACCATTACTAATTCTTCAATTTATTTTATTTTAATACTACACTTATTATTTATATTCAATCAATGGTCCTTGATAAAGACTCGCTTGAAGGCTCTCGAAAGTTCATTTAAGCATGATACTAATTAACATATCAGTAAAAAATTATCGAAATTCCAATGAGTACCATCAATTGAAATAAAAATAATGAGTATAGTACGAAAAAAAAAAATTAGTACTATTCGAATATAAGTGGTAAAATTTTTATACCAACGAAACAATTTATTTAAAATCAAGCATAACATGGATAGTGAGTAAAATATTGATGCAGAGCTCTACCCTCCACATCATCAGAAATTGGATGAATTTCTAATAAGTACCTGTAATAGAAATTAAAAATTTAATGTCAAAAAATTAAAGCATAATATAAACCAAAATTTGTATACTAACAAAACTATTTATACATTCTCAAAAAACTATAATACTTAAAAAGTAGAATATAACTAGATATAATAATTTTCAATATTAAATTATTTTATGGTAATTTATTACTAAATCAATTAGTAAAATATCTCAAAAAATTCTATATTTAGTTATATACTGAGTCAATTAAATATTTTATTAATACTTTATCATCTAAATTTAAAATATTAATCTGTAAGGCAAAAGATATACAAATAGCAGGATACTTTTTTTATTAACAAAAGATAACAATCCTTTTAAATATAAAAATGGCAAAACACATTACACTTTTTCATACCTTCTCTATTACTAATTTTCTCCTATAAAAATCATGTTTCATCAGATATTTTAATTTTGATTTAATTATAGGAATAGGTTGGTGTAACGGGTGGCTGCAATTCAGTGTTGTGCCACGTACATATGGGTTTCTTGGGGAGTGGAACGTCACCCTTCTTTTTGGGATTGTAAGAGCTGTTAATTGTGATAATGAGACTCTCAATTGTTCCTACTTAGAATTCCAAAAGGATTTAGTTTCTGAATGGAATGAGATCTAATTTTACCCACCTAACTTTTCGTTTTGCTCAATTTAGCCATTCTCATCTTTATAGCTAATTTAACTCAAATCTTTCCATTTTTTTTGCTTATTTTTTGTAGACTTTCCTTTAGAAATTTAGAAAATATAAACTGTTTAATAAAAGATATTTAAAAATTTAAAATAATTTAAATTAATATAATAAAAATAACCTAAATATATGTAAATTTCAATGGTTGATCACTACAATTGCCATTAGTGCCATCCTCACCACCACCGCCACCACTGTTGTTCTTAGTACCACCCTTCTATGACAATAAAAATAACAACAATATCAACAACATCAATAGCAACACTAAAGATGATGACAACTATAATAATAGCAATAGAGGCAAAAAAATTTGAAATTATTGATTGCCAATATAAGAGATTCTAAATCATAAAAAAGACTTGCAATTAAGATAATTGCTTGACTAATATTTGCAAGTTTTCTTATCATTATCAATCCCACTTCTATTTGTAATAGAATATATAGAAAGCCAATAACAATTTATCAACATACTTTCAATTAAATCTCAAACACTCATTAATGGGTAAATAATTAAAGGCTAATTGGAGAGTTAAAAATTGATGGAGAGAGGTGGAGGCTGATAAATCACTTGGTCGAGGTTAAAAATAGTCACCATGGTATAACGATGAGTCAATGATTTAATAGTGACACAACCAAGAATTGCAAAATCCAAATTCTCCCTCCTTTAAAAACCTCAAGGCTTGGCTCTTATGTTAATTAATTCGCCATGACCTAGGGTTTAAGTGGCTAGCAATGTTAATATCATTTATTTTAGCTGAAATTAAGATCGAGAAGAGAGAAAGGCTAAGGAAAAACTTTTGATTTTATATTTTTTATATCTTTGTAAAAATAAATAATTATTCTTTTATTGCATCCACTATCTAAGCTATAGGGAGTGCAAAATGTGCATATGAATAATATAAAAAGGAAGGGTTAAAATGAGCTAAAAGTTTAAAATTTAGGCAAAATTGACCACAAAGGTGAAAGCTCCTGCAAAAAATTAAGTGGCAAATATGGACTTTATCCCTTTTTAATTCAAGCCACTCTCATATCTATGATCTATATTCTTTACTTTAAAAAACTTTTTATTTGTGAATTCTTGACTAATAATAGATTCAATATATTTTAATAACAATTTAACAAAATTACAAAATTGGTGAAATTAGGATAAAATATTTTCGGCACATAAATGTTCTAAGATTATTTTCTTTCATGTTTTAGAAAATGATAATAAAATAAAATAGGTTAAGATTATGTCTTTTTGATAAAAAAAATGAAGTTGGAATTAAAAAAATTGGAATCATAAGTGAGGAGAATTTAATAGAATTTGTTATTCTTCAAATAAATAAAGATAAAAAATTAATAAATATAAGAAAAAAATAATTTTAAAACTAACAATAAGAAATAAATTTTAAAATAGTTCCCATTAGGATTAAATTCTTAAATTCTAAGTGTTTCATGAATAAAATTTGAAGTCTATATTTTAATAAAATTCTCAAATGACAATTTTTAAGATCTTAAAATTCTTAGGACTAAAAATTGATATGAGTTTGCCGAATGAGAGTCACTTGGGTGACACATCCTACTGCGGGTGAGGTGGTCATCTATCACGGGAGCACTCCAAAACTGGATGACCAAATCTGGCACGGGTGTGACATCCTTATGCCACAGACACAGAAGCATTAGTCATCCTTCAAAGCTGTCCAAACTTAAAAGCCATAATCTGTCACAAGGGCGATAAGCTGGTGGCTACCCTCTGATCACTTTAAAAGGGGTAATATCCAAATTGCGATAACTTCTATTTTCTTTTGTAACCTCAGAACCGTATTGTCGTGGGCACTAATTGTGTCGCGACCATCACATTGCTACGTTTTGTACTTTCCCTTTTAATCATGAACGATCCTTTAGTTTCTAAAGACAAAAAAACACTCAAAGAAATTGTCGATTAAAGAATAATTTGTTTGTTAATCATCAAAATAGAATATGTTGAAAACCTTAAGATTCTACAATTTGCTAATTTCATTTTAGTTTTCTTAATGTGTCTTATTATCTTCTTCTTCTTTTTTTATTTTTATTTAATGTGGAATTATATTAAGCTTAGATTTTATTTTTTTTAGAGAAATCTTCTCACTATTTCAATGTAACCTTTAAAATTTTCTAAAATCATTAAACTACTCAATTTTATAATAAAATGAAATGGTGATAATTGGAATTATTTAAAAGGTGGATTTTTTTTTTTAAATCACATATATCATGTAGAAAAAGAATTCTAACTAGTGTTAGATTGATTTATTTTTTTTAAAAGAATATTCTCTCTTAGAATCTAATTAAGTGAATATCTCGTATTGTCTTTCTTTAATTGAGTTTGTAAATATATTCAATCTCAATAAAAAATATTAATTTTATATTATTAAACTGCTTTTTTTTTTTAGTTTCATCATTGTATATTATTCTCTCCTATTACTCTTGTTTGCATTACCTTTTTAAAAAAAAATTGTTGCTTATTTTTAAATCTTGCCTAGAAATTCTCAAAATAAAAAATGACCATATAAAGACTTACATATTAAAGAAATAAAAGTATAGAGATTCTTTAGAAACACATTAAACTTGTAGCAACTCAAAGAATTAAAGTTAAATATCATTATTCGTATAATGTTCTTAACGGAAGAATATAAATAATGACAAAAATAAATATTGGGGACCAAATAATATAAAAGCAAGAAATACAAGGACTCAAAAGATGGATTTTGGCTTTCTTAAAAGGGAAGTTACATAACATAACATGGTTCATGGTAGATCATACGTCATAGGAAAAGAAACAGACCCGCAGAAAATGGGTCTTAATTTGGGATTTTCGTACATAACATTACCAGTAGCTTACCGCTGTCTTAAATATAATAATCATCTTAGAAAAAAATAAAAAAATAAAATATTAAACAAAAGCTGGTGACAGAGAGAGAGAGAGAGAGAAAAACAGAGAAGAGGAAGAAGAACACAAAACTTAGAAACAAAAAGGTAAGAAAAGAAAAAAAGATTGGATCCGCTTCTTTCTTCTCCTTCTTCTTACAAATTGTTTCTTGAAATTTGCAAAATTTTACCCTTTACTGTTTCTTTAGCTTCTTCTAGTTTTGTTTTTAATTTCTTAAATTTTATGCTTACGTTTCTCAATTGGGCTTTTTCTTTGAGCTATCATGTTTCAAATTGGTGTAATTAGAATAATCCCAATTTCAAATTCAGATTTATAAAATGAATCTTCAGCCCATACTATATAAAAACTTATAGATTTATTATGATTCATGTGGATTTTACGTTTCTGCTATAATTTTCATTCATAATTGATGAATAGGTTGATAGGAAATTAGGGTTTTTAAGCTTGATTATTTGATTGCTTGATTGAATTTTGCAGGTTATTCAATTTTAGCTGTCTCACTCTCTTCTGATTTAAAGAAGAGAGTGAGAGACATAATAATTATTTATTAAAAAAAATGGAGTATGAAACGACAAGTAGTCGGATATTGGACGGAATGTATCATTACCCACATGTATTTGGGGGACTAATGTTAACAGCAGCATTGTTGGGATTGTCCACAAGCTATTTTGGTGGAATTGGGATCACCTCATTCCCATACATGTGTTGGGATCTTGGTATTTTGTATAAAAAAAGATATAATAAGAAGAAGCGAATTCGTGTTTACATGGATGGTTGCTTTGATCTGATGCATTATGGTCATGCTAATGCTTTACGCCAAGCGAAAGCTTTGGGTGATGAACTTGTTGTTGGTGTTGTTAGTGATGAGGAGATCATTGCCAATAAAGGTCCCCCTGTTTTACCCATGGAAGAAAGGTATTTCTCTTTCAAGAATAACCTGATTTCTTTTTTCCTCGTTGTAATTTATTTTTGTAAGAGTGACCTGTGACCTGCGACCTGCATTTCTCTTGTAACTTGATAGTTGAAGCTATGTTATTTCTTCCTGGTATTTTTTCTTCTTCAATTGTGTAATGATTGATTTTTTAAATTTTTGGGACTGCTTTTTATGCCTAGCTAGTCTTTTATGCTTGGCTCAATAGTTGGGGACTTCAATCCATAGGTTCTCCAGAGAAGTCATCAGTTTCTTACCTATGCTCTGTGGAATCTTTTATTTTGTTGTTCCACTGCTCACTTTTTGTCTCTCTGGATGTCCTACTGCTTAAATTTTTTGTTCACACGAAATTCTGGGAGTTACTTTCAATTAGGTTCACTTTAGTCTTTAAGCTGTATGCAAATCACATCATGTGGATGATATTTGGTGTTATGAAAATGTTCAGAGTTTAGATTTGTTCTTTTGGATGGAAACACCATCGTGTTTGTAATTTGAGATGTATCTAGAGGTGTTGGGTTGAACCACTCAGAAAATATCTATGGCCACTGAATATTTAATACAAGACAAATTTAGATGGTAACATCTTGGTGGAATTAACTTTAAGATTGATTACTCAAACTTTCTAACTTTAATTTGATCTTATGTATGAATTATTTTTGAGGTGTTCTACTCTAATTTAAGATTCTTGCAGACTTGCTCTTGTTAGTGGATTGAAGTGGGTGGATGAAGTTATAGCTAATGCTCCTTATGCCATTACGGAGCAATTCATGAACAGACTTTTCAACGAGCATAAGATTGACTATATCATACATGGTGATGATCCATGCCTGCTTCCTGATGGAACTGATGCTTATGCCTTGGCCAAGAGAGCTGGACGTTACAAGCAGATTAAACGCACTGAAGGAGTCTCCAGCACAGATATTGTAGGTACTGCTTTTTTATTTTCTGCAATCTCGGAAATTATATTATGAGTTTGTCTCATACCAAAAGGCTAGCTTCTTCTTTAATATCACTATAATAAATTATTTTGAGGTTGCCATTGAAGTAAGCTCAAACTTTTCGAGTATGAAGGCATTCCAGTGTAGAAATGTTTGATATAAGAATTGCTATCCCTCTTTCTGATTCAACATTTTTGTTCATTTTAGTGTGATTTGAAATGTGCTCTGACCTAATTTTTCAAGCTAAATAATTTTTTTTTAAATTTATAATAGTACTGACAATCATATTAGATCAGGAAGGTTTGAGTTGGGTCAAACAGGTTAAGTTTCGGTTTGCTCAAGTTTTCACAGATTCAAGTTACCCAATGGGTCAACTTTTGGTATTCATTTGGGTCATTAGGAGTTTATGCCGTTCTGGGGTGCCGTCTTCTTTTAGACAGGTTTGGTTTCTGGTTGCTTGAGTTTGGGGAGATTCAAGTTACCCATTGGGTCATTTTTGGTATTCATTTGGGATCATTCTAACCTTGTGGTTAACTGATGTTATTTTCTAATTATTTGGGTTTCTTTTGCAAACTTTTTCAATTTTTCTAATTTTCAATTTATAAATAAATTATTTGGTATTTGACACTAATATCTTCATCTCTAGTGCAGTTTTGGTGGGATAAAGAATTGCTAGATGCACTTACTATTTCTTTTAGTGACACATAATCTATTTGAATGTAGGAAGGATACTTTTTGCCAACGATGCAAAAGTGTCTGAATGTCATGATGATAAATTGTCTTTACCTGGAGATGCTTGTAAGGGAAACCAATGCAACAGTGTTCATTTATCCCAATTTCTACCGACATCCCGGCGAATAGTGCAGTTTTCAAATGGGAAGGTATTTCTAATATTATCTTTTAAGGACAGTAAACCATGGATATCCACATTTAAAATATCTGAAAACTGCCATTTTTAGAACATTCTCTTATATTCTTTTTAACAAAAAGGCAGAAATAAAACAATTGTTCATATTATCTTGTAACGTGATTAACAAACTGCGTTATACCAAAAATGTCCCAAGGTAATTGTGCTTTCAGCATAAGCTTGCGACTTTTTACTTAGAGGTATTGCTTCATTTTCATTTATTTGTGTGTTGTATTGTATGCATAAAAGTAAATCAGCAACCTGCTTTCTTCTTTTTAGCAGAATAAAGATCACTAACATTACCTAAGATTATCTTTATTTGAGTGGGTTACCGATGGTAGATCTTTGGGGTTTGCTAGAGAACCATTTGGTGGTCATTCAAGATATATATAGATGTATAGGGATTTATATGCTTACATCAGACCTGCTCATTTAACTCAATTAAGGGTATGTTTGATTGGGGGTTAAAGAAAATTAATTATTAAGGGGGTCAACACTTAACCTCCTTTACCTTTGTTTAGTATGCATTTCTATTAAGGGATTAACTGTTGATGAGGCTAACAAAAAACTTTTTTATAATGTTCCTATAACTTGAATCTGCTCAGTTTTTACTACTATTACATCTTTTGATCTAGGTTTGACCTGCCCTAATGTTTCTATTGTTGGTCAACTACTTTAGGAGATTCCACTTTCCTTTCATTGCTCACTAAATAAGTTGCAATTGAATTTTAACCCCATGTCCAGTCACAAACTTATACACCATAAGGTGCAACTTCCTCATATACTCCCTCCATCCAACTTTGATAGGCTATTTCAATTTGTACAAGGATTAAGAAATTCAGTTTTTTTTCAATTAATACCATTATTTTTAATCATTTTCTAACTAAAATACCCTTAATAGACTTTGGAATGCAATGCATGATAATTCAAATATTAATGAACTTACCAACCTATCTATAATTTTTGAGATTCAAATAAATTTTTTTTTTGTTTCGGAACTCAAAATTCTTTTCTTTTTTATAGTAATTTGTAATTTCAAAGTTAAGTAATTGGGAATTAATTATAGGTGTTGATATTTATGTTAACTAATGAATGGTATTTTAGATATTCAATCATTAAACTGACAACTAAAAGGGAAAGTGACCTATATTTTTGGACGGACTAAAAACAGAAAAAGACTTATCAAAGTTGGACAAAGGGAGTATTAACTAGAGGAGTCTCTATTGGTAGCGTTTTTTGTTTCATAACATATTTATTTAATTATTTTAGGAGTTGTATTTATCCCACATCGCTTGGTTACTGGGCTGTTTAGTATATATAAGTGGATTGGGCACCATCTTCTTTTGAGCTAGCTTTTGGGAATGAGTTCTACCCAAGCCCATTTATCAATGGTATCATAGCCGACCTTTTGTCTGTGATGATGGAATTGGACACGGCTCATTTGCATGTCACGCTAAGTGCGAGGGAAGGTGTTAGAAGTTGTATTTATCCCACATCGCTTGGTTACTGGGCTGTTTAGTATATATAAGTGGATTGGGTACCTTCTTCCTTTGAGCTAGCTTTTGGGAATGAGTTCTACCCAAGCCCATTTATTAAATTACATGCCTGAAGTACCTTACTATAGTTCAATTACATACTCACAAATTGAAATTTTTGGGTCTATGATAATTGTAGTGTCTTCTTAACTTTCATTTGATTGATTTCTATATTTACCATCTTGCTTCGTATAGGTAAAGTTTTTCTTTCATAGTGATTTGGCGTCATGGTTTACTTATAAATGTCTTGGTTTGTTTTAAAGTGACATGAGGGAGGAAGGCAAACAACCTTATTTTGCCTTTTTCCTTGAGTGCATTTGCATTTGCTTGCTTAAATAGCACCTGATACTTTATCCAACCTCAGGGACCTGGACCAAATGCTCGTGTTGTATACATTGATGGGGCGTTTGATCTCTTCCATGCCGGACATGTGGAGGTATTCTTAACCACCAGAATTAACTATTATCTTTTTAAGTTTTTATAGTTACTCATTTGGCAAACAACTGTTATTTCGAACTTATAATACATGAAATATTGTTTGGTTTCTCTATTTGCACGCTAGAGCTTGTGGGTTCTGCACTATTATGTCTCTTTTTCTTCTTCTTGCTTTTCTTATAGTCTTAGTTTATTTTATTTTTGACAGCAGTTGATGCTAATTCACTGAAGCCTTTCCATTTTCATTTTTATGTATTGTTTTTCTCTTCTTCCTTCTTTGTATATCCTGCTACTTCCTTAGCCTTTGGGACAGTCAACTTGAATATATATTTCCAACCAATGCATCCTTGAATCATGTTGAGTTAGGAGGACTTGTCAAGGTCTCATTTCTAATAGCAGTGGGAAACATGTTAAGGTTAGAATTGATGATTATGGAGATTCTGGGAAACAAACAATTTAAAGATTTTGTGAGGATGGTGACCATGGAAGCTCTATGTGGTCTACTGTCTGTTGGTCCTTCTCTTAGGGTGAATTGGTATGTCCTCTAGAAGGAAGAATTTTGTTGGTCACCTGAGTGAATGCCTTGTGCAAATTAACCATATATATGAAATTTGCTGATAAATTTGATATTCTGTTCTTGGGTCATTGAAGTTGAAATTTTTGCCTGCTCAGATTCTCAGGTCTGCTAGGCAGCTTGGAGATTTTCTACTAGTTGGGATCCACACTGACCAGATAGTGAGGTATATTTTTTTCTATTCTTTTTTCTTTTTTGGGGGGCTTGACTTAACTTATATATGTGCTTCATTACAAGAACTGAAAAGTCTTAAACTTGGCATGTTATTGCTGCACTGGTGGTCAAAATAATAAGCAGTCCTTTTGTGCAGTGAACACAGAGGGGAGCACTATCCAATTATGCATCTGCATGAGCGTAGTCTTAGTGTGCTGGCTTGCCGTTATGTTGATGAAGTCATTATCGGTGCACCTTGGGAAGTTTCCAAAGATATGGTGTGTAGTTCTTTTTGCTTTTTTCTTTTTTTACCTGTATTAATTATTATTTTTGGCATGGTCAAAGAAAGGATTCTTTGATTCACTGTGACTGTTTGAATATAGCGATTCATTAATGATTATGGTGTTTCATTTTTGCTCATGAGTATGTTATTTACAACTTTTCAAGTATTTGATTTCTGGGATATGACTCTTTGCTAATATATGCAGCAGCAATAATGTTCTACTGACGGAGGACTAGTAAAACATTTAAATGTCCCTATTTTAAGCTTAAATTGAGATATTATTTCTTTTTTTTTTTTTAATGTAATTATGGTTTTTCTTTTCTCGTTTGTTACTAGTAATGGTGTATATTATAATGTTTCCTATTATTTGATCAACATTAGCATGTACAGTGCACACAGTGATTTCGATGCTTGATCCTATTAACTTTCATCTTTAGGATTGTCCTATAATAGTGATATATTTCTGTTATAATATGATAGTCTTTGAATCTGCCTATTGGTTCATTGGTGCAGCTGACAAGTTGAACAATACTGTCATTTACTGTACGGTGTAGGTGATGACGATAATCATTATCGTGATGATGACAATACCATTATCATTATTCTTGTTGTTTACCACATTACTTTGAATGATAATAAAAATAACGTTGAGGTCTATTTGTTGCATGATCAGATCACAACTTTCAACATCTCTTTGGTTGTGCATGGGACTGTTGCAGAGTGCAATTCCTTGTTGGCTGTGAGTTTGCTTCTTTGCTTTTTAAGATTGAATCACATTCTATATTCTGCCAGATGCTTTTGCATTAAAAAAAACTGATAAGTTGCACAAAACCATTTCTTTTAATGTAGGGCATATCAGACCCCTATGCAGTTCCAAAGAGCATGGGTATTTTCCGGACTCTTGAAAGCCCTAAAAATATAATTACTAGTTCTGTGGCTCAAAGGATAGTTGCTAATCACGAAGCTTACATGGTATTCCTTAGATCCTTGTCCTTGCCTTAGTTGCTTATTCAATACCTTTTGTTTAATCAACTGATCCATTAATAAATGGTTATAATCAAAAGAACATTGGAAGCTCATCCTGTGAGATTTTTCCTGTATTAAGATAGTTTTCTTTGTTCTTGATCCCGGCAGGTGTTGATAAATTTCTATTACTAACTTTGATCTCCAATGCAGAAACGCAACTCCAAGAAGGCAAAAAGTGAGAAAAAATACTACGCAGAAAAGGTGTATGTATCAGGAGATTAGTGGAGAGATACAGTATCACTGGACAGCTAATTTGGCAGAGTTCTTTATGCAGCCTTACCATAACGTAGAAATGCGTATTTGCTCAAAGATTATGGAAGAGTCGGTAACTTTGTCTTCTGGAAGACGGGTAAAGTAGACGAGAGTGGCGCAAAAAGTAAAGATCCTCGTGGTTTTTTATCCCCTCATTTTGATGTAACAACATTACATTATTTCAGTAATAGGCAAAACCCACAATATCTCACCATGGTCAATTGTGTGGAATTTGAATTTCACTGCTTTCAGCACCAATGGGTTACCCTTTTTGTGCAGTATATTTATTTTTTAAACTGCTTTGTTTGGAGCATTATCTAATTATAATGTAGGATAGTTATCATTGATTTGAACCATTCTAAATTACAGACACCTTTTGCTTTAGCTCGATGGCAGTTTTACATCACTGAAAGTTGTGAAATTTTAACTGTCAAAGTCACTGAAAGCCTCGGGGATGTAATTTGGTTAGATTCTTTTCAAGTGATTTACTTTTAAAAGTTCGTTGATTTTTAATGTTACAAAATTTATGAATTTACAGATTTAAATTTTTTTTGAATATTAATAGATTTATATTAATTTTTATTAGATTATTACTTTTTTGGTGTTCAATTATTTACTCTTAACTATTTTGTTCTTTTTCTCTTGTCTGTGTTTACTTCGTATACATAGAATGAATTTCATTTTATTATCGTATTAAATTCAAATTTACTTTAATTTTCATCTAACAATATGAATTTCTAGCATGACTTGTTTTCAGTCAAATTACCAAACTCCTTATATGGTGTGCATTATGGGTTTAATAAATATTTAAACTAATAACAATCATCCTTTATCAAAAGAAGCAATTGTAAAAATGATCTTTCTAATAAAATTTAAAAGTTTGCTCAGAGTAATCTTTCAATAATTTCCTGTACTCTTTAGTTGAGATTCATATTTTTATTAGGCTCCTATTAAAATTAGACTTTTGGTTAATTATTCTTTTTATATTTATGAATTCAAGAAAAATTTATTGTTGAATAATTTTTAAATGAAAAAATAGTGAAAAAAATTGTTAAGAAGGACGCATGGAAATTTGAGAAAATGAAAAATGCGTTAAAAAAAGTCCATTTGAAGAAAAGTAATTGTGGGTAGTGATTTCTGAAGTCATTGTGGTTGAGTTTCTCTTCTCTGTCACCAAAGGCTCTGATACCAAATGTAAACTCAAGGCAGATGAGTATCCTCAAGCTAAGACCACAAAGAGGCACCTCGCCATGGGGGTCTTTCTGCTCTTTTGGACTTCGATAGCCGAGTTAGCCCTTTTGGATCATAGAAGAAACAGATCGTAGCAACAATTAATTCATTGCCAATGGATCGAGAAGAGATAAGAAAGAGGTTTAGAAAGCCATAAGAGAGAGTATGATAAACCTAGATGAAAGGAAAACTTGCTTGCCTTTTATTCAATAAACTTCTCCTTATATAGGGAGAAGAGTTCATACAAAATGACAAAGAGAAATCGTGAGAATCTTATCTCGATTTCCCACTTACAAAAGTAAGACTCATAATACTAACTAATAGCTAATAATACATGAACCGACCGTTTCACATGCATCTTCAGACAAGGACTTAATAATGCTCCACTTATAAAAGTAAAAATAATAATGGCCAACAGCATTACAATAATGGCCGACAGCTCCACATGCTTTTCACGACAAAAGACTCAATAATGCTGCTACTATACTCATGTGAAAATAATGCACAGAAAGATGGAATTGACATCTCATCTTTCTTTGTCTTGATGTTTAGCATACATAACCACTATCTTTTGGATTCTTGAGGAGGATACGTCCATCAGTAGTCAGAAAATACTGTCATCACTATCCATAGGCTGAGAGTCTTGCATGATGGCCTCTTTCTGTTCATTGGTCAGGCTTGGATCATCCAATGGGGTCGGAAGTATAGGAAAGGTGAAATGTTCATTGAATTGTCCAGTCCATAGATGTCCATTGAAGGTGCAGACTAATGGTGCAGAGACATCAGTCGTCCTTAATTCATTTCTAAATTGCAGGGCCCGTTTTAGATTTTCTGTGATCGTTGGAGGAGCCAGATGCAAAGGACTATCAAGTGTTCTCCAATAATGGCAGATATTTTGAGTTGCATAAGTGTTTTCTGAGAATTAGAGATAAGGCCTGTGCAAGATGAAAATGGCATGGAACTCCGAAGCTCTAGGATTATTATCTGTGAATAATCTATTGTCATGAATAAGCTTAAGGAGCTCCTGTGTCCATTGGTATGGAGTTTTGAACCAAGTAAGGTATCTCCATGGATATGATCCCGAGTTTGTCTCATTATTGAAAAAATATAAGAGATTCATGATGGGGACTTCAATAGCATGATGACAAATGGTAGAAAGACACCATAGGAACCATAACTCACTTTCAGTCTGCGGATGAGCAGGAGATAGGTGATAAATCAGACACCAAGGGTAGTCTGGGAAGAAGAAGTTGGGTTGCATTGGTAGTGAGAAGGTTTGTTGAAAAGTTGCCAGATAGTGGAACATCATGTTTCGGGCAAAATTAGTGACTTGTTTGGTTATGAGGTTGGTGGGAAGATCTGGTGGTGAGGGAGGTTGTAGCGTGGTTCTTGAAGATGAAGAAGCCATACAGATTGTGGGAAGATTTACTGTCGAGGTGAGAAGAACTATAGGTTGATTCTGTGGTTTTGAAAGTCTGGATAAGAAATCGGGAATTAGATTTTTTGTCCCTTTTATATGCTGAACTTCAAAATCATACCTACTGAACCATGATTTTAGCCGCAATAATTGAGGCTCAGGTAAGACCTTCTGGTTGGATTCAAGGATTTTCGGGAAGGAGGAGTTATCCATCCGAACTAGGAAGTGTTGTCCAATCAAGAAGAATTCGAACTTCTTTATCCCGTACTTGACCGCCAAAATTTCTTTATAAGTCGTGTGGTAATGCTTTTCCGAAGAGGAAAACTGTCCAGATGCATAACCACATAATTGTTCTTTGTCATGGAGCTTCTCTAGGAGGATAGCCCCCCATGCATAATCAGACGCATCTGTCTGAAGAATGAGATCTCCTGTGGACGGAATTGTGAGAGGTGGAGGATTGTGGGCCAGCTCTTTTAGTTTTTTGACAGCTGTAGTTTGCTCTATTCCCCAAGGAGGAGGGTCCTTCTTGAGCATCTTTGAGAGATGACATGTGTAACTAGACAGGTGTGGTATGGCTTCCCTGACATAATTCAAAATTCCAAGGAACTGTTGAATTTGTTTTACTGAAAGGTTCTTTTCTGGGAAGTGATCAAGTTCCTTCGTCAGATAGGGACCATATGTGTATTGGCCGTTCTTGAAATGCATGCCAAGAAATTCTATCTCCTGTTGGTCAATAAGACTTTTCTTTTCTAACAGCATAATGCCATTTTTTGAATGATGGCGAGGAACTGTTGTAGGAGTTGATGGTGTTCCTCAGCTATTTCTGAGAATAGAAGAATGTCATCTATGTAGATCAAAGAGGAATAAAGGATAGGCCCAAAGATTTCAATCATGGTCTTTTGAAATTGTGATGGGGCCGTTTTTAGCCCAAAAGGCATGACTGTCCATTGATACTGGGCATTAGGGATACAAAGGCCATTTTGTATCTCTCTGAGGGCTGGATACCCAATTGCCAAAAACTCGTTTTCAGGTCAAATTTGGAATAGAATTGGGCCTTTTGGATATGGACCTTGAGGTTTGAGATTCGAGGGAAAGGAAATTTATTGTCTTGTAAGAAATAGTTTAAGGGCTTGTAATCTATGACAAGTCTCTTCTTTCCTCGTATTTTTTCAGACCGTTTCTCCACATAAAAGGCTTGACAAGCCCATTATGAGGTTGTGGGCTCAATGAGGCCTTGCTATAGCAGGGTTAAGCATTCCGATCTGGCAAGAGCCAGATCTGTAGGAGATATTCCCATATGTGTGGCCTTTGTTGGGTTGATGTCTTCATTGAGCTTGAAAGGGAGGCTGATATAGAACTGAGGATTTTTCCACAGAGGAAGAGGGTGTTGGAAGTGTGAATGAGATTCTGGACAGAACTGAAGAAATTTTTCTGTGTATTGTAGGAATGGTGGACTCGTATCTGTTATAGCGAACAGATTTGAGGTTTCTGTGTATGGCCGAAATTGTCTTTTGAATTTTATGCCAGTTGGCAGAATCTGGAGCTTCTGAGCTTGATGGTAAACATAAAACCCTATCAGAATATCCTTGCTTGGAAGATCCGAACCGATGATATGCGTCCATACTACACAATCATGAAAAAACTGTATTCCGATCTTCTGTCTTGTGATCAGAGTAGTTTTGAAGGTCTGACCATTAGCTGCCCTGAAAAACTGATTATGAGGCTTCCAGTATTCAGATGGAAGTATCTCTGGATTCATCATACTTCTTTGAGCTCCAGTGTCAAAGAAAGCTATAACTGGAACAGGTTTTGCATATTTTGAGGGTAGAATTTGTATGGGAACATAAGGAACTGGAGGTATTTTGGTTATAAGCTGAGATGACTCTAGAGATGGGAGTGGAGTAACAAACTGAGATAACTGAGGGAGTGGATATGGAGAGAAAGGATACTGCATCACATCTCTCAGAATATCTTCTTCAATTTCTTGTCTCAGAGAGAGACTGATCATCAAAATTGGGATCTCACTTTCATCCGAGTCTGAAGAGGACTCTTGTGAGGATTCTGTGGAATCTGAAAATTCTGTCTAAATTCCAAAAAGACTTTCTGGAGTAAGATCATCTTGCTATGAGAGGAGAGATTCTATATCCTCTTCGAATGAGTTTGGAAGGGACATAGACATGCTGACTTGTTGAATCATCCTCGCTGATTTTTCCGGATTCTAGGGACAGTTTTTTGCATAGTGTCCTTTTCTTTTGCAGATGTAGCATCTGTCAGATTTGTGACCTTGATTTCGTTTCTTCCGGAAATATCTGAATCCTTTTGAGCATTTCTTTCTTTCTCTGAACTCCTTATTTCTGCGCCGGTACTTTTGAAAATTATACCCAGGCTTCTTCTTATGATTAGAACAGACGCAGTTTGAGGCTTTGCACTTGATCTTGAGATGATTTTTATTACAAACCTTCTGGACTATCAAATCCCTTTGAGATAACCGTCTGAATAATTCCTGTTGGTCACAGAGTCTCTTGATGGAAGAGAGAGTGAATTACCAAATTTCTCCAAGTGTGATAGAGGTGACTGGTTTCTTTGTTGCAGCAATCATGTTATTGACCTCTGGTTGTATTTCATCCGGTAAAGAGGTGATGAAAGTATACTTCAGTGTATCATCACCGTCATGTCCTCCAATGATATAATAGAGTTTAGACATAGCAGAATAATGTCTTTCCAGATCTTTCATCTTTAATGAACAACATTTTCGATCAAAGAACTCTTATTTTTGCTGTCGTATGACAAGATCATAACTTCCAAGGAACTGATTATGGAGGATTGTAACTGCTGCTGAAGGGGTTGGTAGTGCCACAAATTGAAGCCTGGTGTACTCAGGTTGTGACTGAAACCAATCTCTTAAACTTCTTGTGAACCTTGTGACGAATTCGGCAAGAACCTTTTTAAGTGTGGCCCTTCAAGGGTCATTTGGAGATCGATCCATGCCAGAAATTCAGAAAGCTTGTCTTTCCATTTTGATGGAGGCAAGTCATCAAAAGAGAACCAAGGTCCTGTTGGTTTTGACCTTGGGTAAGGAGCTCCAGTGGGAGCAAAGAATGACTGTGCATCCTCATCCTCAGGTTCCACTAACCCGTGCGGGATCGGTGGTAAAAGTATTCATCGAGTTTGATAATATCCGCCATTTCTGAGGTATTTGAGGAGGAATCAGAATCATAGGGGCTGATGAGAGATTGTTCTGGTAGTTTTTCTTTAGAGGCTGGAGAAAGAGAGATTTTCTTTTACTGGATTTCTGAGTCTTTTGGGTAAAGATAAGAGAAAGTGCCAAAAGGTTGATAAAGGGTTTCTTGTTGTTGTTCTGGCTGTGGGAGGAAGGGAAATGAAGAATAATATGAGGGACCAATAGCAGAAGATGCTGATGTAAAAGATGGGATTACGGTAGACTGATCTTTTCGAAGACCATGCTCAATCTGGTCTATTTGCCTTTTTAGCCTTGTTATCTCCTTTTCCTTCTGCATGAAGGCTGGAGTGATCTGCTGAGGAACTCGAAGCTCTTTATCCAGAGCTTGATATTTGGCAATGAGCGATGAATAGAGCTGGAGTACTTCTTGAGAGAATGTATCCAACTTGTGATCCAGTTTATGAGCTAAGTGTAGAGCCTGATCCAGTTTTCCATCTATTTTCTTTAAATAGGAATTCTGGACAATAGAGTTGGAGGTTTGCCAGTTCAGAACCTCTTCTAGTGGTGTGAGGGGCTCTATAGATCCGGAAGGAGTAATCCTTGAAGGAAGGATTTCAGATCTCTTATTCTCCGTTTTTCCCAGAGGAGGGAAGTCTTCCGGTTGGAACATGTAACAACCTTGGATTGGTGGTTGTACTACTGGTAGATCAGCCTGGATTTCCTTTCTGCAGGTTGCAGAAGGACTTTTCTTAAATTCAACTCCCAGTTGGGCCAAAAGTGCCTTCATTTCATCAAAAGTGATGTCAAGGACAGTCTTTCCTTCTTTTGCAAGAAGATCTAAGGCTTCCTTAAAAATTGGGAGAGGAGCTTCGTTTTGATTTTCTTTTTGTCTCTTGTGGATGCCAATCCAAGGACCGTCTGGATCCCGGTCATCCGGCCTTGGTTCCATGATAGAACATGGAGTCTCTGGAGTCATATTTCTTGGATCTTTCTTAGAATGCTGAAAACATGGTTCAGCAAAATCTAGATCATCTCCACAAGTGCATCCTGGTCGGCACATTCCTGGGTCAACATTCCAGATGAAGTGTTCTTTTATTCTGGCAGCATAGATCTGGTGCCCAAAAGACTGGAATGAGTGGATAGGGATCTTTTCTCTGGGTCTAGATACGGGCTGAATCATTGATGCTTGGAAGATAGTTGGTGCAGAAGAAGATTCTCCTGTCTTTGTTAAGATCGTCTTGACAGTCCCGTCCTTTTGATTGACAAAAAGAGGGTCAGTAGCTTGAACAGGCTTAGCTTGGGATGCCTGAAGCTTTTCGTAGTTGGTTACCCATTCAGTTGGGATCAACTTTCGAAGATCTTCCTTTTCCAGTTGCCTGGGGGCCTGGACAATCATAGGAATCTGGCCAGAGTCAGCCATAATGAACAGAGCATCAGAGGAGGCTTGAAAGTCTGAGATCTGCAGATTAAAGGCATGATCCTGTAATCTGTAGACTATCTGATGATGTAGAGTCGCAGAGAGAGCATTATCTACTTGATTTGCTCCTGTTATCTGGACTTGTACTTTAGGTGCAGTGGATAAATAGGGATCATTGAGGGATAGATTGAAATTGGGGAAGAAAGTCAAAACAACACTTCCTGTGTTGAGTGTTGTGACGATCGTGCCAATTACTGCATGCTCGTACTTGAGGTATCTGGTGTCCAGTAGCGACATACGGGCTGTATCTGGTAGACCCATCCTTCCATGATAGGATAGGACTAGTCTAACTGCTCCAAGATGTAGATGTGTATAGCCCTGTTTCCTCCACTGTTCTATGAAGGATGTTGGAATTTCGAGAGTAACATACTGCTCCTGTGTGGTATCAGTGAGAGAACATTGAGAAAGGGAAGAAGATTGGACATATTCTTTTACAGGAAGGGGTTGTTTATGGATAATCTGGTTAAAGATTTTTCTGACAAAGTTTTGTTTTTTAAAGATATTGTATGGGTTCATAATAGGTACAAGGGTGTTTTCTATTTGAACATTCTCAGGTATATGAGAAATTTCTACAAGATGGTCTATCTTGTTAGATATGGTTTTCTTATATGAAGGAGAGAGTTGTAAGGTTGAAGTGTGGGTAGTGATTTCTGAAGTCATTGTGGTTGAGTTTCTCTTATCGAGGTCCAAAAGAGCAGAAAGACCCCCATGGCGAGGTGCCTCTTTGTGGTCTTAGCTTGAGGATATTCATCTGCCTTGAGTATACAGCATGAGGATTATAGAATGAACAGCTCTCGGCCCCATTTGGTATCAGAGCCTTTGGTGACAGAGAAGAGAAACTCAACCACAATGACTTTAGAAATCACTACCCACACTTCAACCTTGCAAATCTCTCCTTCATGTAAGAAAACCATATCTAACAAGATAGACCATCTTGTAGAAATTTCTCATATACCTGAGAATGTTCAAATAGAAAACACCCTTGTACCTATTATGAACCCATACAATATCTTTAAAAAATAAAACTTTGTCAGAAAAACCTTTAACCAGATTATCCATAAACAACCCCTTCCTGTAAAAGAATATGTCCAATCTTCTTCCCTTTCTCAATGTTCTCTCACTGCTACCACACAGGAGCAGTATGTTACTCTCGAAATCCCAACATCCTTCATAGAACAGTGGAGGAAACAGGGCTATACACATCTACATCTTGGAGCAGTTAGACTAGTCCTATCCTATCATGGAAGGATGGGTCTACCAGTTATAGCAAGTATGTCGCTACTGGACACCAGATACCTCAAGTGCGAGCATGCAGTAATTGGCACGATCGTCACAACACTCAACACAGGAAGTGTTGTTTTGACTTTCTTCCCCAATTTCAATCTATCCCTCAATAATCCCTATTTATCCACTGCACTTAAAGTACAAGTCTAGATAACAGGAGCAAATCAAGTAGATAATGCTCTCTCTGCGACTCTACATCATCAGATAGTCTACAGATTACAGGATCATGCCTTTAATCTGCAGATCCCAGCCAAGCCTCCTCGATGCTCTGCTCATTATGGTCGACTTCAGCCGATTCCTACGATTGTCCAGCCCCCGTGAAATCGGAAAGGAAGATCTTCAAAGTTGATCCCAACCGAATGGGTAACCAACTACTAAAAGCTTCGTGCATCCCAAGCTAAGCCCTGTTCAAGCTACTGACCCTCTTTTGTCAATCAAAAGGACGGGACTGTCAAGACGATCTTAACAAAGACAGGAGAATCTTCTTCTACACCAACTATCTTCCAAGCATCAATGATTCAGCCCGTATCTAGACCCAGAGAAAAGATCCCCATCTACTCATTCCAGTCTTCTGGGCACCAGATCTATGCTGCCAGAATAAAAGAACACTTCATCTGGGATGTTGACCCAGGAATGTGCCGACCAGGATGCACTTGTGGAGATGATCTAGATTTTGCTGAACCATGTTTTCAACATTCTAAGAAAGATCCAAGAAATATGACTCAAGAGACTCCATGTTCTATTATGGAACCAAGGCCGGATGACCGGGATCCAGACGGTCCTTGGATTGGCATCCACAAGAGACAAAAAGAAAATCAAAACCAAGCTCCTCTCCCAATTTTTAAGGAAGCCTTAGATCTTCTTGCAAAAGAAGGAAAGACTGTCCTTGACATCACTTTTGATGAAATGAAGGCACTTTTGGCCCAACTGGGAGTTGAATTTAAGAAAAGTCCTTCTGCAACCTGCAGAAAGAAAATCCAGGCTGATCTACCAGTAGTACAACCACCAATCCAAGGTTGTTACATGTTCCAACCGGAAGACTTCCCTCCTCTGGGAAAAACGGAGAATAAGAGATCTGAAATCTTTCCTTCAAGGATTACTCCTTCCGGATCTATAGAGCCCCTCACACCACCAGAAGAGGTTCTGAACTGGCAAACCTCCAACTCTATTGTCCAGAATTCCTATTTAAAGAAAATAGATGGAAAACTGGATCAGGCTCTACACTTAGCTCATAAACTGGATCACAAGTTGGATACATTCTCTCAAGAAGTACTCCCATTCATCGCCAACGCCAAATATCAAGCTCTGGATAAAGAGCTTCGAGTTCCTCAGCTGATCACTCCAGCCTTCATGCAGAAGGAAAATGAGATAACAAGGCTAAAAAGGCAAATAGACCAGATTGAGCATGATCTTCGAAAAGATCAGTCTACCGTAATCCCATCTTTTACATCAACAGCTTCTACATCTTCTGCTATTGCTCCCTCATATTATTCTTCATTTCCCTTCCTCCTACAGCCAGAACAACAACAAGAAACCCTTTATCAACCTTTTGGCACTTTCTCTCATCTTTACCCAAAAGACTCAGAAATCCAGCAAAAGAAAACCTCTCTTTCTCCAGCCTCTAAAGAAAAACTACCAGAACAATCTCTCATCAGCCCCTATGATTCTGATTCCTCCTCAAATACCTCAGAAATGGCAGATATTACTGAAATCCTGATGAATACTTTTACTACTGATCCCAGACCAGAAGTAGTGGAACCTGAGGATGAGGATGCACAGTCATTCTTTGCTCCTACTGGAGCTCCTTACTCAAGGTCAAAACCAACAGGACCTTGGTTCTCTTTTGATGACTTGCCTCCATCAAAATGGAAAGACAAGCTTTCTGAATTTCTGGCATGGATCGATCTCCAAATGACCCTTGAAGGGCCACACTTAAAAAGGTTCTTGCCGAATTCGTCACAAGGTTCACAGGAAGTTTAAGAGATTGGTTTCAGTCACAACCTGAGTACACCAGGCTTCAATTTGTGGCACTACCAACCCCTTCAGCAGCAGTTACAATCCTCCATAATCAGTTCCTTGGAAGTTATAATCTTGTCATACGACAGCAAAAATAAGAGTTCTTTGATCGAAAATGTTGTTCATTAAAGATGAAAGATCTGGAAAGACATTATTCTGCTATGTCTAAACTCTATTATGTCATTAGAGGACATGACGGTGATGATACACTGAAGTATACTTTCATCACCTCTTTACCGGATGAAATACAACCAGAGGTCAATAACATGATTGCTGCAACAAAGAAACCAGTCACCTCTAAAACACTTGGAGAAATTTGGCAATTCACTCTCTCTTCCATCAAGAGACTCTGTGACCAACAGGAATTATTCAGACGGTTATCTCAAAGGGATTTGATAGTCCAGAAGGCCTGTAATAAAAATCATCTCAAGATCAAGTGCAAGGCCTCAAACTGCGTCTGTTCTAATCATAAGAAGAAGTCTGGGTATCATTTTCAAAAGTACCGGCGCAGAAATAAGGAGTTCAGAGAAAGAAAGAAACGCTCAAAAGGATTTAGATATTTCCGGAAGAAACGAAATCAAGGTCACAAATCTGACAGATGCTACATCTGCAAAAGAAAATGACACTATGCAAAAAACTGTCCCCAGAATCCGGAAAAATCAACGAGGATGATTCAACAAGTCAGCATGTCTATATCCCTTCCAAACTCATTCGAAGAGGATATAGAATCTCTCCTCTCAAAGCAAGATGATCTTACTCCAGAAAGTCTTTTTGGGATTGAGACAGAATTTTCAGATTCCACAGAATCCTCACAAGAGTTCTCTTCAGACTCGGATGAAAGTGAGATCCCAATTTTGATGATCAGTCTCTCTCTGAGACAAGAAACTGAAGAAGATATTCTGAGAGATGTGATGCAGTATCCTTTCTCTCCATATCCACTCCCTCAGTTATCTCAGTTTTTTACTCCACTCCCATCTCCAGAGTCATCTCAGCTTGTAACCAAAATACCTCCAGTTCCTTATGTTCCCATACAAATTCTGCCCTCAAAATATGCAAAACCTGTTCCAGTTATAGCTTTCTTTGTTACTGGAGCTCAAAGAAGCATGATGAATCAAGAGGTACTTCCATCTGAATACTGGAAGCCCCATAATAAGTTTTTCAGGGCAGCCAATGGTCAGACCTTCAAAACTACTCTGATCACAAGATAGAAGATCGAAATACAGTTTTTTCCTGATTGCGTAGTATGGACGCATATCATCGGTTCGGATCTTCCAAGCAAGGATATTCTGATAGGGTTTGATGTTTACCATCAAGCTCAGAAGCTTCAGATTCTGCCAACTGGCATAAAATTCAAAAGACAATTTCGGCCATACACAGAAACCTCAAATCTGTTCGCTATAACAGATACTAGTCCACCATTCCTACAATACACATAAAAATTCCTTCAGTTCTGTCTAGAATCTCATTCACACTTCCAACACCCTCTTCCTCTGTGAAAAAATCCTCAGTTCTATATCAGCCTTCCTTTCAAGCTCAATGAAGACATCAACCCAACAAAGGCCACACATATGGGAATGTCTCCTACAGATGTGGCCCTTGTCAGATCGGAATGCTTAACCCTGCTACAGCAAGGCCTCATTGAGCCCACAACCTCACAATGGGCTTGTCAAGCCTTTTATGTGGAGAAACGGTCTGAAAAAATATGAGGAAAGAAGAGACTTGTCATAAATTACAAGCCCTTAAACCATTTCTTACAAGACAACAAATTTCCTCTCCCTCGAATCTCAAACCTCAAGGTCCATATCCAAAAGGCCCAATTCTATTCCAAATTTGACTTGAAAGCGGGTTTTTGGCAATTGGGTAACCAGTCCTCAGAGAGATACAAAACGGCCTTTTGTATCCCTAATACCCAGTATCAATGGACAGTCATGCCTTTTGGGCTAAAAACGACCCCATCACAATTTCAAAAGACCATGATTGAAATCTTTGGGCCTATCCTTTATTCCTCTTTGATCTACATAGATGACATTCTTCTATTCTCAGAAACAGCTGAGGAACACCATTAACTCCTACAACAGTTCCTCGCCATCATTAAAAAATCTGGCATTATGCTGTCAGAAAAGAAAAGTCTTATTGGCCAACATGAGATAGAATTTCTTGGCATGCATTTCAAGAACGACCAATACACATATGGTCCCCATCTGACGAAGGAACTTGATCACTTCCCAGAAGAGAACCTTTCAGTAAAACAAATTCAACAGTTCCTTGGGATTTTGAATTATGTCAGGGAAGCCATACCACACCTGTCTAGTTACACATGTCATCTCTCAAAGATGCTCAAGAAGGACCCTCCTCCTTGGGGAATAGAGTAAACTACAGCTGTCAAAAAACTAAAAGAGCTGGCCCACAATCCTCCACCTCTCACAATTCCGTCCACAGGAGATCTCATTCTTCAGACAGATGCATCTGATTATGCATGGGGGGCTATCCTCCTAGAGAAGCTCCATGACAAAGAACAATTATGTGGTTATGCATTTGGACAGTTTTTCTCTTCGGAAAAGCATTACCACACGACCTATAAAGAAATTTTGGCAGTCAAGTACGGGATAAAGAAGTTCGAATTCTTCTTGATTGGACAGCACTTCCTAGTTCGGATGGATAACTCCTCCTTCTCGAAAATCCTTGAATCCAACCAGAAGGTCTTACCTGAGCCTCAATTATTGCGGCTAAAATCATGGTTTAGTAGATATGATTTTGAAGTTCAGCATATAAAAGGGACAAGAAATCTAATTCCCGATTTCTTATCCAGACTTTCAAAACCACAGAATCAACCTATAGTTCTTCTCACCTAGACAGTAAATCTTTCCATAATCTGTATGGCTTCTTCATCTTCAAGAACCACGCTACAACCTCCCTCACCACCAGATCTTCCCACCAACCTCACAACCAAACAAGTCACTAATTTTGCCCGAAACATGATGTTCCACTATCTGGCAACTTTTCAACAAACCTTCTCACTACCAATGCAACCCAACTTCTTCTTCCCAGACTACACTTGGTGTATGATTTATCACCTATCTCCTGCTCATCCGCAGACTGAAAGTGAGTTATGGTTCCTATGGTATCTTTCTACCATTTGTCATCATGCTATTGAAGTCCCCATCATGAATCTCTTATATTTTTTCAATAATGAGACAAACTCGGGATCATATCCATGGAGATACCTTACTTGGTTCAAAACTCCATACCAATGGACACAGGAGCTCCTTAAGCTTATTCATGACAATAAATTATTCACAGATAATAATCCTAGAGCTTTGGAGTTCCACGCCATTTTCATCTTGCACAGGCCTTATCTCCAATTCTCAGAAAATACTTATGCAACTCAAAATATCTGCCATTATTAGAGAACACTTGATAGTCCTTTGCATCTGGCTCCTCCAACGATGATAGAAAATCTAAAACGGGCCCTGCAATTCAGAAATGAATTAAGGACGACTGATGTCTCTACACCATTAGTCTGCACCTTCAATGGACATCTATGGACTGGACAATTCAATGAACATTTCACCTTTCCTATACTTCCGACCCCATTGGATGATCCAAGTCTGACCAATGAACAGAAAGAGGCCATCATGCAAGACTCTCAGCCTATGGATAGTGATGACAGTATTTTCTGACTACTGATGGACGTATCCTCCTCAAGAATCCAAAAGATAGTGGTTGTGTATGCTAAACATCAAGACAAAGAAAGATGAGATGTCAATTCCATCTTTCGATGCATTATTTTCACATGGGTATAGTAGCAGCATTATTGAGTCTTTTGTCGTGAAAAGCATGTGGAGCTGTCAGCCATTATTGTAATGCTGTTGGCCATTATTACTTTTACTTTTATAAGTGGAGCATTATTAGGTCCTTGTCTGAAGATGCATGTGAAACGGTCAATTCATGTATTATTAGCTATCAGTTAGTATTATGAGTCTTACTTTTGTAAGTGGGAAATCGAGATAAGATTCCCACGATTTCTCTTTGTCATTTTGTATGAACTCTTCTCCCTATATAAGGAGAAGTTTATTGAAAAAAAGGCAAGCAAGTTTTTTTTCATCTAGGTTTATCATACTCTCTCTTATGGCTTTCTAAACCTCTTCTTTATCTTCTTCTCGATCCATTGGCAATGAATTAATTGTTGCTACGATCTGTTTCTTCTATGATCCAAAAGGGCTAACTCGGCTATCGAGGTCTAAAAGAGCAGAAAGATCCCCATGGCGAGGTGCCTCTTTGTGGTCTTAGCTTGAGGATACTCATCTGCCTTGAGTTTACAGCATGAGGATTATAGAATGAACAGCTCTCGGCCCTATTATATATATATATATATATATATATATATTACTAAATAAAAAGTCATCCAAATTATATAAAAGTCAATAGCTTTTTGAATACGAATATAATTGAATATGCTTGATTTTTATGGACTTTTTTAAAGTCTCAGTATTGAATACTTCATACGACTTTTACAGAGTCTTTTAAAATTACTATTTTTTATACTCACATACATTACACTTGAATATTAACTATTTGACTCGATATCACTCAAAAAATAAAATAATATATATTTTAAATTTAGCATTATATACATTTATAGTGTTAAAGATAATGACAAAATTCTTTGATTATAATAAATTCATTTACAAATAAATCATTTTATAACTTATAAAATTTATACTAATTATTTTTATAGCTAGAAATAAATAAATTTAATATATTATTAAAGAAAACTAAAAGACTCACATATATTGTAAAAGTATATTAATTTCAATGAAACAGTGTGATAGTATTAATATTCCTAATGAGGATAATGTAATAGGACAGACTCCATTTGAATTTTTCTATTCCCATGTTTCTTTTATTAAAGCTCTAATCTAGCACTAATGTACGTTAAACCTTGACTTATTTACTTTTTCTTTCTTTTTCTTATTTTTCTTATTTTTTTCATGTCTTTTATTTGATATATATTTTTATAAAATCAATTATCATTATCATTATAAAATTTATATATTATCGACCAAAATATAAAATTATAATGAAATAAATCAATTATCATTAATATTAATTCTAAATAATGATATTACTGAAGTATTACTTTTTAAATTTTTTAAATTTTATTCTAAGTTATTTTTTTATATTTTATTTTTTTATATCTTTATTAAATATTTAAAGAAATCTCAACTTTTTATAAAGGATGTTAATATGCAAGTTGATGATTTATTTCAAATTTCTCATGTCAATTATAAACATGTGTGCAATAATTAGTTAACAGATTCAAATCTTAATATTAATAAATTTTAATAATTATTTGAATTATCCAAATAAATAAAATATCAAACTATTTCTTTATTATAATTAAATTCAACTTATTTCTTATTTTTATAAACAAACTTATATCAATTAATAAAAATACTTACAATTAAAAATAGCTACTCAAACAAGAGATTTATTCAAATAAACTCAAAAAACGTCTTCAACTTTTCAATTCTAAGTGAAAATTCAAGTTATTGTCCCTTGAAACTAAGAAGGAGGGTTGAATTGGTGACCTCAAATTGCGAAGATAACTAAACTTAAAAGGTACACAAGGACTTAAGAAAGAGTAAAGAGAATTGAAAAGAGTTAGGTTTAGAGAAATTGACACAAAGGTTTATAGTGGTTCGGGAATAATCCTCTCTATATCTACTTCTCAAGATCACACTTGAATACTCCACTATAATTTTCAAGATTACAACCTTTGGATCTTGCAAGTTCACCCAACAACTTGGTGTTTTCCAACACTAACACTTAACCTCTTCCTTAGTGAATTAATCCCTTACTAAGTCCTTTAACCCTTGGGTATTAATAGTTATTCAACAACCATTTTTTTGTGTTTAAAATGCCTAGGCTCACAGAACAACCATTTACAATTTTAGTTAAACAACAAGGCTCAATTTAATATATTATACAAAGAAGAGAATTAAATGTAGAAAGTTGAGAAATTTGTAAGAGTTTGGACATAGCACAATCACACACATTATCTTTTGAGTCTTTACGAGAAATATTTGTAATCATACCTACCTCTTAGAGACATTACAAAATGATCCAAACTCATTAAATGCAAATCAGGTGACATAGCAAAAAGTTACCTGTTGGAATGAAAAGCACCCCCGCACTTCTCAAGCACCCTCACGCTTTCTGAAAAGAGTCGTTGGGGCTCCAACAGCTCCAGACACATGGCTCTGACTTGGTGATTGAGGTTACAATAGTTACTGACATCGCATTAAATGTGAAAACCGCCCTCGCGCCAAAATAGCGTCCCCGCGCTGGTCTTAGTTGCGCTCCCCATCGCGAAACCATCTGCTACTTTGGTGTTGACTAGTTGACTGCGAGGTGTCACTCCATCATTAGAAGTTGTTAGATGGAGTTTTCAATGGCTTGTATAATTTTGACCATATAAAAAGCGCCCTCGCACTTTTTGAGTCTTTTTACAATACCTTCTTAAAAGCTTAGGGAAGCTTTGACCAATTTGAAATATTTTTATTTACTATTATATAGACACTTAAACATAAAGTTAGCAATATTCAATTTGGTTATTAAGATCAAAATATAGATCAATTGACTCTTAGGTCAACACAAATTTAAATACATCTCAACACAATACATTCTCATAACCTTAATTAATATCATAGTTGATACAGTGTAAAGACTTATTTAATAGTTGTCCATGATATAACCTTAATTAATATCATAGTTGATACACTGTAAAGACTTATTTAATAGTTGTCCATGATATATTATTGGAAGATAATAATAATAAGCTTTTTGCAAAACTAACTCAGTTTTTACCAAAATAGGTACTAATTATACTAAAGCCTAAAAGTAATATGTATAATAATTCAGTAAGTTGATATATTAACAAAATGTATCCAATCTGTAAGGGTTATTTTTTCATTTTTTATCGAATTATTTATTTATTTATTGACAATAAAGACTAAAGAAAAATAGGCGTAAAATTATCAACACTTTTTTTTAAAGAAATTATCAGTCATAGAAAAATTATTAGTCATAAAGGAATTATTTATATATTATATACATGTAATTACTTTTATTTAGTAAATTAATATTACCTATTTGACTCGTTATCACTTTATATATATATATATATATATATATATATATATATATATATACTTTTATAATAATTTTGATATATTATTAAAAGATTAAGATTCATATATGTTGTAAAAGTATCTTAATATAATTAAATAATTATATAATATTAATAATATTTTATTTTAATAAGGTAGAATATAGCAAATACTTTTTAGTATGAACTTCTTTTTATTTTTTTTATTTTAAAAATTTAAAAATTAAATATTTTAATTCTAATATAATATTTAGATTTAGATATCTAAAATATATGTAAGCTATTATCACTATTTATGATAAATACAATTAAATGAAAATTTGCCAATTTACCTTTCAAGAATTTTTAAAATGTAAAGAAATTATCCAATTATTATAAAAATATTTATGAAATTTTATGTTTAAATTATATCAATTACTTTAAAATTAGTGTTAAAGCTTAATTATGAGTAAATAATTTATCATTTTGGATAATACTCATTGCTCATAGCACTATTAAATAAATAAATTTTAATTGTAATTTTTTTCTTTAAATATTTTATTTTTTTATTTATCACTATACAAAATTAAATAAAAAAGTGAATAATTTTTCATGCAAGTTCGATGCACGTGATATTAATTATTGAACTCATTAATGCATTCTTTTATTAGCTTAATTCTAGTATAGATATTATATTTTTATTTAAACTTAAAATCCAATTAAAGATAATATGTCATGATTTTTCTATATAACTGAAATTTACTTCAAAAAAATTATATTTTCATTTTTAAAGGAAATATCTCATTAGTAAATTTAACGAAATTATATAAGATTTTAAATAAAAGACTACAAATTATATAAATATTTCAAAATAATAAATATTCAGTAAATAATAAATTATTTTTAAAACTAATTAAACTTTTGATAGAGAGATTGAAGATTAGTTAAAAAAGGTTCACAATAAATAGTTTTTAATAATAATTTCCAATAGACTTTATTAGTAACAATTTAAAAAATGTCTTTAAAATTATTATTATTGTTGTTGTAGTCATCGTCGTTGTTAACCATTACTTTCTTAAATTTGTTTATTAATAATTAATTATTCAATATCACTTTAACTAAAATAAAAAGTATTTATACTTATCTAGTACTTTTAATATAATGTTTCAAAAAAGTTTACTATATAATTAAATGATATGTTTTCTAATTGTATATGTTTGCATCCATTTTCTGGATCTATATCGAGGGAATTATGGAAATCCGATGATGAAAGTTATTGCCTTTCTCGAGTCTCGGGAATTGAGTACGGGTGAATTCCAATTAGGATAAGAATAATTGAACCAAAATTGCTTTTCTAAAATCAATTTGGACCCAATTAATAAAAAAAATTAAATTTGAGGGATAAAACGATAGTTTTTACAAGTTCAGGGACTAATATGTAATCTTTTCTAGAACCTTTTCTCCCTCTAAGCCAACCAGCTCTACGTACAACTGAATTGGCTGTGCATAGACCGATTGGCTTATTTTCTAATTTTGGTGCTATTTTACATATATTTTGACTTAAAAATGCCAAAATTAATAAAATAAAATTCTAGAAAGAATATTTAGTGATAATTATTATATTTTATTAATAATTATCTTAATTTAATTGATTTTTAAATGGATATTCATATGATAAATTCAAGAAATCTAATTAATTATTAATATTTATCTAATACATCTAGGATTTCCTAAAAACCTACCTCTATAAATAGAAAAGAATGACCTAGGCTTAGGGTTAGTTATATTCGTTCTACAACAGACTACTAGTAATTTAGGAGAATTGACATACGCTCAAAAAAGCAGAGTGAGTTCTTTTGGTAAGTGGAGAGCAAAGTCACTAAGAAAGAACAAGATTAGGAAAGTCTTTTTTTCTTTGAATGACAAAAGTTTTTTTCTTAATCCCAAAAAATTGAATTCTCACCTAATCTTTGATTCAACCACCTCATTATCTCTAGAGACTCATAGATCAATAAGCTACAGTAACAACCTAAGGGTTCCAAAACCTAGCATCATTAATATCTTCTTCACTTTTTCTTAATTTCATGATTTTTAGAAACATGTTAGGATTGATCTCAAATGTTTTGTATAATTTATGTGATCAGATCTAGGATTTTTAATAATTTTATATATTTTTTTAATGTTTATGCATGCTGGGTTTTAAATATGATAATATGAACATGTTGGATTTTGAATATGATAATACGTTTTCTATTGGGTTTTAAATGTGATGATTGGAATAATTAGGGTGATATGTTAGATTTATTTATGATTATATGATCATATCGAATTTCTAGGATTGCATGATTAAAATCTAGGATTTGCCATATGAAATTTTATTTTCCTTCTATCAGTTTTTTTTCTAGGATTTTTATTATTTGTATGATTTCAAGATTAAATTGAATTGTTTTGTTATGATTTTTGCTTCATTTTTTGAGTTTTAACTGATTTATTTGTCTTGTGCATGTGAAATTGGCTTCTAGGTGAGGGGAATTGAGGAAAAATATAAAATCGACCGTGACCAAGCCCTAGAGCCGATCGGCTCTGCACCAATTTTGGCCCTATTTTTGGATTTTTATGCACTTTTTGGCAATCTTTTACATTGTAACTTAGTTTATGCGTTTTTTTTAATTGTAGGAGGATTGTAATAGTTAGATTTCATTTTATGCTTTCATTATTTTGCTTTATTTTAGATATATGTCAAATACCTGGATATCTAATTATTTAATAAAATTGGACATATAAATATTAGGCTTTAAAATTGGATATGTCATGAAAACTGTAGTCCTTAGGTTAAGAATGATGGTAAATTGGACTTAGACTAAAATCCATATAGACTTAGTGGGCTTTTGCCATATTTTAATTAACTAATGGATCACATTAGAATAAGATCATCAAATTGGTCCTTAACATAAAAATTAGTCCATTTAGGCTAAAAGGCTGGTAATCATAAAAATAACTTATAATTGGACTAAGACTAGATGGGTCTTTATACATAATTGGATAGCTAACTAGGTTAACCATCTAAATAGGGATTGGGCTTAATAAAAGTAAGTTAGACTTAGGAGGACCTCACATGGTGTAGTGGATGCTTGTAAGAAATACAATTGTCGCACTTATAGGAAATAGTCCTTTAAACAATAAAATCAAAAATTTAGATACACAAATAAGGAAGTTGGCTTTCGAATCCATCTCTAGATGTGGCGAAGCTTCCTTTTAGAATCAAAAAACACCACACAATTAGAAAAAGTGTCTCGGAGAATTACCGGGATAGCGACTCCCATTTCCGCGCTAACCTCTGTGATTAGTTAGCGTGTTCGTATTAGGTTGAAAAACCTTATAATGCCATAGTCGCTAAAGACAGTTAGGTGCACACCCGAAACCGCTGCCTATATATATATATATATAATAAATTTTTTATTTATATTTTTACGTAAATAACATAAGTGAAATCAACATTTATAAATATTTTTAGCTCAATATAATTTTAATTTGTTACGTTATAGGATTGATAATAAAATCATAATATGTTAATAATTTCATATTAACTTTTTAATGATTAATAATGAATTAATTTATTTAAATTTAATAATATATTAATACTTTTTTATCTAATAAGTTAATATATCTTTTTAACTTAAGGTACATGTCCTTCTTAATTAAAATTAATTTTAAAATAATTTATATTCTAAAATTAAAATTCATTGAGAAATTATGATTGAAATTAATTATTTAATTTTATTTAAATACCTAGATTTCTATTTCTACTTTACAAAATACTCCTAATCCGCTAAAAAGTGCTAAATTCTTCTAATTTATTGTTATTGTTATTATTATTATTATTATTGTTCCTTTTTTTTAATGCTACTTCTTTTTTAACAATTTTTTATTTTTTTTGTTAATTTTTTTTTAAATTCTACTTTATAACTAATATTAGAAAATCCTAGATGAGTTAGACTTCTAAATTGGATATATAATTAATAAATTATTAATATAATTAATCAATTTTAATTAATCTAAATAATTAAATAATCAGTAAGACCCTTTTAGTAAATTTGTTTGTCTTCCTTCCTTCGCACTTTTATATATATTAGTTTTTTTATTTACGTGCTATGCACGTGAATATTAATATTTGGACTCATTATTTTTTACATAATAAAAAATAAAGAACTACTAAATTTAAAATAAAAATAAACATTTTTAGTATAATAAATTAATATAATATTGAAAAATAGAATATTATTTTAATTTTAATTTATTTCTTATAAATATATTGACATATTCACAATTTGAAGCGGGTTGTAATGTTTATCCAACTCTAATTCTAATACACCTAATTATATATTTATATTTTAATGTAATTGCCAAATTTAAATAAAAATATAAAATAAATACTTATATTGTTTTAAATCAATTAATACTTGCTAACAATTTTTTTCTCTTTCTTAATTTCTAATAATAATTTTAAGTGGTTAATATAAATATAAAAACTAAAATACTAATTAATTTCTTATAAAAATAATTTTTAATTAAACTGTGATTATCTAAATAAACACTATAAATAGGATGAATATAAATGTAATACATACAAATTTATACTTTTTTTATATATTTAGATCTCTAAAATTAGATTCAACAGACTTGAACTTTTAGAATTAAACTTAATATTAATTGTTGAACTAGTTATTGTCATATAATATAAGTTTAAAATAAAAATAAATATTTTTAATGTAACAAATTGATAATTTATTTTAAGAAAATAAAATATTTATTTAAATTTTAGTCTACTTTTAATAAATTATATTGATGCATTTATTGTTCACATCCAGTCTTAATTTAGCATGGGAACTATACCGAATATTTTTTTATTGTATATGATATATCTACTTACATAATAAAATCTTTTAAAATAAAATGATAGTTAACAAAATTGGTAATTAGCTAGTGATTTATTATTCTTTTCAGTAGATGTAAAATATACCTTTTTTATTTTAGTTTTATTTCTTAATAAATTATTAATTATTATTATCTAAAGTTAATTACTATATACGCAAAGAGTAAAAGTAAATTTAATGTACGTATGTATCTAAATAATTATTTTAAGAAAATTATCATTTTATTTTAATAAATCATCATTTTAATAAAATTTGGTAGATGATTTTTTTTTTTAAATATAGATTTTTGTCTTACATCTCAAACAATAATTTTATAAAATTCCTCACCAAATATTATCGAAGTATTATTGTTCTTTCTCCATCATTTCATTGCTTTTCTTATATTGTGAATGTTCCATGTCTCATGAGTTATTGATAATCTTGCATTGTTCCACACGACAATGATGCTATCAAACTTTTTATTTGTTGTAATTCTTTTTTTGTTTATAATATTCTAATATCTTTATACGAAATATATTCTTATACTACTATTATTTATTATCTTTTTAATTAAATTATATTTAATTAATAAGAGACCAAATCGACTCATTTAACATAAGATTCTTTCAGTAAATTTGTATGTCTTTCCCTCCCTTTCCACTTTAAATATGTTATAATTTCTATTAAATTATATTTAATTAATAAAAAACTAAATCGATTCATCTTAACAACACTAATTATAAGACTATTACAGTAAATTTACTTGTCTCTTCTCCCTCCGCACTTTTATATATGTTATGATATTATGATTATTAAATAAATTCTTATTTTTTTAGTTTCATCAAATTAGAATTTTTTTAAAATTTTTAAAATTCAGTATTAAATATCTCATAATTCTAAAGGAATCTACTACATAAATTCTTACTTTTTAATTCCATCAAAATTCTCTCCAATACTGATGATGTAAGTATTATCACTTAGAGCTAATCCAACTTTAGATCGTAAGCAGCATGAGAAGGGGAAAATGAAGAGAGATAAGGTTGTCACTTGCATTCATTCTGCCTTATCTGATCATATTTTCACAAGGATCATGCATCTTGATACGACAAAGCAAGTCTGGAACAAATTAAAGGAAGAATTTGAGGAAAGTGAAATAGTTAAATTAGTAAAGATGTTGACTCTCAAAAGAGAGTTTGAAATGATAAAGACGAAAGAGAGTGAGTCTATCATAGATTACTCTTTAAAATTACTAGAACTGGTAAACCAAATGAGACTCTGCGGTGAATCGGTTGATGACTACAAAGTAGTTGAAAAGATGTTGATCAGCTTACTTAAGAAGTTTGAGGCCAAAATACTATTTGAAGAGTCTTGTGATTTGAAAAAATTGACAATTGCTGAAATGATCAGCAATCTGCAAGCTCACTAGCAAAGAACCTCCATAAGAGTAACTGATGAATCTGATGGAGCATTTTTAGCAAAACAAAAGGGCAAACAACCCTATCAAATAGATCAAAAGAAACAAAGACAAGGCAAAGATGATAGTGAAAACAAAGGAAAGGAAAGGTAGAAGAAGGGCCAAAGAAACCTACATCAGAGGGAAAGTTTCCACCTTGTACTATTTGTAAAAGGACAAATCATTTACAGAGGGACTGCTAGCACAAGGGAAAGCCATAAATCCAATGTATATATTGCAGAAATGGGACATAAGAAAAGGTTTTGTAGAATGCAGCAAAATCAAACTCAGAATCAGCCTACAAAATAAGCCAATTTTATAGATGAGCAACCAAAATCTGAAGAACACTTGTTCATGGTATCTCAGTCATGTCAAAGGGCCTCAAAACAGACAAGGAATGTGGATAGTGGCTGCACTAATCACATGGCAAGGGATGTTGAGTTGTTTACATCCTTGGATAGGTCCTTCAAGACAACAATCAAGTTGGGAAATTATAAATTGGTGTAGGCTGAAGGCAAAGGTACTGTGGCAATCCAAACCACTCAACGTACTAAATTTATTTCTAATGTGTTATTAATTCCAGATTTAAATCAAAATTTATTGAGTGTTGCACAAATGATGAAGAAAGGATGTCCAGTCAATTTTCAGGATAACTATTGACTTATTTATGATGCTCATGGGTCTGAAATTGCCAAAGTAGTTATGTGTAATAATAGTTTTCCTATTAATTGAACCATGTCAATGAGCCAGCCTTAATTTCTTAGATTGATCAAAGTGATTTATGGCATAGAAGACATGGCCATTTTAGTATGAATGCACTTAAGTATATGATGTCTCATGGTATGGTGAAAGACATGTGTGAAATTTAGGCTAGGAATGGTTTGTGTGAGTCTTGTTAGAAAGGAAATGCATAGGCAACCTTTTTTATGTGCTTAAAATACACACATCTAAATGGAGTTTTTAAGATTGATTTTATAGACATTTGGATGTGAATTGGTCCTAACACTCACCCTATACGTATGTTTGTGTGCATTAGGTCCAAAAGAGGTCAAAGGATGATAAAGGAAAGAATTAGAGCATAATTGGACGTCAAAGCTGCCGAAATGAGCTAAGTATGCCCATATGGAAGGTTAACACGGCCGTGTTGGATTCAACACTGGCCGTGTTACTAACACGGCCACCAACACAGCCGTGTTGGATGCGTCAAACAGGAAAGAAAAAGAAGCTTTTAGGGAGCACGACTACAGAGAGTAACACGGCCAGGAACACCAGCCCGTGTCCCCAACACGGACAGGAAACGGCCGTGTTGGAGGTGACAGGGGGTATTAATTAAAAGAATGAAGAGAGGAAAGGGAGGAGGCGGCTAGGGTTAGAACATCAAAAACTCATCTTTTTCTTTGTCTAAGGGTTTTCTGAGTTGAAACTAAGGGAAAAGGAGACTTGGATCAAGGTTTCAATGGGATTCTCTTCAGAAAAAGAGGAGAGCGGGGGGAGAACGTCCCAAACCCTAACTTTTCTTTCTCAAAGGGTTTTCTGAGGCGAAACCAAGGGAAAAGGAGACTTGGATCAAGGTTTCAATCGGATTCTCTTCGAGGATTGAAGATTGGGCGAGGTTCGTTGATTGGTTTTCAAATCGAGCAAGGGGAACAAGAATCGGTTCAATTCGAGCAAGAGGAATTGGGGCTGTTTACTCTCATCCAAGGGTGTAATCGGGTTTTCTCTACCTTTGCTCATTGTTGTAATTGAATTCTTGTATATTTTGATAATGAACATGATTAGCTAGATTGATTAAATCCATTGGGATTTCTTTACTGTATTGCTTTAGTATTATATTGTTGGATTGTTTGGATTAGTTTTGTATTCTTCTTGCTTTCAGTATTAATAAGATAATCATTATTCATGAGACGTTGTGAATTGTGTGTTTAGATTGCTTTGTGTGATTGAGAAGTCCATTTGGCATTTGGAATTTTGAATAGCAAGAACTGGTTAATAATTGCTTAGAGATAAGGATAATTAACTAGCCGGATTAAGAATTAACAAAGCTTAATAGAGGCGGATTAAAGCTTAATGCTAATTTAAGAATCAATCGTTAGGAAGAGATTCCAACTTTAGGTTATTAGATTTAGGAATTCGGTTATCTCGAGAGAGAAACCGAATTTGGTTAAGAATTCGTCCACGGGCAGCATAATTAGATTCAACAATCCTTAATCTTTTGTTTGATTGCCAACTAGTTTAGGTTCCCTTTGGGTTTGCTCTCTTACCTTAGTTATTTTAGTTATGAATTACTCTTGCATCTCCCTTAGAACTTAGATTGTAGCTATTAGTTAGTTTAGAAAGTATTCATCATTTATTTTAGGTTAATATAACAAAGAACAAAGGAGTAACTCTGGGCTTTCACTTTCCCAAGGAATACGACCTTGATACTCGTCATTAGTGCTAGAATGCATCGATAGGTACACTGCCTTAGATTGTAGCTAACACGATTTAGCCTATCAAGTTTTTAGCGCCGTTGCCGGGGAATTGTTTGAAAACTAGAGTGAAATTTGCTATTTGTTAATTTAGCCATTTTTTTTCTTTCTTATTATTTTATGATTTTTATTTTTATTTATTTATTTATTTATTTATTTTATTTATACATATTTATTTAATTTAAGTTTATGATTCAGATAGTGAATGATAAGGAGGTTCAATTCTAAACTTAAACTCTTTGTACGACGCATTGAAAAATGGGATTAGGAACCAAGATAGTGCTAAAAATTGGGATACCCGTGCATCTTTAGAAGCTCGAGTGGAATCGTTTTGCAGGGCTACCGATCAACTCTCCACTCCTATCCTTTCATCTCAAGTTTTTTGTGAATTTTGTTGTGGTTTACATTTGAGTAATGATTGTCCATTGTATAGTGATGTTGCTCATTGTTCTTATAACTATGAACAGGTGAATTATACGGGAAGTTGGCTAAATGACTCGTATGGAAGCACCTACAATCAAGAGTGGAGCACTCATTTACCCTATGGATGGAGCTTAGATGGCCCAGAACCACCAGAATCTCAACAACCACATCAGCAGCCTAATCTTGCACCTTCAACTTAAGATGAAGAGTTAGTGTCGGAGGAACTGATGATGAGGTTCATTACAAGTCTTGATGATAGATTCCAACAAACAGAGAGGATACTTGAAGATCAACAAGCCTCGATTAAGAACATAGAGCATCAAGTAGGCTTAATCTTCAAGTTACTGAAGAGCAATTGGGAACTCCATCAAACGCCATCGAATCCGAGGAACACTTGAGCTCACTTTCCGTTCAGGGTGAGAATTTTTCCTGGTTTATCTACTATGTTTGACGATGATGCTTCTGTGCAGGACGATTTCTTGAACATGGAGATGGAACCAGAAAAGGAAGAGGCGAACATGATTCCTTTGAAAGACTATCAACAAGAACGTACAGTTGATGATGTTGAGTTGCAGTTAGAGGAATTTTTGGTGGATTTTCCACAAGTCCCTTCGATAATGGAAGATGAGTACGAGTTATCCAATGCGGAAGTCTTGGAGGAGCTCGAGTTTCTTCTAGCAAGTGAATCAAGCCAAGGACTAGAGAAAACCATCAACGTTTCTGAAGAAATTGCCCAACCGTCAATCCTTCCAATTGGTGAAACTTCAGCTTTCAAATTAGAAGAGCCCCTAGAGCATCATGACTACGTGCAATTATACGAGGAGCGAGTTTTGCCCATCATACTGGCAGCTTGCTTGACAGTCCGGAAGAGGAAGTCGACGATTATCCCTTTAAGTGGATACTTGAAGCCATTTGCTTGGAAGAAGGATGGATGGTCGTCAATCCCCACCGTTTGCTTTTCACCATGAGTCCAGCTAAGAAGACTCATCACATCAAAAAGAAGCGCTTTTGGGAGGCACCCCAAACTTTATCTTTAATCTCTAATATTTTAACCTTTTGTTTTGAAACATTTTATTAGTTTAAGTTTTCATATTTTATTTAATTTTTGTTTCAATTTCGATTTTAATTCCTTATTTTATTATTTGCAGCCACTCCTCTACCACAGACTAGCCAACGCCCTGATATCCCTAATGATGCACTTCTTTTCACTCCGGAGCCATAGTCAGGGCAGTATTAGTTATTTTCCCTTTTGCATTTCTTATATTTTGTACACTGAGTACAGTGTGTCCTTCAAGTGTAGGGTGGGTGATATTTATTCCATCTTAATTATTTATTTATTCTTTGTGCAATTTTTTTGTAAAATTTTGAAATTTTTTCACTTTGTTTCGATGCTCTTACTGTTGACTTGCTTTTGAAATCCTGTTTATGTCCATGTGATCGGGTAAAACTGATAGTGTTGAGTCTTGCGGAAGAATGTAAGATAATTAGTTTGAGTTTTGCACTAAGTTGCTTTGGTTTATTTAATTCTGTTTTGATGATTTTTGTTTGGAACCTACTCAAAAAGCACACTTGTGAGAAATTGAGCCTAAATTGTAAGCATACACGTTATATGCTTTTATTTATTTCTTGTTGAGAGTGCCAATTACTGTTTTTACTTTTAGAACTTGCTCGGTAATGCTTATGAGGGCCACAAGGAGAGTTTAACACTTTGGTATGATAGAGGCACTTAGGTTTTTCATTCTAGCCAAATAGCCTTTATTCGTTTATTGATTCTGTAGATAACTCTTTCTTTCACTATTTTTTATCATATTCCATTACCACTTAGTTTTATTATGCTTTGGGTTATGATTTTGCACATGAGTTGTTTTTATTGGGAATTTTTATCTTGAGAATAGCTTTGGAATCTTGTAGCTGCTTACTTCAATCCAAAAAGAAATTCACTCTATTATGTGAATGTTCTTCCCTTATGAAAAAAAAAAAGAGAAAAAAGAAAGAAAGAAGAAAAATATATAAAAAGAAGAATAAGAGGGAAAGGTAATGAAAAGAAAGAAAGTAAGTAAGCTAAACATTTTGACTTGATTCCTATTTCTCATCTTGGACTACTATCCATTGTTTACCCCTTGTGATTATTGTGACTTGTGTGCATGTCATATATTTCATTGCAGAACACCATAAGTTCAACTCTTACCAAATTTACCTACCCCTACCTAATCCCCATTATAACCCTTATAAAGACCTCTTGACATGGTTGTTGACTCTCTATAAGTGGTAGGAGTAGGATTTAAGAGCAAGCATATAGAAAGTAAGGCAGTAGTTGATGCATTGAGCGATTAAACACTACCCTTTAAACACTTTGAGTGATTTATAGTGAATTTGTGAGGAGTTACTTTTAAATAATTTTTTTGAGACAGTATTTTGTGAATTATTGGCATCTTGGTTGTGATACTTGAATTGATTGCTTTGTTTCTTTTTGTTTGACTTACGCTTGTTAAGGATATGTGTAGGAGCTCTCTAGCTTGTCTATCAGTTTAAGTATTATTCCTTAGTGGTTTATTTTTCTTATTTTACTTTTGATTGCTTGAGGACAAGCAATGAGCTAAGTGTGGGGTTATTTGATGTGCGTAAAATACACACATCTAAATGGGGTTTTTAAGATTAATTTTATAGACATTTGGATGTGAATTGGTCCCAACACTCACCCTATATGTATGTTTATGTGCATTAGGTCCAAAAGAGGTCAAAGAATGATAAAGGAAAGAATTAGAGCATAATTGGACGTCAAAGATGCCAAAACGAGCTAAGTATGCCCATGCGGAAGGTTAACATGGCCGTGTTGGATTCAACATTAGCCGTGTTACTAACACGGCCACCAACACGGCCGTGTTGGATGCGTCAAACATGAAAGGAAAAGAAGCTTTTAGGGAGCACGACCACAAAGAGTAACACGGCCAGGAACACCAGCCCGTGTCCCCAACACGGACAGGAACACGGTCGTGTTGGAGGTGACATGGGGTATTAATTAAAAGAATGAAGAGAGGAAAGGGAGGAGGCGGCTAGGGTTAGAACATCAAAAACTCATCTTTTTCTTTGTCTAAGGGTTTTCTGAGTTGAAACTAAGGGAAAAGGAGACTTGGATCAAGGTTTCAATAGGATTCTCTTCAGAAAAAGAGGAGAGCGGGGGGAGAACGTCCCAAACCCTAACTTTTCTTTCTCAAAGGGTTTTCTGAGCCGAAACCAAGGGAAAAGGAGACTTGGATCAAGGTTTCAATCGGATTCTCTTCGAGGATTGAAGATTGGGCGAGGTTCGTTGATTGGTTTTCAAATCGAGCAAGGGGAACAAGAATCGATTCAATTCGAGCAAGAGGAATTGGGGCTGTTTACTCTCATCCAAAGGTGTAATTGAGTTTTCTCTACCTTTGCTCATTGTTGTAATTGAATTCTTGTGTATTTTGATAATGAACATGATTAGCTAGATTGATTAAATCCATTGGGATTTCTTTACTATGTTGGTTTAGTATTATATTGTTGGATTGTTTGGATTAGTTTTGTATTCTTTTTGCTTTAAGTATTAATAAGATAATCATTATTCATGAGATGTTGTGAATTGTGTGTTTAGATTGCTTTATGTGATTGAGAAGTCCATTTGGCATTTGGAATTTTGAATAGCAAGAACTGGTTAATAATCGCTTGAGGATAAGGATAATTAACTAGCCAGATTAAGAATTAACAAAGCTTAATAGAGGCAGATTAAAGCTTAATGCTATTTAAGAATCAATCGTTAGGAAGAGATTCCAACTTTAGGTTATTAGATTTAGGAATTCGGTTATCTCAAGAGAGAAACCGAATTCGGTTAAGAATTCGTCCACAGGCAGCATAATTAGATCCAACAATCCTTAATCTTTTATTTGATTGCCAACTAGTTTAGGTTCCCTTTGGGTTTGCTCTCTTGCATTAGTTATTTTAGTTATCAATTACTCTCGCATCTCTCTTAGAACTTAGATTGTAGCTATTAGTTAATTTAGAAAGTATTCATCATTTATTTTAGGTTAATATAACAAAGAACAAAGGAGTAACTCTGGGCTTTCACTTTCCCGAGGAATACGACCTTGATACTCGCTATTAGTGCTAGACTGCATCGATAGGTACACTACCTTAGATTGTAGCTAACACGATTTAGCCTATCACTTTTTCATCAGATCAAGTTTGTAGGACTAAGGAGAAACTTGAGTTAATCCATTCAGATGTGTGTGGTCCCATGAAAACACTCTCATTGAGCCAAAATAAATAATTTATTCTATTTATTGATGACTTCAATAGACTGATTTGGGTGTATTTCATGTCAAGCAAGGCTCAGGTCTTTTCCATTTTCAAGAAATTCAAGGTTCTGATAGAGTCTCAAAGTGGCTGCAAAATTAAAGTTTTAAGAACTAATAATGGAAAAGAGTACACTTCCAATGATTCCAATGCCTTTTGTGAGGATGTTGGAATTGCTCATCATCTTACTGTCAGCTATACACTGGAGCAAAATGGTGTAGCTGCGAGAAAAAATAGATCAGCTTATGTACATTCTCATTATGAGAAAGAAGGGTGGAAATAATCTGAAGCATGTTGTCAGAGAAGAATTATCGAGGAGCTTTTGGACAGAGGCTGTATACACTATTGTAGATCTCTTAAATAGACTTCCCACTGAGTCTATTCAAGATAAGACTCTAAATGAAGCTTGGTCATGTCACAAGCTTTTTGCTAAACACTTGAGAGTGTTTGGATCAATTTGTTATTATCATATTCCAAATATGAAGAGATCAAAGCTTGATGATAAGGCAGTAATTGGTACTTTCATGCGGTATGCTGCTATGTCTAAACGTTATCGAATTTATGATTTGAAGTAAAAAAGAATTATTATTAATAGAGATGTGAAAGTGAATGAAGATGCTTATTGGGATTGGGAAAAGAATCAATTGCAGAAGAAGGGGTTTGTGAGGTAGCCTTTAGTTAATGAGAAGTTTAATGATGTGTCAGATGCACCTGAAAATGAGAATTCAACCAATGGTAGTTCAAATTCAGACTCTAAACATAATTCAACTATGCTTAAGATAAAATATCTGACTGAAATTTATAAGAAATGTAGTTTTGTTGTGACTAAGCCATCAAGTTATGAAGAAGCCAACATGTTTGATGAATGTAATGAAGCTATAAAAGAAAAATTAGCTATGACCAACAAAAATAAAACTTGAGAACTCCCTTCTAGGCCTGAATTCAAGCATGTGATTTGGGTGAAATAGTTTACAAAACTAAATTGAAGCCAGATGGTTCAATTCACAAGTATAATGCTAGACTTGTTGTTAAGGGAAATGTGCAACAAGCTAGGATTGATTATGGTGATACTTTTTAGGCAATAGCTAGACATGACACAATTGGGCTCCTAGTTGCATTGGTTGCTTAATTGGGATGGAAACTATTTTATTTGGATGTGAAATCTACATTTTTAAATGGTATTTTGGAAAAGGAGATTTTTATGGAACAACCCATTAGATTTCTTGTTAGAAGAAGATAACATTTACAAGCTTCATAACGCTCTCTATGGTTTAAAGCAGGCTCCAAGGGCATGGTATGGAAGAATTGATGCTTATTTCCTCCATCATAGATTTAAGAGGAGTGAGAATGAACCAACTATGTATGTGAAGTTTTTTAAAGATGGGAAAAAACTTATAGTCTCATTGTATGTTGATGATCTTCTAGTGGCAAGAAATGATTTACATATGGTAGAGCTGTTCAAGCAAGAAACAAAAAAATTGTTTGAGATGATTGATCTTAGACTGATGAAATACTTTTTGAAAATGGAAGTGCATCAACTAAATTTCGAAACTTGTCTTTCACAAGAAAAATAAACAAAAATATGTAAGAGATGTACAAAAAAATTTCAAAATGGAAAGCTCAAAGCTTATGACTACTCCACTTATAGTCAATGAAAAATTACCCAAAGCAGGTGGTGAAAGAAAAGTGGATGTTAGTAATTTCAGAAGCTTAATAGGCATCTTGTTGTATTTGACTACTACTAGGCCTGATCTCATGTTCTTAGCTAGCCTCCTTTCTAGGTTCACGCATTCACCAAGTCAAGCTCATTTTGGTGCTGGAAAGAGAGTGCTCAAGTATTTGAAAGAGACTTTGAATTTTGGCTTATGGTATGAGAAGAATGCTAAAATGAAATTAGTGGGATTTATGGATAGTGATTGGGCAGGGAGTGTAGATGATTCCAAGAGTACATCAAGTTATATATTTCATTTGGTAGTGGTGTATTTTGTTGGAACTCCAAGAAGCAAGATGTGGTGGCATAATCTTCAGTTGAGGCTGAGTATGCTGCAGCGGTAGCTATTACAAATCAAGCTAAATGGTTGAGAAAATTGTTGTTAAATTTGGGTGTGCAATAGCAGGAAGCTATTGTTATTTCGTGTGATAACAAGTTTGCAATAGCCATTGCCAATAAGCCTATCCAACATGGAAGAACCAAGCATATGAATGTGAAGTTTCAGAGGTTATAAAGGAAAGAGAAGTAAAGTTAATTCACTGCAAGTTAGAGGATCATATTGCAGATATACTGACCAAACTCTTCCATTATCTAAGTTTGTTATTCTAAGGAAAAAGCTAAGAGTCTTTAAGAAAAAGCTAAAGGAGGAGTACTAGAACTGAGACTTTACTAAAACACTTTAGAGCTAAGAATATATTTTGTATGTATTAAGTACATGTATTTGTATTTGAGTGTGTTAGTGGCTAAACTTACTATTTAGCATGTGATATTTTAGATTAGGTATTATTACTATGTATTTTGCAGCTATAAGGTGTCCATATAATGATTGGTAATCTTTTCCTTTCTATTTTCCTTCTATAAACATCAATGGAATGTGAAGAAACAAGATTGAGAGGGGATATTTTCTTCTGTAACTTTCCTCTTATATTTTAGTTACATTTACTATAATTTTCTTATTTGCTGAAAACTAACAGTAATGTTACAGCTCTTATAATCTCTATTTTTGGGTGAAAATTACATTGTTTGGGCTGTGAAAGTGAATATATATTTAAGGAGTTAAAACTTATGGGAAGTGATAGAAATAGGAAGAGACCCTCTACCACCCAAAGCTAATCCAATGTTGAAGAGTCAACTAAGAAGTCCAAAGCTTTATCATGCTTGCAAGCAGGTTTGTCTAAGGCTATTTTTGATAGGTTCATTACATGTGAGTCATCAAATGAAGCATGGGACAAACTCAAAGAAGAGTTTCAAGACAGTGATAAAATAAGGCATATATAAGTCTTGAATCTCAAAAGAGACTATATTAGCTTCGCTTTATAACAAAGAAAAAGAGAGAGCTCAATGTGTTGGAGAAATTGACATTCTATTCCTTTATTCATTGATTTTTATGCACAATACAGAATAGGTATTATCTGGTGGTTAAACTAGTGTTATAACCATCATTGCTACTTGTATCTCTAATATTATAGACTCTTCTTATTCTAAAAAAGTAAAAAAATATATTAACACATAAGTAAAGACTCTAACACCTTGAAAAATAGCAAAACATTATAAAGTGACCAAAAATATTGTCGTTGCACATCACTCCTTGTTAACATGTTTGCTGAAACTCCAAGCTCCTTTCTCATCATCTGGAATCTTTGCTTTGGTAGTGCTTTAGTTAGGATGTCAGTCTTTTGTTTTTGTGAACTGCAATTTATCAGCATCACTTCTCCTTCTTGTTCAGCTTCTCTAAGAAAATGAAATTTAATCTTCATATGCTTGGTCCTTTCATGGAACACATGATTCTTTATCATGGCTATAACTGATTTATTTTCGCAATAGACAATAGTAGGCTCCTCTTCTCTAAATTTATATCCTTTAAAACCTTTCTCAGCCATAGGCTTGATTAACAGTAGTAGCAACAGCTACATACTCTACTTTTGTGGTTGATTGCACTACAGCATCTTACTTTTTTGAATTCCAGTTTATCATGCCTGAACCAACCGAAAAATAATAACCAGCTCTTCATATCATCAATTGAGCCACCCTAGTCACTATCAATATACTCAACTGGCTTCACTTAGCTATCTTTCTTGAACCAAACACTAATGCTTGTAGAGTTGCCTTAATGTATCTCAAAAATCTCTTGACAGCTTTAAAGTGAGACACTTTTGGATTTTGCATTAATCTTGATGAAGGACTTGTGGCAAACATAATATCAAGCTTGTAGCAGTAAAATAAAGCAAACATCCTATTAAACTTCTATAAACTCTAGCATTAATCTCATGAGAACCATTATCTTTGCAAAACTTCTCATTTTGAGCAAGTAGGATTTCAATTTCTCTACAATTCGCCATTGCAAACTTCTAAAGCTTCATTTGCATATATCTTTTGGCATATGAAAATTTCAAACTCATTTTTCTGAATTTCCATACCAAGAAAGAATGTCATCTTTCCCAAATCAATAATTTCAAACACTTTCGTCATTCTTTTTTGAATTCTACCAACATGTCCTCATTACTTCTAGCCACCAAAAGATCATCAACATATAGAGAAATAATCACCAAATCAGTTCCAACCTTCTTTATATACAATTTTGCTTCACTAAGGCTCCTTTTGAACCCTTTTTTTCACAAATAAGCATCAATTCTACTATATCAAACCCTTAGAGCCTGTTTTAAGCCATATAAGGCTTTGTTAGGCAAGCACACTTTATCTTCCTTTCCTTCTATTATGAAATCAGGTGGTTACCTCCTCCTTTAAGTTGGAAAGATGATTTAATGTCAAGTTAGAAGATTTTCTAGCTTTTTTGGGTTGCAAAAGGTATCAGTAAACTAACTATATATACCTCAAAACTGGTGTAAAGGTATCAATAAAATCAACTCCTTACTATTATAAGTGGCCCTTGACCACCAACCTTGCTTTTTGTTGATAGAATCATCAAGATTGAATTTGGTTTTGTACACCCACCTTGCACTAATAACTTTCTTATTGGTAGGTCTGCCAACTATCTACCAAGTATCATTTTTAGGATCATTCTCATCTCCTCCATTGCAGCCTTCCGTTCCTTTGACTTTATAGCCTCATTAAAATTTTTCAGGTTCTAAAAGAGCCACATTGCAACTATTGTATATATCAGCTAAAGACCTAGTTCTTAAAGTTTCAGTTTCAGAATCTTCCCCACTTTCAATGCTTTCCTCTTCTTCATTTAAAATTGCATCTTATTCTTGAGAAGCTTTTTCTCAATTGAAATTCTTGTTTGAAGTATCAAGCTCCCAATTCCAATATGCATTTTCATCTATCTTTACATCTCTGCAAGCCTCCACTTTCTTGGACTTCAATTTACAAATTCTGTAGGCCTTTGAATTACTGCTATAGCCTACTAGAATACCAATTTCAGCCTTCTCATTAAGCTTGTTTCTCTTCACATTAAGAATCTAAGTATAGCAAAACTTCCAAACTCTGAGGCAATCAATATTAGGCTTGACTCTGTTCCATGCTTCTTATGGAGTTTGTTCTTTAAGGACTTCGTAGGAAGTTTGTTTAATAGATAAACATATGTATTGACTGCCTCTGCCCAAAACTCTCTTGGAAGCTTCTTCTCAAACATGAGACACCTAGCCATCTCTATTACAATCATGTTCTTCCTCTCACTAACACATTTTCTTATGGAGAATAGGTGACAATAAGCTAGTGCTTGACGCTTGCTTACTTGCAAAACCTGTTAAACTTATCACAAGTATATTCAGTGCCATTGTCACTCCTTAGGACCTTAATCTTGCATTGATTCTCATTCTTAACAAGTAACTTGAATCTTTGAAACACATTTGGCACTTCAGATTTTTGCTTTAAGAACTATGCCCAACACATTCTTGTTAAATCATCAATGAGAAGCACAAATTACCTACTGCCATTCAATGAGGGTGTTTTCATAGGACCATATATATTAGTATGTATGGACTATAATATTTTAGTAGCTATCCATGCTTAATCTTTTGAAAATGGCAATCGACTTTGCTTTCCAAGTTGGCACACATCATAAAACATCATCACAAGCATTTATAGAAGGCATATTATGTGCCATGCCTTTTAAATGCATATGTTTTAATGCATCATTATTGAAATGGCCAAATCTTTTATGCAAAATTGCAATATCATTAATTAATTAGTGTACGCATATGCAATTGAGTCTTTCTATTTTAGTGGAAAGCTTCTCTGATTCATTTTTACGATTATTAAATTAGTACCATTAGGATCAAGAATAGTGCAGGCCTTATTCTTAAATAATAAAGTATAACCTTTCTCTAATAATTGTCCACCACTAATCAAGTTGTGATCGATATCAGGTACATACAAGACTTCAGGGATGAGTTTTGTATCTGATTGAGTTTTCACAACCATAGTGCCTTTACCTTTGACATCCATATATTACTTATTGCTAACTTTAACTCTTGAGACATAGGTTTTATCAAGTTTTTAAAAATTGCAGTCGTATGATAAATGCAGCCACTATCCAACAACTAAAAATCCATATTGTTGCTCAACTCATAGCAAGTAGCAGGAAAAAATTGCTCCTCCTATTATTGTTGTTGGTGTTGTTGTTGTTGTTTCTCTACTACTTAAGCTTGTTGTTGGCTCTGCTACTCACCCTTATTTTTACACACCCTTTCAAAATGACCAAAATTTTTGCAAGACCTACATTATTGCACTCTAGGTTTATACTAACATACTCTTTCAAGATAGCCTATCTTTTTGTAGTAGGAATGTGGTCGAAAATTCCTTTTCACTTTTCTATATCCAACTCCTTCCTTTTTCTCCTTCTCATTCTTCTCACCTACAACCTTTTTTTGCTCTTGAGCTTAATTGGCCATGTTGACATTCTTGGCCATTAAAGCTCCTTCATTGGCCTCTTCTTACCTTAACTACCTTCTTTGTTTAGTAGCTTGCAAAGCATTAACAAGCTCTCAAAGTGATTTTTGAAAGATCTCTTGAATCCTCAAGGAAAGGATCTTAGACTCAAATTTTTCAGGAAGGCTTGCAAGTATCTTCTTAACAACTCTTTTGTCATTCAATTCTTCTCCCAATAACCTGATTTGATTCACCACCTTTCATAAGCTTGTCATAGAATTCTTTAATTGTCTTTGTATCCTTCATTTTTAGGAATTCAAATTCCCTTCTTAAGTTAAGGACTTGTATTTGCCTATTTCTCTCATTTTTTTGAAAATCCTCCTTCAGCTTGTTCTAAGATTTTTTGGTTATCTCTAAGTCCATAATCCTTGTAAATAGTGTCTGGGACTGCTAAATGTATAAGAAAAGAGCCTTGAACTTCTTTGCATATTCTTCTTTATAATTCTTTATTTGTGCAATTATTAGATTATCTTTTAATGGAGCTGGTTCTCCCTCTCAACTATTTCCTAAAGATTCTGATCTTTGAGAACAGTTTTCATCTTTATGGCTCATATGTGGTAGTTCTCTCCTATAAAAATGGGAGGTGTTATAATAGAGATGGTGTTTGAAGTCATCCTGAATAGAAGGCTTAGACTTTAAATTTTTTGGTTTTAAGGATGAAGGTGACCTTGGTGGTTTTCTGTCAAATGTTCAACACTTTTAAGAGCCCTAAATTGCTCTGATACCATTGTTAGATTGGCTTTATAACAAAGAGAAAAAGAGAGCTTAAATGTACTGGAGAGATTCACATTATATTCCTTTATTCATTAATTTTTATACACAATACAAAATGAGTATTATCTAGTGGTTAAACTGGTGCTACAACCTCCACTTCTAGTTACATCTCTAATATTCTAGACTAATCTAAAAAAGTAAACAAAAATATTACCATATAAGTGAAGATTCTAACATTACCATATAAGTGAAGATTCTAACACCTTGAAAAATAGCAAAACATTATAAAGTGATAACAAATATTGTCACTGCATATCAAACTACGAGCTTCTTAGGATGATAGATTCAAAGATATATAAGAATACATTGATAGGCTTTCGAATGTGGTGAATAAGGTTAGGTCGTTGGGTGAGAAATTGGCTTATAAGAGAGTTTTGGAGAAAGTTTTAGTGAGCTTACTTGAAAAGTTTAAGGAAGAGCCCTCGTCCAGTTGAGAACTCTAGAGATCTTAATCATATCATTTTGCCAGAATTGTTGAATGCTTTGCAGGCACAAGAATATAGGAGATCAATAAGATAAGAAGAAGCTGCAGAAGGTGCTTTTATGACTCAACATAAAGGTAAAGCTCATTCTACTAGTGAAGGGAAGAAGCAAAATGGAAACAAGAAAGATAAAAACAAGAACACTCAAGAAAAAAATGGGAATAGGAAAGGAAGATAAAACCATGTCCTTACTGCAAGAAAAAGGGGATATTCACCAAACTGGTGTCCGTATAGGCCTAGTGTCTAATGCAGATCTCGCAAGCATTTTAGACATGTTGAAAAAATGTGTAAAAAGTAAGGGTGATTAACAAACGCAACAAGCACATGTTGTAGAGGGTGTTCAACAATAACAATAAGATGAGCATTTGTTTGTTACAACCTGCTATACAATAATTAATAATAGTGAAGCATGGCTCACTAATAGTGGTTGTTCAGACCACATGACTTTTGATGCAATCATCTTACTTGACATGGACATAAGTTTCTTCTCAAGAGATTTAAAGTGGAAAATGAAGAATTTTTGGAGGTCAAAGGCAAAGGAACAGTTGTTGACACTTCAAAAGGCACCCAACTAATTTTAGATGTCTTATATGTGCCTAAAATCAGTCAAAATATTTTTAGTGTTGCTCAAAAGCTTGAGAAGCATTATGTTTTTCCTTTGAAGACCATGTACAATTACTGATCCAATTGGTGTTGAATTATTTATTGTAAAAATGAAAAGTATATGTTTTTCTAGTAAATTGGTTGCAAATTGATATGCAAGCTTTAGTCTGTTTAATTGGTGAATCATCTCTTAGGCCATTTTAATTGTGATATCTTAAAATATATCTATGATAAAGGTATCATACAAGATTTTCATCAAAAAGTGTGTGCAATGTCTGTCAGTTTGAAAGCAGCAAAAGTTCCATTTTTTATAAATCAAGCTTGGAGAGCGTCTAACAAGCTGTAGTTGATCCACACAGATGTGTATGGACCTATAAAAACACATTCGCTTAATGGTAGCAAATATTTTTTATTTTTTTATTAATGATTGCACTAGAATGTATTGGATACCTTTCTTAAAACAAAAATCTAAAGTATTTGGTGGGTTTTTAAAATTCCAATCACTTATTGAAAATCAATATGGTAAAGGATCAGTTACGAGATGGCTACGCTTCTCAGGCCTTCTGCATCAGAGTGACCCTGCCGGGGTGATCCAGTCACCCGGAGAATTGTTTACATTGAGTTACTAATGGAATCTCAAAGAGTTGTCCAAGAGCACTTCGTTAGATTTGACTCAACTGGTAGAAGGCTAGGAAGAGGTGAAGTGTTAATCTGCCAAAAGTAGAAGAACTAGAGTGCATGTCCTCTCGTCATTAATCACTATGCCCAAAGGTTAGCAAGCCTGTCCCTGAGGTCAGCTCTAGCCTATTGAGGTTCTTTAGGGATGGAGATCAACATGGATGGGGTACTACTATGGATCCCAGTTGAAGGAGCAGTTGGAAAGTCCCTGGAATTCATTCTTCAGGGAATTCCATGTAAAATATTTCATAGATTCTTTCTAATTTCCTTATTTTATAATGTCATTGAAGATTATATAAAGGCACTCCTATTTAATATAGCTATTTGTGTAGAAAAATTAAGGTGCTAAGGTTAGATAATGGGACTGTACATCTCATTGAAGTTCAAAAAGTTCCCTTAAGAGGTAAGGATTCATCATAAACTCATTGTCACTTACACTCCACAACATAATGGAGTAAGTGAAAGGAAAAATAGGTCTATTTTGGAAATGACAAGATGTTTGTTGTTTAAAAAGGATTGTCCAAGGCATTTTTAGGTAGAGGCAGTCAATACCTCAATTTATCTTCTTAATTTTCTTCCAATAAAAGCTTTAATAGGCAAGATTCCATTTGAAATCTGGTTTGGAATCAAGCCTTTAATAGCTCATCTCAAAGTCTTTGAATTTGTATGCTACATCTATGTATCTAAAGCAAAAAGGGACAAGGTGGATCAAGGAGCAGTCGCTAGTGTATTTTTAAGATACAATAACAACAACAAAGCACATAAAGTGTTTGATTTGCAAGCAAAGTAAGTCTTTATTGCTAGAGATGTGAAGTTCAATAAAGTTGCAACTTGGAATTGGAACAAAGAAATGTCAAAACTAAAAGAGAAGAATTCAATTGAGAAAGATTTGTCCAAAGAACAAGATGCAACTGAAGTAAGAGTTTAATAAAAAAGTAAGTCTGAAGATGCAGTTAAAGCCACAAGACTCGACAAAAATTTATGAAAATGCAAAGTAGCCTCTCTGAAGGAACTTGCCACTTTGAAGAAGTAGCAATTTCACAAGATTGGATGAATACAATGAAGGAGGAGTTATGCATGATCAACAAAAACAAGTATTAGAAATTGATGGACAAACTTGATAGCAAAAGAGCTATAAGATTAAAGTGCATAAACCAAAATAAATCCATGTGGTTCTGTAAACAAATTGAAAGTCAAGTTAGTTGTAAAAGGCTACTCTCAACAAGCAAGCATTGATTTTTCGCATACCATTGCTCCAGTAGTAAGGTATAACACTATCAAATTACTCTTGGCATTTGTAGCACAAAATTCTTGAAAAGTTTTTTAGTTAGATGTGAAATCAGCCTTTTTGAATAACAACTTGAGTGAGGAAATTTGTGTTGATCAACCTGAAGGGTTCATTGTTAAAGGCCAAGAAGATAAATTTTATTTGCTCAAGAAGAACTTAACAGGCTCCAAGAGCCTGATATAGCAAATATTTGAGCAACCTAAAGTTTAATAGAAGTCAAAGTGAGTAGAAACTCTATGTGAAGCATTTTAAAAATGACCTTTTGATAGTGTCACTTTATGTTGATGACTAGCTAGTAACTGAAAGTAGTTCTGAGCTAATTAATGATTTCAAGGCTTAAATGAAAAAAGAATTTGAAATGACAGACTTGAGAAAGATGCCATATTTTCTTGGCATGGAGATTTGATAATCAAATCAAGGAATTTTCATATGCCAGGAGAGTTATGCTTAAGAAATCCTAAAGAAGTTCGACATGGAGAATTGTAAGAGTGTGAACACTCCGTTGGTTGTAAATGCAAAATTAAGCAAGAATGATGGTGTTGGAAAAGTAGATGAGAAATTTATAAAATCTTGGTTGGTTGTTTGTTATGTTTAATTGTTATGAGGCCTGTTCTTATGTTTGTTGTAAGCCTTCTTTCAAGATTCATGGCAAGTCCAAGTGAAATGCACTACAAAGCTACAAAAAGGGCGTGTGATATGTTTAATGGGACGACGGACTTAGGAATTCTGTTTAGGAAAGTAAAAGGATCAAGGCTAACAAGTAAATTGACAGTGATTTGGTTAGTTCACAAGATGATATGAAAAGCGCATCAGGTTATTTATTCACACTTGGCTCAAGAGTGTTCAGCTAAAATTCAAGAAAGTAGGACATTGTGGCTCAATCAACTGCTGAAGTAGAATATGTTGTAGCCTCTAGTGCAGTCAATCAAGTTATTTGGCTAAGTATAGATCATGAATGATCTATCACAAAAGTAAAAGGGTTGTCAATTCATATTTTTTGGATACAAATATTGAGGGAATTTACGAAGAACTCTATAGTGAAAGTGATTGCCTTTCTTGAGTTTTGGGAGACTAAGAATGGGCAAATCAAAGTTAGGGTAGAGAATAATTGAACCAAAAACTTTTTAGAATCAATTTGGACTTAATTGTCAGAAAAATTAACTTTGAGGGATAAAATGGTCACTTCAGCAAGTTCAAGGACCAAATTGTCAAAACTTCCCAAAAATTGTTGCCCATAAAGCCAATCGGCTTTGCGTACAGCCGATCGGCTAAGCATAGAACTGAATTGGCTCTTTATAAAGCCGGTCTACTCTACATAGGGCCAATTGGCTATTTTCTGAAAGTCGATGTTGTTTTATGCACATTTTTTACTTAAAATGTTGAAATTGATGAAAAGAAGTTTCTAGAAGTGATTTGTGATAATTATTGTGATTTTTAAATATTCTTTAGGATAATTATGTGAATATAAAAGATTTTATTAGATATTAATCTCATAAAAGAAAGGGTAATCGATGGTTTTTATTTTCAAATAATTAAATACTTATTTGTTTTGCTAGGGTTTCCTAAATCTACTACTATAAATAGAATACGAGACCTTAGATTTAGGGCTAACTGCATTTTTTTTAAGCTGCACTCTTTAACTATTAGGCATTCATTTACGTTCATTATTTAGCTGCTATACATAGAGAGTTCTTCTGGCAAGTCACTAAGAAAGAACTGATATTAGGAAACCTTTTTCTTAGAATGATAATAGTTTTTCTAAATCTCAAGCCATACTGGATTCTCAACCTGTCTTCAGTTCAACTTCTTGCTCGTCTCCTCAGACTCGCAAAACAACAAATGACAATGACAACTTGAGGGTTCCCCAATATCCACATCATTAACATCCATTTTCCTACTATTTTTTACGTTCATTTATGAATCTATAAACATGATTAGGTATATTTTTGAATGAATAATATGATTCACATGATTATATTAGGATTTCTTTGTTTAACATATTGTTGATTTTATTAGATTTTGAATATGATAATAGGAACATGTAGAATTTTGAATCTGATAATGTGATTATATTGGATTTTGAATCTAATTAGTTTAATGATTAGAGGAACATAATTAATTCATATTTATGCAATTGAATTGAATTTTAGGGTTACATGCCTGAAATCAGGAATTAGCTTGAAAATATTATATTGGCCTAGTGTTAGTTTTGATTTTTAGGGTTTACATGTTTTTTAGGTTTTCATCGTTAAATTCCATTTTTTATATTGTTTACTCAATTTTATATATTTTAATAGAATTTCTTATTCTTTGTAGATGTAAAATTCGGCCTATGGGCATGAAAAATTGAAGCAATTCGCAGAAAGACCATCTAAGTCCTTAGAGCCAATCGGCTCAGTGCAGAGTCGATTCGGCTCTATGCCCTAGACCAATCGATTGTGTGCAATTTTGGACTAATTTTTGAGTTTTCAATGTATTTTTGGTGATTTTATGTACTGTACTTAGTATTTAGATGTTTTTCTTTCGATTTTTAGTTGTAGGAAAGGTTATAATAGCTAGATTTATTTTTCTACACTTTTATTTTTTATTTTATGCTTGATATATGCCAAATAACTGTAATGTGATTGCATAATTAAAATTTGGACACATCGACCCTAGGTTAAAAATTGGACTAAACATGATTATTATAGTCATTTAGGTGAATCATATGGTAATTAGGCTAAATCTAAAATCAGTATAGGCCTACTAGGCTTTGCCATATTTTAATTAATTAATTAAGTCACATTAGATTTAAGATCACATGATTGGTCTTTGCATAAAAAATAGTCCATTTAGGCTTAAAGATTTGGAATTAAAGCACAACTTGTAAATTAGGCTAGATTAGAGAAAGCCTTATATATAATTAATTAGTAAAATAGATTAATTAAATCTGGGATGGGCTTAATGAAATGGGCTAGACTTAAAAGGATCTCATAGATTAGAGTGGATGCTTGTAAATATAAATTATTGTGTTTATAGGGAATAACTTGTTAAATAATAAAATTAAAGACTAAGATACACAAATAAGGAAGTTGGCTTCCAAGACCATATCTAGATGTGGCGAAGCTTTCTTATAGAATCTAGTACACCTCAAAATAGTAAAAGTATCCTGTAGGATTACTCGAGTGGCGACTCTATCTTTATGCTAGTCTCTATCACTAGTTAGCGTAATCCTAATCAGATCGAAAAGCCTTACAGTGTCGTAGTCGCTAGAGACACTTAGATGCTTGCTCAGAAACCGCTGCCCTCAAGGGTCCTACTAAAATATTTCATGACAATCAATTTGCCATTGCTACAATGAAGAATCCAATCTTCCAAGAATAATAAAGCATATGAAGATCAAATATCATTTTGTAAGAGATGCAAAAAAAGAAAAAGAGGTTAAGCTGGTTTATTATTATTCTGAAAGACAATTGGCAGATATCTTAACCAAGACTTTGCTTAGAACAAAATTTGAAACATCACTTGGTGTTTGCAGTAAAAGTGTTAAGGAGGGGTGTTAAGGTTCTGACACTTTTGCTGTCACATTAGGAAAATAATTTTGATATTTTATTTAGTTGATTGTAATAATGATAAATAAATATGTCTTGCTAAAATTAAGGGAAGAAAGCTAGATATTTCTAGAATGATTTATAACTTATAGTAAAGCTTAAAAGTAGCTTGTGATCAGATAACTAACCTGCAATAATAGAAGTATTAGTTAGTTCCTTACTTTTTCTATTTCATATATATGTTTGAAGAATGAAAGTATATATGTTCTTGCCTAAAATTTTTTATTTTTTTTCTTCTCTAAAATCTATCTCGGCTAACACTGATCATAACTCTAATTCCCAATGAATCGCCTCCAATCCTTTTTACGATTGTATTCAACTTGACAAAGCCAGGCTTAGGATTCCTCTATTGAACTGAAGTTGGATAAGCATATCGACTATGATCTTGATTAGCAACACTAAACTCATCCCAAACCTTGTACACCATTTTTTTTCTTCTCTAAAATCTATCTCGGCTAACATTGATCATAACTCTAATTCCTAATAGTTCGCCCCCAATCTTTTTTGCGACTATATTCAACTTGACAAAGCCAGGCTTAGGATTCCTCTATCGAATTGAAGTTGGATCAGCACATCGACTATGATCTTGATTAACAACTCTAGACTCATCTCAAAACTTGTAAACCATTTTCAAAACTTGATCTACTGCAAGTACATTGTGTTTGAATAAGAACTCATTCCGAGCAAAACCAGAGAGCTCGGGCTATAATAAAATACAGACCTTATATATCCTTATCTAACTTGTTTCTCCACACCAAGAACCATCCTGAGAAAGACAACAAGCCAATGGTCTGAATATCCATGCCTAAAAGAGAACCAAACTAGACATTTTTCGCCCAATCACAATCCCTCCATATGACAGACTGTCACGATGCTCTTCCCATATCGATCACACATTTCATCAGGAACCATATTTCTTCTAGAAAAACAGGCTTTGTTGATAGATTCTTCTCTATTTCCCTCCAAATAAAATGTTTAATTTTCATAGAAATCTTCAATCTCCATAAACATCACTCATTATTGTCTATCTCATTTGAACCACTATGATCACCACTACACACATCTCTTCTTCTTCCATCTCCAAATAATTTGGAATGTACGGGAAAAAAACTTATTATCGGAAAAAATATAGCATATATCTTTTTTGTTTTACTATTTAAGTAATACATCAACAAATGAATAATATCATAATTCTATATTTAATTTTACTTAACTTGGAGTAGCTTGACAGTAGGAAAAGTCTAAAGTCCTAACCGCAGCTAGAGAATCTTACTTGAGCGAAATCAGCCGAGATGAGGATCCATATTAACTTCTTGAAAAGGGAATAGAAGACATTCTCAGACCAGAAAGGAAATTTTAAGTTTCTTTAGATAGATTCGCTTTTGAGGTTGTTATATAATAGAATCGGTTGTTGAAGAAGGAGCTCTTAGTACGGTGGATGCTATCAAATGAGAGTTTCCTATTGATGTAGAGAGAAGTAGGTGTATTAAGGACAAAAAGACGGGGTTTTCGTGGAAGGTTTGAAGGCAGAATCCACAGCTATTGAATCCACTGTGTGACTTAGGCTAGTTGGGATATCTTAACTTTTTGAATCTTCATCTATAGCATCCGATTACTAATTCTTAAACTGACACAAATGCATATTAATTTATAAAATATCATTCATAAAAAAAATTACCACGATTCAAAGGCTAATACAATCAATGGTTTTGATTTATCAATCCGTAAATAATAAAATTTATATCTAATTAATACAAGTTGATAAAAAAAAATATAAAAGAATCATCATTTAATACAACTTTATCAATCCATCTTACTTTATGCTTTATTGTCTTACTCCATTTGGTCATATCTTCTCTATGAACTTCTTTCTATTATGATTTATTCTGAATGCTATATTCTTTTCTTTTAAAATATATTTTAGAACACATTATGCAATATGTACTGTATTTAAATTTTAATTATGATACATTTCAAACATTATATTTATTTTTTTAGAGTAAAATTATAATTATTATTTACCACATCATAGATAAAATTAAATTTATTTAATAAAATTTATTTTTATTTTTACGTATATATATATATATATATATATATATATATATATATATATATATATAAAATATTATTTTTAAAATATAAAATTCTGGTTTCACATCATATACATTTTTTTTATACATAAATATAAGTTTATGTCATTTTTATTTTTAACTCATTAATTAATAAATCATATTATCAAAATTTATTTTAAAAATAATATTTTAATATAATTTATTTTAACTAGATAATTCTAATTTTATTTTAAAAATATAACTAATATATTTTAATATTATATTAACTAGTGAATTAATTTTTAATATTATATTCAACAATAAATTATTTCTTAATCATATATTAAATATTAACCTTAAGAATAACAATATAATAGTATTAGTATAACAATATCAATTATCAATGTTAAACTCAACGACTAAAATTTTTAAAATATTTTGATATTAGTATATTAATTAAATTCTAGGATAGTAAAAATTAAGAGAAACATATAAAAATATTTTATTTAATGTTATTCTTAAATATTATAGATAAATACTAAATATTAAAAATTTATTAAATCTTACTATAAATTTAATTTTATAGTCAAAATAATATCTACGGCCCCATCCATACACATTGCTACCCATCGACAAATTACCAGAATATGAACTCGTATGCATAATAAAAGAATAAACAGAGACAAAAGATAAGGAAGAAAGCAACAATAACCACTCCTGAAACTTGAAGCCAATGGAGCATATTTACAGACTACAAAAAATAGGGAAAAAAAAAGTGCCACTCAGTTCGTGTTTCTACCAAAGCCACCAAAACCAGGCACCATCACGGGCTGAGAGCTCCAAGAGCCAAACAGAATCAGCACTGTGCAGATTCTGCCTCAGTCTTCCCACCTTCCAAACTAGTATTAATAGTAAGGGGAAAAAGGAAAAAGAAAAAAGAAAAAAAAAGGCCTAACAATGGGACCATGAAATAGGGGTTGAGGTGGTGGTGCTGGTGGTGTAGGGAAGGTTTGGTATGAAGCAGTGCTGTTGCTGCCATTGGGGCAATCCTTTTGCAAGATCAAACCCATTCCCCTGCCAATTCCCTTGCTCTTGCTCTTGCTCTTGCTCTATACTTCCTCTACTGCTGCTGCTTTCAGCGGTGTTGTCTTCAATATCCATTGTTTCTATTCCATCTTGTTCTGTCTCCATCATCGTCTCTGCTTCCCCAAAACTTGGATTATATGGAACCCATGGAACCACTGCCATGCTACTCCTCCTTTCACTACTTGCTGCTTCTTCTTCTTCTTCCTCAGCTGGTTTTATGGTCACACCGCTGCGCCTTGACCTAATAAATTGATCTGTACAGTGCACCACACAGTCACTTACAATCAGAACCATCTCTTTCAACAAGAAAACTGCTATATTGAATCAAAAAATCCAAAAAGGAAAGCTTACTCTTAAAATCAGAAATCAAATCAGAATCAACAGAAACAGAGAAATTGGAGTAAGGAGAATATAGCACGAATTGGTGTGGGTTTTCAGGCTTCTTATACAGTACAATTGCTTTCTCTTGGTTCCACTCTGAACCTGAACCAGAACCAGACACCTCTTCAAATCCACAACCTGACCGCAATTGATTATTAATTTCCTTAATTTCCTGTTCCTCCATGTGCTATCAAACAAACAAACAAACGAACAATTTCTTTTTCAATTCAGTTCATTCTATCCGTACACACGAAAGAAGAAAAAGAAAGAAACAAAAACTAAGGAACTGCCGAATTAATACTTACGAGTCGACGAATCTTTCTGGCCGGAGAAGAAAGAGAGAAATCGGAGAAATCATCATTACTAACATCTTCAACTTCCTTTCTCTTTATCCTCATGGGTAACACCTTATACTGTGCCGCCATTACTGATTAGGATTGCTGTGAGAGTTCAATTTGTGGCGAGTTTTATTTAGGGAATGGGTTCGTTCTAGAAAGAAGGCTTTTAGATTGTTCTGTTTTTCTCCAGAGTCTTCCAGAACCCAATTCACCCCTACGACTCGACCAAGAGTTTGAACCGGCTCAAAACTGTTGGTTTATGATTCACTTAAGAGAAAGAGGAAATTACACGGAACACGCTCTTGTTTTTCCTTGTTATTTTTATACATTGAGTTTTGATTTTTTATTTTTATGCTTTCTCTTTTTTCTTTTTTTCTTTTTATTTGTTATGGCAGTATTATTTTCTTTTTTGTCTTTTAGCGATTTTCAAACTCTTTTACGATTTTTTTTCTTGGTACTTTTTGTTTTTCTAATTTTTTTCTCCTTTTTTCCTTTGATTTTATCTTTTATTTTCTTTAAAACTAAGACTAATAATTATTGACATGACCAAATTAAATCAGGCATAGTTAAACAATTTAAATTTAAAATAAACAGGTTTAAGCCATAAACGGGCCACTATAAATAAAACTAGATTTAAACGATATGACTTATCTAACCCGCGGTAACACAATTAAACATATTTATTTAAAATAATAATTAATATAAATATCACTTATAAAGATATAATTATGTTTTAAATTAATAATTTAAAATTTAAGTCATTCTATAATTAAATAAATATATTTTTTAAAATTCTAATAATTATTTTTTTATTTAACGATAAAATTTTTAAAATTTAATTTATTAACTGATCCATTTAGCCTAGTTAATAAATGTATTTGTATTTAATTTTGATGTTTTGATACGATTAATTAAATGAGGCCTATTTGAATTAGCCATTTTTATATTATACATGTATCTTGAACGACACGATTAGATACAACACGACACGAATTATCAGTTCTATTTGAAATTTTTGACTGATACTTGAAAATCAATGGTTAACTTATTCATGCAAAAGGTGTTTTTCAATTTTGAATTAAAACATTGAAAAGGATGATGCAAAATGCAAATTTTCTGTTAAAAAAGAATATTGGTGTTATGTCTTCAAGAAAAATAAAAATCAGACGGTGATGGTGATGCTTTTTTGCTCTATGTTAATTTTGATTTGTTCTTTCGAAAAGCTAAAGTCCTTTGATAATATAATACTCTTTATATCAAAATTTATGTATCTGATATTTTTTTCTCATTGTCCGTTGTGGTGAACAAAAATATAAAAAAAAAAGTCAATGTTTGTATATGAAAATAAAATAGAAGATGATTTTAAAATGAGAATGAGAAAAATCAATAACAATCAGAATATGATATATCTAAATTATACTAGTTATATATTCATTATATAATTTTTACTGTTTCTTTGAAAATCTATTTTATATTTCTTAAATTTTTTTAATCTATTATTGATTTTTTTTATTTATATTAATATAATAATTAATATATAAAATACACATTTAAATTCATATATATTTTTGTGAAAAGACAAGAAATAAGAATATAAAAATAAAAATAAAAATTCTAAAAACTAAATCATGAATATAAAATATATAAAAATAACTTGCAATATGCAAAAGTTTTATTAGTTCAAGTTAATAAGTAATAAAAAATAACTATATATATATATATACACGACACGAATTATCAGTTCTATTTGAAATTTTTGACTGTTACTTGAAAATCAGTGGTTAACTTATTCATGCAAAAGGTGTTTTTCAATTTTGAATTAAAACATTGAAAAGGATGATGCAAAATGCAAATTTTCTGTTAAAAATGATAGAAATTTTGATTATAAGAAGAATATTGATAATTCCTCTTCAAAGAAGAATATTGGTGTTGTGTCTTCAATAAAAATAAAAATCAGATGGTGATGGTGATGGTGATGGTGATGCTTTTTTGCTCTATGTTAATTTTGATTTGTTCTTTCGAAAAGCTAAAGTCCTTTGATAATATAATACTCTTTATATCAAAATTTATGTATCTGATATTTTTTTTCTCATTGTCCGTTGTGGTGAACAAAAATATAAAAAAAAGAGTCAATGTTTGTATATGAAAATAAAATAGAAGATGATTTTAAAATGAGAACGAGAAAAATCAATAACAATCAGAATATGATATATCTAAATTATACTAGTTATATATTCATTATATAATTTTTACTGTTTCTTTGAAAATCTATTTTATATTTCTTAAATTTTTTTAATCTATTATTGATTTTTTTATTTATATTAATATAATAATTAATATATAAAATACACATTTAAATTCATATATATTTTTGTGAAAAGACAAGAAATAAGAATATAAAAATAAAAATAAAAATTCTAAAAACTAAATCATGAATATAAAATATATAAAAATAACTTGCAATATGCAAAAGTTTTATTAGTTCGACTTAATAAGTAATAAAAATAACTATATATATATATATATATATATATATATATATATTATATAATATATTTATATATCAGAGTTAAATATATTAATAAAATTAAAATAATAAAAATTTGATTTTAAATATATATCTTTTTTGAAAGAAATAGGACATATAAATTTTCTTATTTATTAAATTAAATAGAAAAAACTAATAAATAATACTCTACATATATAAATCAAGTATATCTATTTTAAACAAATTCTTTTAGATTTAAAAAAAATACATGCTTATTGTATACTTTTATATACTCATAATTTACTTTTTACTATCCACTTTAAAATCTTTTTTATATTTTTATATTAATATAATTTTCAGTTTAAAAATATTGTACAATTTTCAAAACTAATTTTATGGTTTTATGATTTAAAAAAGGTAGTAGATATTCATTATATACTCAGAGTATGTACTATGTAATGTTAAGTTTAAAAAGTCTATTTGAATATAAGCTGAATATACTCATAATTTATTTCGATGATATCTTTTCTATACTCGAAATAAACTTGGTATAAATCATCTAACACGATATTCACATTTTGCTTCTCCAATTTGCTCAACAATAGTTTATATTATCACGTTTGCTTGGTTGTTCTAATTTGAAATGTTTTGATTTGTCCAAATATTTTTAAGAATTGTTCTTGATTCTTTAGTCATTATAAATTATAAATTTGTCCTCTTTGAATTTAACGTAAAGTAGTTGTTTTATGGTTGAATTTCTGTAGCAGTTCTACATAAAGAGTATTTAGTGAAGTAATTTTTTATCTTCTTTAACTCTATATAGAATAGGAATTTGTAATCGTGGATTACCATTTTTAACTTGATATAGAATTTGTTATTGTGTTCATTGTTGTAGAAAAACAAGTATTATGTCTATATATCAAAAAATATAAAATATAATTTTAAAAAATTGAGTGGAGAAAATTCAAAGAGAATCGGAGTATTATATACCTGAAATAAACTCATTATATACTTAGTATATACTGTTCACGGTATATTTTGAACACATTTTTAATATCTTTTTAGAAAATAAGTTTTTTTAATATAATGTATCATTGATGTATTCTTTTTATATACCTATTTTTATATAATAGTCAATGTATAAAACATACAAAATGGTATGAGATTGCTATTAGATGTATGTCCTAAAAGCCAATTGGTTGCTTTTTGGTTCATACATTGTGATATTATTATGTAATGAATATCTTTTTATTTAATGACAATTGTCTATCATTCTTTTTTGTAATTATATAATTATTGAAGGAGTCCAATAATATTTATTAAAGACTTAATTCTCAAGAGTTGAGAATATGAGTGATGGATGATCTTTAGAATAAGTATTATAAAATAGTTCTTAGTTGTAGGAGTAAATATTAGATATCTTTAATCCAGAAGACCGACGTAATATGTTTAACCCTATGATTAGTATGGGATACTAATTTATATAGAATGGTGACTCTCATGCCATTTAGTATGATCTGCTAAGTTAATCATTATGAGTCACTTGTGAGACAAGTAGACTGAACATGACTTGAAGAAATAATGAATCACATGGATGATTTACTTAAGTCACTAATTCATTATTAAGTTATGATGGTGTAATTAATCTTTAGATCTGAGGTGACAGAGTTGTCTCATGAATATATAATTGGGATTTGCTTATGCTTTAGGTATCCATTTCATAACTAGAATAGGTACTTGCAAATAGTGGCTCCAATTGCATATGCATGAGTGCAGGTGTTCATCAATAAGGAATCCATTACCTTAAGTAAACAAAGAGAATATCCTATACGATCCGATAACATCTTGACTAGGAAATCCTTGGACGAGATAATTATGAATAATGAAAAAGAAATTTTTGCATTAATCATATTTAGTCGAGATGTATTCTGGATTTGGTCATAGAATCAAGTTAGTGGATTTGATTATTCGAATATCCTCACTTGAGTGGATATTGTTCAATAGAAGGATTTAATTACATGGTAATAAGAGTTATTTTTGCTTGAGTTAATATTTGCAAAGTATCAGTCGAAACTTTTATTTTATTTTATTTTATAGATTTATGTGTTTGCAAATTTTAAAAAATAATGGTGGATTAGAATTTATAATTTGAAAAATTTGAAAAATTTTATATTTTTAGTTTTCTTATCAAATTTATTTTTAATTTTTTATTCTTAAAAATAATTAAAAACAATCGAAAAACTTTATAACTCCATAAATTTATAGCCTTACTAATACATAACACTTTAAGCCTCTGAATTTTCATTTCTTATTAAAATATAAATTTTATATTCTCGTCTATTGAGTCTCACGATCTCTAGGATTTTTTCTATTTTCCTTCTAACAAAGTCTTATTTTAATTTTTGTAAATAATTAACATAATAACTGGTACATTACAAGTACGTCCTTCCTGGTCCTCTCGTATTAGGAAAAGGCCTTCTCTCAATGCTCTAACACCCACCGGATATGGCTAATGCTCGGCTTGATGCTGAGCTTTGACCGTGCCTGCTTAGCTGCATGGGATTTACTGTGTTGGGGCCTTACTATACTCCTTAATTAAGGGAGGAAGTTAAAGAAAAATAGATCAAATGATCTTTCAGCGGTCCCCTTCATAATGTATTTTTCTTTCATGTTCTAAAACTCAATCGTGATTTTTCCATCTTATAATTGCTTATTTTATAATAAATTTATTTTATTTCATATAGCCCTATTCATTGTTGGTTTAATATTCTTTTATTTTTATTTATTATTATTTTGAGTTTTTAGAATCACATTCTTAAATAGTTTCTTACTAAATATTCATTATGTTATAAGATATTAAATTTAGTTATTATTTTTCATTCTTTTAGTAATACTTCAATCAATAAACTTGAGAGGCTCAATCAAAAATATTAAAAGTTTAATTACATGTCAATGACTCTTCACCTAGTTTGTTAAAGATTTTTCTTGAAGTTTTAGGTAATTGGACGATTTATAGAAATAGAAAACCTCTTTATAGTCATCCACTTAATATTAAATAAAATTTATAATTATGAAAAAGTTATAAATTAATGAAGGTTTGAGTACTAAAGTTCCTTTTCGAATTTAATACTTAATTTTGTAAATGAGATAATATATACCAAAGATAAAATATGTTAATATGTTATATTATACAAAAAAGAACAATGAGACAAAACAATACAACAATAAGATAAAAAATAATTCAACAAATATTTTTTAAAATAATATTTATAAATATTACTATATAAAGAAATACTTTTTTAAGATGGTATGTACAAAATCTATTTCTATTTATAATAGAAAGGTTATTCTTATATAAAGCATCACTATTCCTGCTACATGTGTGTTAAACAGTCGTTATTATTATTTTGAATATAAAATTAAGTTTATAGATAAAATTTAATATAATATTCAATATTTAATATTTAATATTATTTTTAATATTTTTAAAAATATAAATTAATGTTTTTAGATATTTTCTCAATTTTTTAATATTTTCATATTTTATTAATATAAAAATATAAAAATGATTTTAAAATATTGATTAATTGATTTTAATATTATACAAATTAATACTATCAATATAATTGATATTAATATTTGTAGAATTAGTGATTATTATATAATTAAAAAATAAATAATTAATTAATATAATATTTAAAAGATATAATTTAAAATTTTACTTTTTAGAATTAAAATTATTGTTTAATTAAAAAATTAATTAATTAATTAATATAATAATAAAAACATATTAATGTACTATTTCCTATAATAGAATTAGAACCATTATTTAATTAAAGAGCTAATTTACTAGTTAGTATAATATTAAATTATACTTATTATTTAATTTTTAGGATTATGAGTGTTTAATTAGGAATATAACTTATTAATTAATAAATTAATAGAATAAACCAAAAATTATACATATATTTGAATTTTATGTGTTAAAAATAAATATACACGCTAAATTATACGCACACATGTTAAAAAAATTTAGGTTTTAAATATTAATATTATATATATATATATATATATATATATATACCTAAAAACTAATCCAACTAATGTTTATACCTCAGACTTTAAGAACTTACAAAAATAGGCTCAATATATAATAAATTTATATTCATACAAAACTAAAAATACATATATTTTTATTTCATAAACTTCCAATGGAAAGGCAAAAAAATTGCAGCACCAAATAAAAAGAAATTGCAGTACCATATTAAAAGACAATCACAAAAAATCAAGTAGCAATCTCATCAATAATAAAATAAAATTACAACAACAAACAAAAAATTGAAAGAGTTGAAACTTCTTTGATGTACTTTAATCAATTTTTGAATTTCATAAGAGATAATCCAAACTTCTTCGACATACTTTGATCTATTTGATATTGTGTTACTTTGAATTTTATTATATCAAAATTTTTCAAAAAGAAACACAATATATAATTTTTAAAATTATAAAAGATAAATATTGGATTTCAAAACTTAAATATATAAAGAATTAAATAATTATATATATTTTACTAAAAATTTAGAAAATAGTATATATTAAATATCTATAGGTAATATTATAAATATATAATTTCAAGATTTAGTAAATTTGTCTTTATATTGTATGAATATAAGTATATAAAAGGAATATATCAATTATACATCATATACGATCAACAGTATATACTAAGTATTTAATAAGTTTATTTCAGGTATATGATACTTTGATTCTCATTGAATTTTTTCTATTTAGATATTTTTTATATATAATCATAATACTCATTTTTCTTCACCACGATAAACACAATAATAAGAATCAAATTTAATATCAAGTTAAAAATAGTTATCTACCATTACCAATAAAAGACAATGCAAGCCCTTTATTCTATCTAGAATTGAAGAAGACAAAATATTACTTCACTAAATACTCTTTAATGCATAACTATTATAAAAATTCAACCACAAAATAACCATCTTGCATCAAGTTCAATGGGGAGAAATCTACAACTTGCAAGAACTAAAGAATCAAAAATAATTCTTGAAGATCTCTTAATAAATCAAAATATTTTATATTAGAACGACTAAGCAAATGTGATAATAAAAACCGTTGTTGAACAAATTGAAAAAGTAAAATATGAATATTACGATATATGACTTACACCAAGTTTATTTCGAATATATAAAAATATTATCGAAGTATATTCAGCTTATATTCAAATAGATTTTTATATTTAATAATATATAGTTCACTCTAAATATATTATGAGTATATAATGAGTATCTACTACCATTTCTAAATTATCTATATTTTTGTTGCATAATATAAATTCTAATGAATAATTTTGACCAAAAATAATATCTATCAACTAATTATAAAAATTATTTTGGTTACACAAATTTTAATTCATAAAACCAAGTCATCAAATTGAATTTAGAAGCTATTGTTATTTCTTAAATATGATTATCAAGTTGTTGAATTATAAAAATAACTATTAGATAAATACAACACATATATATATATTAAACAACTTATAAAATTATAATATCAAATAGCTAAATGAAGTATAAAGCAAAACTAAAAAGAAATAGTATATTCAAGTTTATTTTGAATATATAAAGGAATATTATTGTGGTATATTCAAAGTATATTCAATTCATATTCAAATATAATTGTATCCAAAAATATATTTGATGAAAAGAAAACTAATACATTTAAACTGAAGTAATAATTTTTCTGCATATATATAAATCATTCATAACAAATTCAAATAAATAAAATTTAACTTAAAATATATCTAAGAGAAAATGATTACTACTTAGTATCAGAATAAACAATCCTATTACTAAACCAATTAATAATACCATAAAAATTACTGGTCCATCAATGTACAATATGTTAACAGAAAAATTTATAGGACAACTACAACTAGTTTTTCCCCCAAATCTTCTTTGGCCTATCCACCTCCTTAAGCCTATTATATGATTTAAACTTACTATCAAAATATTTTTCTTTTTTGAATTTCTATAAGAGAACAATATGATCACAAGTCTCTTCTAACTTTTATAAGCTTATTATTTGAAAACTATATCTACACATGATCTTTTTCATAAAAAAGAATAGTACACATGTCTCAGCATCCATTTTCCAGATTCAGATATCGAGGGAATTACGGAAAACCCTATGATGAAAGTTACTACTTTTCTTGAAATTTGAGAGACCGAGGACAAATAAGTCCAAGTTAGAACTAGAAAAAATTAAATTAGAATCACTTTTCTAGAATCAATTTGGATTTAATTGTATGAAAGAATTAACTTTGAAGGGTAAAATGACCGTTTTAGAAAGTTCAGAGACCAAATTGCCACAATTTTATAAATTTTTCAGCCCTCAGAACTAATCGGCTCTGCATACAGTCGATCAGATTAGCATATAGCCGGTCAGCTCTACAAAGTATCGATTAAGCGCCGTTTTACACATATTTTTGACATTTAAACACCCAAAAATATAAAAATAAGTTTCTAGAAGTGATTTATGATAATTATTGGAATTTTTAAATACTTTTTATGATAATTGTTTGAATATAAAAGATTTAATTCCATTTTTGGATATTAATCTGCTAAATATAAAGGATAATCTATAGTTTTGTATTTTCAATTAATTAAGTATTTATCTATTTTTCTAGGGTTTCCTAACCCTACTACTATAAATAGAACATGACACATTAAGAACTAGCTACATTCCTTAAGGAATTTTTTAAGCTGCACTCTTATTTGCTCATTTTATACACAAAGAGTTAGTTTTTGGTAAGCCACTAAGAAAGAATCCTAATTTAAGGAAACTCATTTAGAACGACAGAAGTTTTTATATCTCAAGCAGAACTGGATTCTTAGCCTATCTATGATTCAATTGTTTCCTCACCTCCTAAGACTCGCAAAACAAAAATATACGGTAACAACATGAGGGTTTCCCTATATCCACATCATCAATATTCTTTTCTCAACTGGCTTTTTTTATGTTTATGTTACTTATGAATCTAGAAACATGATTAGGTTTATTTTCAAATGAATAATCATGATTTATATGGTTTGATTAAGGTTTCTTCCTATTTAATATGTTGATTTTATTGAGTTTTGAATATGGTATTTTGACATCACTGGATTTTGAATTGATTAGTTTAATGATTAGGGATATATAATTAATTTGTGTTTGTTTGAATTAGATTTTTAGGTTTGTCTGATTAAGTTGGAATCCGCCTTAAAATACCATATTTGCTACTGTCAAGTTTGATTTTTAGGATTTATATATTTTTGAGTTTTTTTGTTAAATTCTATGTGTTTTTTATGTTCCTTATTTCATTTTACATATTTTAATCATCTTTTATCCTGTATGCATGTAAAAATCAGTTTTTGAGCATCGAAAACTGGAGAAACTCGCAAAAAGATCTTTTAAGCCTCCTAGAGCCGATCGGCTCTATGCACCTGTCCAATCAGCTGTGTACACTTCTAGGCCAAATTTTTGAATTTTGATATATTTCCAGCGATTTTATGTTATGTATTTAGTATTTAGGTATTTTTGCTTTGTTTTTAGTTTTAGGAAAATGTTATAATAGTTATGAATGCCAAATAACTATAAAGTGATTGTTTAATTAAAATTTGGACACATAGACCCTAAGGTTAAAAATTGGACCCAATATAAAAATTATAGTCTATTAGATTAATCAGATGATAATTAAGCCTAACTTAAAATTAATGTAGACCTAGTAGGCCGCCTTGTCATATTGTAGTTATTATAATTGGATTATAATTAGGTTTAAGATCACATAGTTGGGCTTTTGTATAAAAAGTAGTCCATATAGGCTTAAAGGCTTAGAACTAAAACATAACTTGTAAATTGGGCTAAGCTGTGAAGGTCTTTTGCATAATTAATTAGTAAAATAGATTAATTAAATTTGGCCAAGTTTAATAAAATGGGCTAAATTTAGGTGGACCTCACATATTGTAGTACTTGATGCGTAAAAATATGATTGTTGCATTCATAGGCAATAACTAGTTAAATAATAAAATTAAAGATAAAGATACACAATTAAGAAAATTGGCTTCCGGACCAATCTCTGGACGTGGCGAAGCTTTCTTATGGAATCGAGAAACACCATTCAATTAGATAAAGTGTCCTAGAAAATTACCCGGATGGGCGCTAGTCTTTGTGACTAGTGGCGACTCCTATATCGGTGCTAGTCTTTGTGACTAGTGGCGACTCCCATATCGGCGGTAGTCTTTGTGACTAGTAGGAACTTCCATATCGGCGCTAGTCTTTGTGACTAGTTAACGTGTTTCCAATTAGATTGAAAAGCTTTGCAGTGCTATAATTGCTAAAAATATTTGCTAAAAACACTTAAATGCGCTTTTGATACCGCCGCCCATAATATAAAAAACTAATAAAATGCAAAAAAAAAAACCAAGAAAAGCTAGAAGATCTAATAAAAAATCTAATAAAATTTACTATCTAAAACTTTAATTGTTCAATAACATGATCTTCTCATATCATATCACATTAATAGGAAAAAACGCAACTTTTGTTCAAAGATTTAACGAATAATTAGAATTATTAAGCAATAAATCCCGACACGGAACCTATAAAGGCTATGACGACTGATACTGATAAATCTTGAGCTAATCAAATGGAAGAGGAGGAACAATAGATGGCGATCAGGAAATGGAAACATAAGAAGAAAGAAAAATTTTAGGTTACACTCTCTAAGAGAGTGACGAAGCCTCTGGAATTGCCAGGGTCTAGGAAATTCTAGTACCCAACATGTTTTCAGATCCTATTGTCATTCTTTAAGGCTTGATTTTATTTGCCTTGCTAAGCCGATGATTGATTTTGACAGTCTCCCAACTCACTTCTTGTCTTCTTTAAATCTCTTCTTGGTGTCTATGAATCAGCGCTCTCCTCCATCTATTTGGATTCTACAAAGGTATGATGCTCATGCTCCCTCTAATGTTCTCTTGCATGAGCAGCATGTCACTTTTGATTTCCTTCACTATAATTCTATGCATAGAATCAGCTTTGTCTGAGCTAGCATCTAGATGAATTGTCATTGTAAGCTTTAGTTTGAGCTGAGTTGGGTAAAGCCTTCTTCTCATGCATGTTGGATTGTCATGGGAGATTTTAACGCAGTTTTGGGTGTAGTTGAGAAAACTGGTTGTCCTTATGCGCCTAGGTCTTGAATGGAATTTAGATCTTGTATTGATAATTGTGATCTTAATGACGTTGCCAAAGGGGTGTTGTGTTTACTTGGTGCAATGGACATCGAGGTAGTAATAGAGTTGAGAGTAGAATTGACAGGGTTCTATGTTCGGTGATCTGTTCAATCATTGGAACTCTATTTCTAATGTGGCGCTTTCGAGACATCACTTTGATCATTGCCTCTCATTGCTCTCTTTTGACAATGCAGTTAACCGGCCTTTTCCTTTATTTCATTTTCAAGCCATGTAGACTTTGCACACTTCCATCAGAGATTTTATTACTACGTCTTGGGCTCAAACTTCGGGTTTTAGTTCTCCAATGCAGCATTTATGTGGCAAACTTAAGCAATTGAAAGTTGCTAAAAAAATGTTGGAATAGGGATGTTTTTGGACATCTTGATTCTAACATTTCCCGGGCTCAAGTTAAATTGGAAGATATTCAGAATCGCATTTCATTATTTCGTATGATGGAGGATTTACATAAGCAAGAACTTGAAGCTCATGAGTCTCTAGATCTTCACCGGAAACAACAAGAAACTCTACAAGAAAAGGAGTAGGATCAAATGGCTTCAGGAGGGTGATAGAAATATTGCCTCTTTTCATGGTTGCTATGCTCAACGAAAGGCAAAGAATGGTATTCACTGCTTACAAATTGATGGTAACATTTCTATGAATGCAACTGAAATTGAATACGCATCATTGACTATTATGCTTCTTTATTTTCAAGTGTTGGTCATGATTCTACCAATTTTCATGTGATCAAAGAAGTGGTTCCCAGCTTAGTTACCAAGGCCGAAAATAATGATCTCATCAAATGTCCATTTTTGGACGAGATAAAGGCAACCGTTTTTAACATAGACCCGAGTAGTGCCCCTGGCCCGGACAGAGACCTCTAGCATATTTTATCAAACTTATTAGGACATAATCAAGTCTGATGTGTGCAAGGAAGTTCAGAGTTTTTTCCATTCGGGCATGATTCTTCCTGGTCTTAATTCTAATTTTATGGTGCTTATTCCTAAGAAGTCGGATGCCATCTCCATTGATGCTTTCCGCCCTATTGTCTTGAGTAATTTCATTTTCTAGCTTATCACTAGGATTTTTGCTGACAAGCTTTCTCTTATTGCCACGAGAATTATTTCCAAGTTTCAGTTCGCATTTTTGAAGAACCCTTCCATTGCGGATTGCATTGCAACTGCTTCAGAGGGTTTCCATGTATGTGGTTAATCTATTGAAAAATAGGGACGTGTTGGTTCCTTGGCTGCACAGACCTCAATGGACCAAGTGCTTGTATGTTATTTCTGATATGGAGTTTGTGGTCTCGCATATTTACAAGGAGGGGAATGGTGTTGCCGATAGCTTGGCTAATGTTGGAGTTTCTTCTTCCAGCTTGCAATGGTGGGATTCTTACCCGATTTTTTTTGGCTCTTTAGTTTATTCAAACTTTTGTTGCAGGTAGAATTTTTTATTCTCTTAGTTTTAGGCCTTTCCTTGTTTTGCTTATGTTGTGTTTCCCTAGTTCTTTTCTGTTCCTTGTTATGACATCTATTTTGTTAAGATTGTTATACAAATTCAAGAGGAAAAGTAACCCTAAAACAAAGAAAAGAGATTGTTATAATCTAACATATAAAGGAAAGTAAAAGACTATACCACTCTTATAATAATTAGAGAATTACAATATTTAACATCCTCTCAAACTCACGATGCGATAGAACCAAGCATCGAGAGTTTGTCAGACAGAAAGCGAAAACATGAAGAGGTTAAACTTTTTGTAAACAAGTCTGCAAGCTGTAAGGAAGAAGAAACAAAAGGCAATATCAAGGTGCCATTCTGAAGGTGATGACGAGTAATATGACAGTCGATTTCGATACGCTTGGTCCGTTCATGAAAGACTGAATTATGAGCAATCTGAATAGCACTCTTATTATCACAATGTAAAGGAGTCGGTTGCTGCAAAAAAACACCCATATTAGCAAGCAACCATCACAACCAAACTATTTCACAAGTAGTGAAAGCCATAGCGCGATATTCAGCCTCTGTTGAGGATCGAGAAATGATGTCCTGCTTCTTACTTTTCTAAGAGATAAGATAATCACCTAGAAAGATACAAAATCCAGTAGTTGATTTGCGGTCAGTGGGATCACCGGCCCAATCAGCATCAGAGTAAGCACATAACTCTAAAGATGAAGTAGATGAAAGTAAGAGAGTCTGAAACTGAGTGTCATAGAGGTATTTCAAAATGCGAAGAACAATAGCCTAATGAACTGTAGTAGGAGAAATAACAAACTGACTGATTATATGAACAACATATGCAATATTAGGACGAGTGATAGTAAGATAAACCAGACTTCCAACAATAGTCCGATATAGACTCGGATCTGGCAGTGAAGAACCATCAGAAACAGAATAACAAGTGTTGAGCTCAATCGGAGTATCAGCAGTCTTATTATTAGAAAGGCAAGCATGCTCAAAAATATAAAAAATATACTTAGATTGAGAAAGAAGATACCCTTTTGGAGAAGAAGCAACTTTAATACCCAAGAAGTAACGAAGGGGACCCAAGTCCTTCATAGAAAAATAATGAGTCAGTTCAAACTTTAACATACTAATCCCAACAACATCATCACCTATAATAATCATATCATCAACATATAGAGAAAGCAAAATTTGACTAGCCGAAGTACTTTTGATAAACAGTGCAGAATCATAGTTGCTAGGATGAAAACTAAGTGAAGTAATCACAGTAGGAAACTTCTCAAAGCAGGCATGAGGAGCCTGTTTGAGACTATAAAGGGCCTTCCTAAGTTTACAAACTTCACCAGGATGATGATCAAGACCAGGAGGAGGAATTATATAAACTTCTTCGTGAAGGTCGCCATTCAAAAAGGCATTTTTAATATCCATTTTGTTTATATCCTAATGGCGAATAGAAGCAACAACAATAAGAGTTCGAACTGTAGTCATTTTAGCAACGGGAGCAAAAGTCTCCTCATAATCCAAACCATATTCCTGAGAATAACCCTTAGCCATTAAACGAGCTTTATATCTTTCAATAGACCCATCAGACTTAGTTTTAATCTTATAAACCCAACGAGTTTTAATCTTATAGACCCAACGAGAACCAATAGCATTTACCTGCAGGAAGGGACACTAAATCTCAAGTATGGGTTTGATGAAAAGTGGTTAGCTCCTCAGCCATAGCACGCTACCAAAGAGGATCAAAAATTGCTTCTTTGAAAGATAAACGCTCAGAAAGACGATGAATAGAAGCTAGAAAAGAAATAAATGAACTCGAATAACAAGAATAATCAAAATCAGATTGTTTAGTGGACTTACGATTTCGTACAAGATAGTGAGGTTTGATAGTATCCGCAGTCTCAGGAGATGATTGGGCATAGTATATAGTAGAAGGGCCAATAGAAGTGTCAGGAATGCCAGCAGAGGGTAGCTCATTAATATCAGTAGCAAAAGGGTCAATATGGATAAGATCAGACATAGATATATTGTGAAGGAATTGCAAAATAAGGAATGTGTTCAAGAAAAATAACATGACGAGAAACGTATAACTTATGACTGAGTGGATCAAAACAACGATACCCTTTTTATCCTGCACCATAACCAAGAAAGACACATATAGTAGATCAAGATGTTAACTTATTGCGTTCAACATGAGGAAGAAGAACAAAACATGTAGAACCAAAGACACGAAGAGAAGAATAATCTGGAGGATGACCATACAATCTTTCATGGGGAGACAAGCCAGAATTATGGGAAATAGGAATTCTGTTAATTAAATGAACAGAAGTAAGAACTCCATCCCTCCAAAATTCACTAGGAACACTAACAGACAACAAAAGTGAACGTGCAGTCTCAAGAATGCGCCTATGTTTTCTTTCAGCAACTCTATTTTGTTCAGGAGTATCAATGCAAGAAGTTTGGTAAATTGTACCATCTAAAGCAAGTAGATCCTTAAAAGCATGAGAAGTATACTCTCCTCCCAAATCACATCTAAAACATTTAATAACAACTGAATGTTGGGTTATCACAAGAGATCGAAATTTATTATAAATGCTAAAAAAGTTTGAACAACGTTTCATAAGATAAACCCAACAATAACGAGTGCAATCATCAATAAAAGATACATAATAATGAGAACCCCCTTTTATAGAAATAGGAAAGGATCCCCATATATCATAATGAATAAGATCAAAAGGAGCAACAGATATAGTAGTGCTTTTAAGAAAAGGCAATGCAGTAAAGTTTGTTAGTTTACAACCACTGCAATCAGAAATATCATGAGTTTTCAAATTTTCTAAAGCTCCTATAGAAACTAAAAATTGCAAAGGAGAGAGGGAGACATGGCCAAGGCGAGAATGCTATAAATAAAACATAGACGAAGGACTCAAACGAAAGGATAACAAATTCACACCAGGAACAGCAGCCGCGGTATGAGGAGTTTTAAGCTGATCTAATATATAAAGTCCTCATTCTCTATGGCCGATCCCAATCATTTCTTGAGAATTTGGATCCTGAACAGAACAAGTAGAAGAAGAAAAAGAGACTGAGCATCCAGTATCATATATCTGACCAACAGAAGCAAGACTGAAAGCAAGACTAGGAATGTGATAGACATTAGATAAAGATAGAGAAGGCATAATAACCGAACCAACACCTTGCAATGGCGTAGGTCTACCACTAGCACTCATAACAGGAACTGAAACTTTAGGGGTTAGAGAAGTAAATGATGACAAATTAGGTGACATATGGTTTGAAGCACCAGAATCTAAAATCCAGGAAGAAAGGGATATACCTAAAGGACTAGATGACAAACCTATTTGAGAGGAAGTAGACATGGCATGAGGCTGAGATGCAAGAAACTACCGAAACTGCTCGATCATTGATGGGTCCAAGGAGGAGGTTGATAGTGCATTGTGAGGACGAGATAGAAGAGGAGGTCCATTGTGGAGAGGCGGTGGTCGATAAGGCCACTGATGAGACTGCTGCTGCTGCTTTCCTCTGTCCAATTTCGGACACTGAGATTTCTAATGACCTTTTTGCTTACAGAACCAGCATTCATCACAAGCAACAGATCCATATGGCTTGCATGAGACTTAAAGTTTAATCGAGGAGACATGGCAAAAACAGATGGAGTAGAAGGTGAAAAAGCCTCTTTTACAACCAAAGGCTTAATACGAATTTCTTCAGCCAAAAGCTTACTAACAACAGAGTCAACAGAAGGCAGTGGATGACAATGTAGAATAGACTTGCGAAGTCCCTCAAACTTATCACGAAGAGCCATTAAAAACTGTACTAACCTCTGCTCCTCTTTTCGTGCAATATAAGCCCTTAAGGGTCGTAATTCAGCAGATTCTGTGAGAGCCAATTGATCCCACAAATATGTGATAGCATCATAAAATTCCTAAATACTCATAGTTTTCTACTGAAGAGCACGAATGTCAGACTCCAACTGGTATTGTTTTACAAAATTAGACTGTGTGTACAATCTAACTAGATGATCCTAAATCTCCTCAGCTGTCTCATATTTTGCTAACTGGGTACCTATCGAATGCTTAACAGAATTATTGATCCAAGTAATTATTTTTGAATTATCGACCTCCTATTTATCTAATAATGCCACATAGTCCGTCACTGTGCCATCTTGAGGCTTAACAGAAGCACCAGAAACATATCCCCACTTTTGTTTACCTTTCAAAAAAAATTTCATCACATAACTCCAATATGCATAATTTTTATCATCTAATTGAACACTAACTGCTTGAAAGCAAATCATCTCTAACTTCAGCTATAACATAAAAGAAACAAAATTCCAACAGAAATCAACAATCATCAATTAGTCAAAGCACAGAGAAATGCAACAATTAAGGTAATAATTTTATTCTCTTCTCTTCTATACTTGCATTCGATGAGCAGTCAAAGCACAGAGAAATGAAACAATCAAGAAACCATCACAGTACAAGATAACCCACTGATGGTTGCTATCTATGCAACTACAATCTAAAGCAGTATATCTATCGATGCAGTCTAGCACTAATGGAGAGTATCAAGGTCGTATTCCTCGGGAAAGTGAAAGCCCAGAGTTACTCCTTTGTTCTTTGTTATATTAACCTAAAATGAATGATGAATAATTTCTAAACTAACTAATAGCTACAAGCTAAGTTCTAAGGGAGATGCAAGAATAAATGGATAAATGAAAGAACCAAGACAAGAAAGCAAACTCAAAGGGAACCTAAACTGGTTAGCAATCAAACAAAAGATAAAGGATTGATGACTTCAATTATGCTACCCGTGGACGAATTCTTAACTGAATTCGGTTTCTCTCTCGAGATAACCGAATTTCTAAACCTAATAACCTAAAGCTGGAATATATTCCTAACGATTGATTCTTAAATTAGCATTAAGCTTTAATCTACTTCTATTAAGCTTTATTAATTCTTAATCCGGCTAGTTAATTATCCTTATCTCTAAGTGATTATTAACCAGTTCTTGCTATTCAAAATTCTAATTGCCAAATGGACTTCTCAATCACATAAAGCAATCTAAACACCACAATTCACAACGTCTCATGAATAATGCATTATCTTATTAATACTGAAAGCAAGAAGAATACAAAACTAACTCAAACAATCCAACAATATAACATTAAGTCAACATAGTAAAGAAATCCCAATGGATTTAATCAATCTAGATAAACATGTTCATTATCAAAACCTACAAGAATTCAATTACAACAATGAATAAAGGTAAAGAAACCCGATTACACCCTTGGATAAGAGTAAACAGCCCTAATTCCTCTTGCTCGAATTGAATCGATCCTTATTCCTCTTGCTCAAATTGAAACCAATCAACGAACCTCGCCCAATCTTCAATCTTTGAAGGGAATCCAATTGAAACCTTGGTCCAAGTCTCCTTTTTCCTTGGTTTCAGCTTAGAGAACCCTTAGAGAGAGAAATATTAGGGTTTGGGACGTTCTCCCCCCGTTCTTTTCTTTCTTTCTTCTTGCTCTTTCTTTTAATTAATTCATCCTACTACCGCAAACATGGCTGTGTTGATGCCCGTGTTGGGAATACGGGTTGATACTGATGGGCGTGTTTGGAACACGGCCCCGTGCTAATGCCCATGTTACTCTCTGTGGTCGTGCTCCTTAATGCTTCTTTCTCTTTGATGTCGGATGCACCCAACACGGCCCGTTTTGGTGCCCGTGTTAGGAACACGGCCAGTGTTAAAACTAACACGGCCATGTTCAGATTAGAGATGCGCAAACTCGACTTGTTTCGGCAACTTTGACGTCCAATTCTGCTCCAATTCTTCCCTTTATCACTCTTTGACTTCTTTTAGACCTAAAGCACACAAACAAATGAATAGGGTGAGTGTTGGGACCAATTCACATCCAAATTTATATAAAATCAGCCTTAAAAATCCCATTTAGATGTGTGTATTCCACGTACATCAAATAACCCCACACTTAGCTCATTGCTTATCCTCAAGCAATCAAAAGTAAAATAAGAAAAATAAACCACTAAGGAACAACACTTACACTGATAAACAAGCTAGAGAGCTCCTGCACATATCCTTAACAAGCATAAGTCAAGCAAAAAGAAAGAAAGCAATCAATTCAAGTATCACAACCAAGATGCTAATGATTCACAAAATACTATCTCAACAAAATTATTCAGAACCAACTCCTCACAAGATTCACTCTAAATCACTCAAAGTGTTTAAAGGGTAGTGTTTAATCGCTCAATGCATCAAATATTGCCTTACTTACTATATGCTTGCTCTTAAATCCTACTCCTACCACTTATGGAGAGTCAACAACCATGTCAAGAGGTCTTTATAAGAGTTGTAATGGGGATTAGGTAGGGTAGGTAAATTTGATAAGAGTTGAACCTATAGTGTTCTGCAATGAGATAAATGACCTGCACACAAGCCACAATAATTACAAGGGATAAAAAATGAATAGTAGTCCAAGGTGGGAAATAGGAATCAAGTCAAAATATAAACTCCCAAAACCAATTAAACAATTAGCTCACTTACTTTCTTTCTTTTCATCACCCTTCCCTCTTATTCTTCTTATTATTTCTTTTCTTCTTTTTTTTTTGAAATATATAAGGGAAGAAACATTCACATAATATAGTGAATTTCTTATGGATTGAAGGAAGCTACTACAAGTTTCCAATGCTATTCCCAAGACAAAAATTTCCAATAAAAACAACTCATATGCAAAATCATAACCCAAAGCAGAATAAAACTAAGTGGTAATGAAATATGATAAAAAATGGTGAAAGAGGGGTTATCTACAAAATCAATAAACGAATGAAGGCTATTTGGCTAGAATGAAAAACCTAAGTGCCTCTATCATACCAAAGTGTTAAACTCTCCTTGTGGCCCTCATAAGCATTATCGAGCAAGTTCTAAAAGTAAAGATAGTAATTGGCACTCTCAAAAAGAAATAGATAAAAGCATGTAAAGAGTATACTTACAATTGAGGCTCAATTTCTCATAAGTGTGCTTTTTGAGTAGGTTCCAAACAAAAATCATCAAAACAAAATTAAATAAACCAAAGCAACTTAGTGCAAAACTCAAACTAATTAACTTACATTCTTCCGCAAGACTGAGCACTATCAGTTTTACCCAATCACATGGACATAAACAGGAATTCTAAATCAAGTCAACAGTAAGAGCATTGAAACAAAGTGAAAGATTTTCAAAATTTTACAAAAAAAATTGCACAAAGAGTAAAAAAAAACTGAGATGGGATAAATGAAATGCGATATATACACTAGAAAAGGATCTAAATTTCATATACAAAACAATAAAAGCATGAAAACAAGTGTATATAAATATCACCACCCTACACTTGAAGGACACAATGTCCCTAGTGTACAAAATATAAGAAATGAAAAAGGAAAAAGAGCTATTACTGCCCTGACTATGGCTCCAGAGTGAAAAGAGGTGCATCATCAGGGATATCAAGGCGCTGGCTGGTCTGTGGTGGAGGAGTGGCTGCTCTCTGAGGGTCGGAAGTAGTGTCACATGCAGGAGCTGGTGGATCAGCAGGAGCAGCGTCAATAGGAGGCTCGTCAGGCTGCTGTGATGAAGGGTGCTCAGTCGGAGAGGGAGGGTCAGCTGGATCATCCGCTAGAGGGATGTCAAAATGGCTATGTGTTGGAACCCGGCTCTATGGACAGGCAAGGGCATAGTTTGTAGCAAAAATATCATCAAACATGTCATTAGCCATAGAGGCCTCTAGCCTACCACCCTACTCAATCAGGGCCTGAAGCATAGCCCTCTGCCTCTCAAACTAAGCCATCATCTGGCTCTGAAACTCAGCCTGACGTTGTAAAAGGTCCTGCTGAAAAGCCTCTTGTCGAATGAAGTGTTGCTGCTGCTCCTCCGCCAACCTCTGTACTCTAAGCTGTAGCTCTATAAACTCAATTGGGGAGACTCCTAAAACAGCTGATGAAGACCCAGCAGGAGCTGAAGTAGACGGTCTAGAGGAAGACTCTGGAATATCAGAAGAAGAGGGTGGAACATCCTGTGTACCAGGGGCTCGTGGGGCAAGTCGCTCCTCTCTGAGTGCTGCTAAGAGAGCACTCCTCAGTCTATACTCTGGCCCTAGCGGACTTTGCCTACGAGTCACCATCCCCATACTAACCAACCGGGGAAGTCCTAACGTCTCCATCACCCCTAGCTCTGTCAAATGTGGTATCGCCTCCTCTAAAACTCCTAAGCTTCTAGCCAGTCGAGTAATGTAAGTCCCAAAACAGAAAAATACCTTCTTTGAGTTATTGCAGAAGGCATTGATCTGTCTGGCCAACAAGTATCCCATGTCGATGGACTGGTGCTGATGCATGCTGTAAAATATAAACAGGTCCGGTTGGGTAACTATACCACCACTATCTCCCCTGCTAGTGATGGTCCTAACCAGCAATGCATGCAAGTACCGCAGTCCCTCAGGCAAGTTAGACGCCTTGGACTGGCTGGCACTGTACCCCTCCGTGTCATCAAAAATCTCGACCCACATCTGCAGATATGACATACCAGGCGTGTGTATACAGTGACTATAAACCTCCCCAGCGACATCCTCGACAGTCCACAAGCCCAAGTGTACCCCAAACTACTGTACACTCATCGTGAAAGTCTACTATGCTAATCTGAAACTGATCGCATCTGGTTGCTGAAAGTCCCGCAACTGGCTCTGCAAAAAGAAAGTGCTGGCAAACTCCACAGTCAACTCCCTATATGTTGGTTCAACTATCTCAAAGACATGTTGAAACGGGGGCGTCTCAAGATATCAGCAGACTGCAGCTGCAAGTCTGACGGTCTCTAGTGCTGGCCAGTCTATTCTATGCCCCTTTCCTAAATCTTTATGCCTCATCGATTGATATCTCTGCTCGAAGGTGGGCTGTCCTTGGAAAAGTAGGAATCGATGGCGCCGCAGTGGTCTAATTTGGCCTGAACTAGTCGGTGCAGCGCTTGACGATCGAGAGAAAGAGGAACCATCGGTCCGCCTCCTCTTGCAAACTCCTGATCCTCGTCTGATGGACATGGTACTTGAAAAAGAAATTTTTTTAATACTAAGGATCAACGAAATTCTGGCAGCATAACGGCATAAAATGGACAAACCAAACGATTTAACTCGATAAAATTAAACCGCTCAATGTCCTACAAAGAAAATTCAATCCACAACACTGCCAACCAATGCTAACCAATTAAATTTTCAATTCATCCATATGAAGTTTAACTTCGCCATAATTCATCACAAGGCAAACCAACAAGTTAATATAGAACAGACACAAACAGAGTCGACTACATATGACAGAGCCTATTGTTTAGCGGCCAGCAATAATAATAAAGAGGAAAATAAAGAATTAATCACAAATATGAATAATGGTAGAAAAGAAAAATGGAAAATATGAACAAGTTAAGTATATAAACTAAATTAAAGAAAACAAAAGAAAATTTAAACACAAATATGAATGTAAATCCATGCACCAAATAAAAAAATATATAAAATAAAAAAAATCCAAACACAAATTTGAACACAAAGAAAATACAAATTCAAACTAATATCAAAATAAAAAATAAAGAATGGAAAATAAAATTGGAGGGAACTTACTTGACAAACGCAATATCCAAAGCTTTCAAGATGAGAATAAAAAAGGGAGAGAGCAAGAGAGGAGAGAATTGCAAATTTTTTTGCCATTTTGAAATGAAGTGGTATATATAGGACCTAACACGATGGCCGTGTTCATGAACACGGTCTGGATATCGGGCCGTGTTAAGTGAATTTAAACATGCTCACTTACCAAATTCTATAAAACGCCTGTATTTAGGAAACACGAGGACGTGTTGGAAACACGATCGGGCATAAATTCCCGTGTTGCCTTCTGTGAACGTGTCCTTCTTTAATTTGATTTTGCACAAATGGAACATGGTCCATATTGTATCAACACGGGGCGTGTTGCCAACACAATTTAGGGTTTATGGTCGTGTTACCTTCTGTAAACATGATAGGCTAAATTGTGTTAGCTACAATCTAAGGCAGTGTACCTATCGATGCAGTCTAGCACTAATGGCGAGTATCAAGGTCGTATTCCTCGGGAAAGTGAAAGCCCATAGTTACTCCTTTGTTCTTTGTTATATTAACCTAAAATGAGTGATGAATACTTTCTAAACTAACTAATAGCTACAATCTAAGCTCTAAGGGAGATGCAAGAGTAATTGATAACTAAAATAACTAAGGCAAGAGAGCAAACCCAAAGGGAACCTAAACTAGTTGGCAATCCAACAAAAGATAAAGGATTGTTGAGTCTAATTATGCTACCCGTGGACGAATTCTTAACCGAATTCGGTTTCTCTCTCTCTCGATAACCGAATTCCTAAATCTAATAACCTAAAGTTGGAATCTCTTCCTAACGATTGATTCTTAAATTAGCATTAAGCTTTAATCCGCCTCTATTAAGCTTTGTTAATTCTTAATCCGGCTAGCTAATTATCCTTATCTCTAAGCGATTATTAACCAGTTCTTGCTATTCAAAATTCCAATTGCCAAATGGACTTCTCAATCATACAAAGCAATCTAAACACACACACAATTCACAACGTCTCATGAACAATGCATTATCTTATTAATACTGAAAGCAAGAAGAATACAAAACTAATCCAAACAATCCAACAATATAATACTAAGCCAACATAGTAAAGAAATCCCAATGGATTTAATCAATCTAGCTAATCATGTTCATTATCAAAATACACAAGAATTCAATTACAACAATGAGTAAAGATAGAGAAAACCCGATTACACCCTTAGATGAGAGTAAACAGCCCCAAATCCTTTTGCTCGAATTGAATCAATTCTTGTTCCTCTTGCTCGATTTGAAAACCAATCAACAAACCTCGCCCAATCTTCAATCCTTGAAGGGAATCTGATTGAAACCTTGATCCAAGTCTCCTTTTCCCTTGGTTCCAGCTCAGAAAACCCTTAGGGAGAGAAAAATTAGGGTTTGGGACGTTCTCCCCCGCTCTCCCCTTTCTTTCCTCCCTTCTTTCTTTTAATTAATTCCCCCTGTCACCGCCAACACGCCAGTATTGATTCTCGTATTCCCAACACGGGCTAGTGTTTATGCCCGTGTTACTCTCTGTAGTCGTGCTCCCTAAGAACTACTTTTTCTTTGATGTTTGATGCATCCAAAACGGCCGTGTTGGGAACACGGCCAGTGTTGAAACCAACACGGCCATGTTCACCTTCCTCATACTCGTACTTAGCTTGTTTCGGCAGCTTCAGCGTCCAATTATGCTCCAATTCTTCCCTTTATCATCCTTTGACTTCTTTTGGACCTAATGCACACAAACAGACGCATAGTGTTGGGACCAATTCACATCCAAATGTCCATACAATCAATCTTAAAAATTCCATTTAGATATGTGTATTTTATGCACATCAGAACATGTCCCCTTAAAGTTTATTTTTCTGCAATTAGGACATGATCCGTGTTGATCAACACGGTCTGCATCGATAAATGTGTTGGTAACACGTTCTTGAACACGCCCATATTAAGCTCCAAAAAATGCAAAACTTGAGATTCTCAGCACTTTCTCACTCTTTCTCACATACACAACCAATAAGTCCTTAATTCATACACTCAACATAAATAAAACTTAATAAAAACAAACTGTAAAATCTAATCAAACTAAGTTCACAATGAAAGGGTAGAATATTAAAATTGAAAATTAGAATTTGGGGTGCCTCCCAAAAGCACTTCTTTTTTATGTGATGAGTCTTCTTAGCTGGACTCATGGTGAAAAGCAAACGGTGGGGATTGATGACCATCCATCCTTCTTCCAAGCAAATGGCTTCAAGTATCCGCTTAGAGGACTAATCGTCAAATTCCTCTTCCCGACGGTCAAGCAAGCTGCCAGTATAATGGGCAGAACTCACTCCTCATATATTTGCACGTAGTCATGATGCTCTAGGGGCTCTTCCAATTTGAAAGCTGGAGTTTCACTAATTGGAAGGATCGACATTTGGGCAATTTCTTCAAGAATGTCGATGGTTTTCTCCAATCTTTGGCTTGGTTCACTTGCTAGAAGAAACTCGAGCTCCTCCAAGACTTCTTCATTGGACAACTCGTGTTCATCTTCCATCATCGAAGGGACTTGTGAAAAATCACCAAAAATTCCTTTAACTGCAACTCAGCATCATCAACTGTACATTCCTGTTAATAGTCTTTCAGAGGAATCATGTTCGCCTCTTCCTTTTCTGGTTCCATCTCCATGTTCAAGAAATCGTCCTGCACAGAAGCATCATCGTCAAACATAGTAGATAAACCAGAAAAATCCTCACCTGAACGCAAAGTGATGGCGCTCAAATATTCCTCGGATTCAGTAGCGTTTGATGGAGTTCCCTATTGTTCTGCCGCTAGTAACTTGAAGATCAAGCCTACTTGATGCTTTATGTTCTCAATTGAGGCTTGTTGACTTTCAAGTACCCTCTCTGTTTGTTGGAATCTATCATCAAGACTTGCAATGAACCTCATCATCAGCTCCTCTGACACTAACTCTTCATCTTGAGTTGAAGGTGCAAGATTAGGCTGCTGATCTAGTTGCTGAAATTCTGGTGGTTCTTGGCCATCTAAGATCCATCCAAAGGGTGAATGAGTGCTTCATTCTTGATTGTAGGTGCTTCCATACGAGTCATTTGGCCAACTTCCCGTATAATTCACCTGTTCATAGTTATAAGAACAATGAGCAACATCACTATACAATGGACAATCATTAATCAAATGTAAACCACAACAAAATTCACAAAAAACTTGAAATGAAAGGATAGGAGTGGAGAGTTGATCGGTAGCCCTGCAAAATGATTCCACTCGAGCTTCTAAAGATGCACGGTTATCCTAATTTTTAGCACTCTCTTGGTTCTTGATTCCATTTTCCAACGTGTCATACAAAGAGTTTGAATTTATCATTGAACCTCCTTATCATTTACTACCTGAATCATAAACTTAAACTAAATAAATATGTACAAATAAAATAAAATAAAAAATAAATAAATAGATAAAAACCATAAAATAAAATAAAAAAATGCTAAATTAACAAATAGCAAATTTCACTCTAGTTTTCAAACATTCCCCGGCAACAGCGCCAAAAACTTGATGGTTGCTATCTATGCAGCTACAATCTAAGGCAGTGTACCTATCGATACAGTCTAGCACTAATAGCGAGTATCAAGGTCGTATTCCTCGGAAAAGTGAAAGTCCAGAGTTACTCCTTTGTTCTTTGTTATATTAACCTAAAATGAATGACGAATAATTTCTAAACTAACTAATAGCTACAAGCTAAGTTCTAAGGGAGATGCAAGAATAAATGGATAAATGAAATAACCAAGACAAGAAAGCAAACCCAAAGAGAACCTAAACTAGTTGGCAATCAAACAAAAGATAAAGGATTAATGACTCCAATTATGCTACCCATGGACGAATTCTTAACTGAATTCGGTTTCTCTCTCTCGATAACCGAATTCCTAAACCTAATAACCTAAAGTTAGAATCTCTTCTTAACGATTGATTCTTAAATTAGCATTAAGCTTTAATCCGCCTCCATTAAGCTTTGTTAATTCTTAATCTGGATAGTTAATTATCCTTATCTCTAAGTGATTATTAACCAGTTCTTGCTATTCAAAATTCCAATTGCCAAATGGACTTCTCAATCACATAAAGCAATCTAAATACCACAATTCACAACGTCTCATGAATAATGCATTATCTTATTAATACTGAAAGCAAGAAGAATACAAAATTAACTCAAATAATCCAACAATATAACATTAAGCCAACATAGTAAAGAAATCCCAATAGATTTAATAAATCTAGCTAAACATGTTCATTATCAAAACCTCCAAGAATTCAATTACAACAATGAGTAAAGGTAGAGAAACCCGATTACACCCTTGGATGAGAGTAAACAGCCCCAATTCCTCTTGCTCGAATTGAATCGATTATTGTTCCTCTTGCTCAAATTGAAACCAATCAACGAACCTCGCCCAATCTTCAATCTTTAAAGGGAATCCAATTGAAACCTTGGTTCAAGTCTCATTTTTCTTTGGTTTCAGCTCAGAGAACCCTTAGAGAGAGAAAAATTAGGGTTTGGAACGTTCTCCCCCCGTTCTTTTCTTTCTTTCCTCTTGCTCTTTCTTTTAATTAACTCGTCCTGCCGCCGCAAATATGGCCGTGTTGATGCTCGTGTTGGGAACACGGGCTAGTATTGATGGGCGTGTTTGGAACACAGCCCCGTGCTAATGCCCGTGTTACTCTCTATGATCGTGCTCCTTAATGCTTCTTTCTCTTTGATGTCGAATGCACCCAACACGGCCCGTTTTGGTGCCCGTGTTGGGAACATGGCCAGTGTTAAAACCAACGCGGCCATGTTCAGATTAGGGATGCGCAAACTTAACTTGTTTCGGCAACTTTGACGTCCAATTTTGCTCAAATTCTTCCTTTTATCACTCTTTGACTTCTTTTGGACCTAAAGCACACAAACAAACGAATAGGGTGAGTGTTGAGACCAATTCACATCCAAATGTATATAAAATCAACATTAAAAACCTCATTTAGATATTTGTATTCCACGCTCATCACCCGTAAACAAAAAAAGCAATCAAAACAAGCTCAGGAGGCAGAAGAAGAAGACCAAGTTACCTATGAAGATTTACATAAGCTCTTCAAAAATCGACTACAGCAAAACTCAAAGACCACTACTGCAAATTCGAGCTCCTGTAGACAGACGCGTCAATGGTCGACGCGCTTAGTCGCGTGATGATAGTAGAAGTACCCACGTGAACGACGGCTATCGAATCGAACTGTGAACGACGGTTGTATCGCATCGACCTGGTTACGTTTCAGTTCTGAACGACGAACTTTCCTCTGCCAGCAGCAGACCTGGTTACGTTTCAGTTCTGAACGACGAACTTTCCTCTGCCAGCAGCAGACCTGGTTACGTTTCAGTTCTGAACGACGAATTCACCGCTCATCGTCTCTGTCGAATTCATCGCTCATCGTCTCGGTCTAAATAAGAACTCAACTTAAACGAGACTGACGATTTTTGAACTACTGATGTTGGGTCGATGACTACTGCTGGGTTGGTGACCTGCTGCTGGGTCGAATTCGCGGTGACTACTGCTGTGTCGATTTTTGAACTGCTGCTGCTGGGTTGATTTCAACTGACGATTTCAACAATGGGTGACTGAGGTAATTTGAAATTGGCTCTGATACCATATTAACATTTGAAAGAAGATTGTTATACAAATTCAAGAGGAAAAGTAACTCTAAAACAAAGAAAAGAGATTGTTATAATCTAACACACAAAGGAAAGTAAAAGACTATACTACCTTATAATAATTAGAGAATTACAATATTTAACAGTGCCAACTTAGATGGTGCACCCACTGATAGCTTCATCTAAAGTAGTTTTCAAGCAAACATAAAAATAGGATCGGCATTACTATAGAAAAGTATATAGTATATTTTTGAGTATATTATAAATAAATTAATGAATATTTACTAATGTTATCATTATAGTAATTAAAATTAAAATAATAATAATAAATATAAATAAATAAAAAGCATGACATGAAATTCAGGTCTTAATGTCCATAAGTAATGGCCAAAATTTTCTTAGACTCCTTTCATTCTTACACTTTATTTTCTCTTACTTTTTTAATTTTCCAACTCTCAAATCACATATACACATTTTTTTTTTCTCTTTGGCTCTCTCTATTATACTTTGAAAACTTGAAATTAGAGACAATAAATTCAGTGAAGTAACTATCATAAAACAACAATAATTGTTGCAAATAATGAAGAAATCAAACAATTAACTAACTGGATATTTAAAGCATAATCTTAGTCTCTTTTGTAAACCACCATTAACAGCAACAAGAATGGTGGTATCTTCATTGGCGAAAAGCTCAGATATAAGAGCAACTGGAAGCAAATTGAAGGAAAAAAGAAAAAGAAAGAAATATCAAAAGAAATTTACGGTGAAAAATCTGGAAAGCAAAGGTAAGAAAAGGGCAAGACACAAACAAAAAATACAAGACCAAAAAAGCGTAAAAAAAGAAAGGAGATTAGCAAAAATATAAATCTCCAAATATTCCATAAAAAAAAAAAGTAAATAAAGATAAGCGTATACTGTAATTTCCTAAAAAAAAAAAAAGAAATAGAAAAATCTAAAGGCTCAATTAACGAACTTGATAAAGCTTCTTGCGTCTTAAATGGGGTTTGACGGTGCTTTAAATAGCGTTTGGAGTGCGCGCGGCTAACCGACGTTAAGCAATGACTTGCTCTTTTTTGCATGAATTCAAACAATATGGCGAGTATTCTGATCAATCCTGTTTCGGCTTGAACTCTGCCTCTGTTACTACGTTGTCAATAGTTAATTTCAATGACGACATGCCCACATTCTTCCCTTGATTAAACCACCTTTCAGGCATTGTTTCCTCAATCAGATCAAATATCCTTAAAAGCAAGCTACTTGTGCAAAGATGCAAAGCCACTAGGCTGAAGCACTCTTTCTCCCTGAAACAAGATCCTTCACCTAGATGCATAGGATCAGCAGTAATGCATGTTCCTGGGTCGGGGATTTAAGAGTAAAAGGCACAACTAGAAAAGGTAAATGGTGAGACTCTAAAAGTCACTTGACAGCAATCTCAGAAAAGCACAGGCAATTTCATACTAGCTCATGAAGTCAAATTATGAACTACAAAAACAAGCCCTTCAGCAGATCTTCTCATTGAACCTGTGAATTACCCTACTCGGAGGACTCGTACCAGTCACTTAGAAAATAGAGGTTCAATAAAAATGCATTCACCATTGATCAGCTAATTACAACACTTGTTTTCACAAGTGAGAAGCTGACGAAGAAATAAACACAGTAGTTACGCTTTGCACAACCAAAAAAATGGCCTCAATAATCGGTTGCTGCTTTCAACTTAACCTGCTTTTAGCCATACATCAATGGGCATTTTTATTAATATCAAAAGCACGTCTTACAACAATGATCCTTATAAAGGAAAATGAGCATGATCTTCCTGCAATTGACTAACTAATAACTTTGAAAAATGTTCTCATATTTAACAAGTCATAAGATCTCCACTCTAGCCAAAACGCAGACAATAATAAAAAAAAAAAAGGAAATGAAAAAATTAAGAAGAAAAAACAAAGATCTCAATGCCCGATAAAGGCAGCCAAAGCAAAACTGTAGTAAGCAGGTAACCATGTTGCTCTATAATGAAATAAAGACAACTCTGAAACCTTTTGTATGGTTAATTGTTCCATATGCATAGATGTTGTCTTCTATTTAATTCTTTGAAGGCATGGGCACTCATGGCATTATCTATAATCTGCACCAACTGCTTCGAGGATGGACTTGAAGCCGTCCCTTTCCAAGCACTCAGCCAATTCAGTCTGCAACAAATTCACAAAATGAAACACAACTATTGAATGAATTCAAACAACATTAAATCTATGATCAGAAAAACCCATACAAGTATTCACTTTGATAGAGTTGGTTCCAAGAACTTCGTACTAACAGATTGCTAATGGATGACAAACGGAGGACCTAAAGCATGACCACTCGGGCAATGCATTTTTCAATCAGAACTAGAAATGTTTTGACCCAACAGATTGGTAATGGAAGACGGATGGAATGACTAAAGCATTACACAGAACAATCCATGACTCAGTATGACTAGTGAAAATCATTTTTCAATCGGGAGATAATCAGAAACTCATATCACAACTAGTTTCTTTTTTTCTTTTCTCACAGAATTCCTTCGGCCCCAGATTTTAAAAGCATACCAGAATAGTACCTTTATTTGAGGAATAAGGGCAGGTCCACCATAGGCAAATGCTGTATAAATTTGAACGAGAGTTGCTCCGGCTCGAATTTTCCTGTATGCATCCTCACCACTGATTCAAAGGTAAATAAATGCAAGTGATATGAATAATTCATAAAGCTGTTATTATATCCATGTCTAGGTGATGGAACTGATGAAGATATAATCTAATCACCTGCTTATGCCCCCGCAACCTATTAGAGGAATCTTTCCCTGATAACAAGAAATATTTAAACTGTCAAGAACTTATCCATAAAATTAGACATTAACTACTAAAAGAGGAAACATATTAAGAGTGCAAGCATATGATAGCCTCTTAAGGAAAGGCCCAAACATTTCACTGAAATAAGATATATGCATCTTTCGTATAAAAGAAGAGAGTAAAATAAAAATCATATGAGAGGAGCAACCTGAATCAAATCAACTTTCAACTGAATTCATACTTCATTCTATTCAATAATGTACAACAATGCCTTACATACCAAACCAATATGAAATGGAAATAAAGATTGTTAAATCTTAATAATGATAATCTTCTAACGGATGTCAAGTATAAACAATTCAATATTCATCATGATAGCAATACTTCAATTCAGTCAAATTCTTCTACATCATCTACTCTCCCTAATAAAAAGAAAACCCTAAACTATGAAACAATTCTAAGATTTGAGTTTTGTCAGCTATTACTAAATACATAAAAACCAAAGTTCCATGATACATGACAGACAAACAGGGATCCAGTAGACAATTAGATGGAGAACAATGTGTTTCTCTGCATCTAATTCGAGTTGATTGTATATGTATATGCATGTGCGAGCTCGTTAACTTTTCCACATATAAATAAACAAGACTCGGAGCACCTCTACAAACAGAATTTAACTGCGAGGCAGATTCTTTGGCCATTTCAAACATTAAGAATGAGGTAGAAATATATATACAGGATTTGCTCACGACATGAGAATAGGTGAGGGAGATTCATTCATTATTCTATAACATTATAAACAGCCAGTAAGTATGGACAGCACTGTTTATGGTAAGAGAAAAGGATGAGGCATGTAAGTTTAAAATCAGGCAGTAATTGTTTAAAATAAGAACTGCATTTTCCCCAATGGTGCACTATAGACTGGATTTGGAGTAACTCCAACCACAAAACAACCAATCCATTATAATGAAGACGCCAATTGACAAAGCTTGATGCATAAGAGTTTATCAAAAATAAAAAGAAAGAAAAAAAAAGAAAAGAAAAAGAATAACTAAGACAAAGAAAAAAATCATTGGACAGTCAGGATACCCTTGTCAAAATATACATCTCTTTTAAGATGTCGGTAGAAAGATCGAAAAGAGGTTTGCCGCTTAAACCTCCAGACTCCTCAGCCACTGGATATTTCCTTACAAGATCTGGCCTTGATATAGTTGTATTTGTTATAATCTATCCAAAAGCCAGACAACCAAAATCAGAATCAATTAAGGAGAAAAAAATTGCATCTGATAGTCTTAATCTGCAATAAGTTGCGTGTGAAATAACAAAAGAACATCTTAACTTCCTCAATAGAAAATCCACTAGGTTCATATTCATACACTATCCTTTTCTTTTTAAGCGGAGAGTGAAGTTCAGAAATGTCAAAGATGATTTGGTAGAAGTTTATGGAATAACATGCAATATAATGTGAAGCATACTTGTAAATATTCACAATTAGTTGGAACTGACAATTTGAGACATGAAGATAGCTTTCATTAGGACCAAAATCCTCCACAGCAGCAATTGTTCCCTTCCTCTCATTAACTACACACCAGATATGTTGATAAACTAAGGGGCATACCACACCTGTTGCATATGAAACAGTATGTGACGCCCATGTAAAAGCTATATGAAATTTTAGAAGTTGGAGCCACTCTTTGAAGTAATATGCACTGAAGTATAAAATTCCCTATCAATTATACCAGCAAGAGGCATATAAATGTACCTAGAAAATCTTAACCAGAATAGATAGCTCATTTAAGGACCAAGATTTTTGAAGATCAGAACATCAATATTTACAACTAGAAAAATAGTTATGTTTCTTGATGGAAAGAAATAGTTGTGGTTCTTGACGGAAAGAAAATATACCAGTCCATCCAAGCGAAGTGCAAGAGCAACCTATAATCAGAAAGAAGAACTATAAGAATGCAATATGTGGAAGTAGAGAAAAATATTTCAAAATAAGAGAATTTACACACTGCTGCAATGTCTTCTAGGTCTTCCTTGGACAAGTCAGGTGCAATCTTTACAAGCAGAGGAGGTGGGCCCTCCTCACCCCACTGCATTTCATCACGAGCAGCTTGAACCTAAATGATAGGCAAAAGTCAAGAACTTGATTCAGCATCAGAACATAAGATAAATTAGAAAGATAACAGTAAGTTCACCCTATATCTTTATCTCTTCAATACCTTCTTAACAAGGTCCTTTAATTGTTTTCTTCCCTGAAGCATTCGCAATCCAGGAGTATTGGGTGATGAAACATTAATAACCTGCAAAAGGAGGGATTACATAATGTCATGTTAATACAAACATAACATAATCCCTTGACATCTGAACAAACAAAACACTGAAAATAACAATGCCTTGAAACACTGGTAAACTTAGAAGAAATGACAGAAGATTGTAGCTGAGGAACATCACTCCTAACTATGCTAAAAGCATGTTCAACAATGATAAAAGTCCAATATGTGCTAAACCAATCACAGATGTGCCAGTCTTATTACAAACATACAAATCACTGTTTGTTTTGATCTATCCATGCTGAGTTAATAATTCTCAATTCAGTACAACTGATGCAACCAACAACAAGCTTCTGGAAAGCAAGAGGAAAAATCAAAATAAATTTATATTGTAGTCCTAGATACAGGTTGACAATTTGAAACCCTAAGTTATTTTCAAGATATAGATGTAGGAATTTGATTCAATGTTATTCAAACAGCTGCAGACTAATGATTTATATGTTCATATAGGAATATAGTACCTTACACTATTACCAAATTTCAATCTCTGCTGGAAATAACTGGGCTACCATGTATTAGGTCTTAAAACTGAGTTCTTTTTTTTTTTTTTTCTTTTTGAGTTTTACTAGACATACTAATTGGTCATTGGGTATATTTCTTCCAATATGCAAGTCCAGATCTTATATCTAAAAAGGAGTCCAGGAACAAAAAAAATATATTTGAGTTTCAGAAAAAAATAATTACTTGTAACACTTTATAACACATTCCTAACTCTGAATAAGAATTACAGCATTTATGCTTTTGGATTGCTACATTTAAATTTTGTATAAAGCAATTCTAACCATGAGGCGAGTCTAGTGCAAGCCTTGCTTGATACAAGTCCTAGATCCTACTAGTGCAAGCCCACAAAAATAGCAATTCTATTTAATTTGCATAATTTTCCCTACTCATCTGAAGATAAAGGAGGCATATCATTCATATATGACCAATTTCCTGATATGTACATCTAACCCTAATCTAAAATCAACAAAAAATCTTCCTGGAACATCCAATATCAATCTTCATTTGTTTCATAATGATACAACTTAAAACTCTTATGGAATTCTATAATATGAATCTGCATTACAGTGTATCTCTTATAGCAAATACATGGCGTCCATTTCAAAGTTATCTCCTCTGAACAGATAGAAGGGCTATTTAACTGGCACCTATACTTTTAAGTTCTCGCTTTAGATATAGTTTTATGGAAATTTAAAATGCAAGCAAGAGAAATTAAGCCTAATTGGGGGATTGCCAATAGGCTCTGCCAGCCCCTACATAATCATGCCAAGGCATCAAGAAGAATCTACTTACCAAGTAATCAGCATACTGAGATAACGTATGAACCCCTTGTACATAATCCGCAGCAGCATCCTCACTTGTCTTGTTCTTCCCAAGATTAACCCCAAGAATGCCAGGACCAGCTTTACCTCCATGTTTGACGTCATCGCTTGGAGAAGATGAAGTGCTTGAAGTTTCATCCAACTTCCTCTTTCCATGCTGGGCACCCAATCGCTTTGCAACAGCAACAATTCCTTCACTGTTAAAGCCACAGCGATTGATAATTGCCCTGGCGAGATAGATCAGATAATTATATAAGTGTTAAAACACTTGTATAGATTCAGAAATGCAAAAAACACCATTATCACAACTTGAAGCAACTTATAATTTAAATATTGATATATTTTAAAGTGCTAAAACACTTGAACGAGATTCTTACCCTTCCTCACGCAATCTGAAAATGCGCGGCTTTGGATTACCCTCTTGCGGAACAGGGGTAACAGAGCCAACCTCTACAGAGCCAAAACCCAAACCAAGCAAGCCTTCAACAGCCTCAGCATTTTTATCAAAACCAGCAGCAAGACCTAATGGGTTAGAGAACTTTCTTCCCCAAACCTCTAATCCTAAAATGGATGGGTCAGACCTCTTCTCCCTTGGAACCCAACCACGAGCAGCAGCTGATACAGCAAGTGTATGAGCATCCTCCGCATCTAGAAGGGCAAAAAATGGATTCACAAGTTTTGTCGCATTGAATAGCCAACCGCTGCAATTAATAGCTTATGCAGAATAAGTTCCAATCTAGGCATCAAAATAACAAGTAATCTAGAGTAACCTTCGAATATGGAAATCAAGCATTAAAATACAGAAAATGTGACAGAAATGAACAAGCCAAAGCTTACATTAACTAACTTGCTAATACCCTTTTGCTTTTCTTTATTGTATTTGACATAAACATTAGCAAAAAGAAGGGGGGGGGAAGGGGGGGTGGTTGGTTGGGGGAGGGAAAAGAATAATAATGAGAGAACTGAATAAAGTACCAGAAAGTTGCTTCATCCACAGTACTCACATATGCTCCTCCAGCAATAACAAGTCCTATGGTGGCTCCCGTCAACAGCCTACCCTACAATTCAAAGTAACAAATAACTGAATAACTCAAGAATCCATTTATACGTATATTAAAGTAGAGACAGAAAGAGCTTTAAAAAGAAAATACTTTTCTGGAGAAGTGAGGTATTTTAGGAAGAGTTTCTGGTGCAGACGAGTTCATACATCGCACACCTCCAACAATTGTCCTCTTTTTGTACAGAAACTCTCTCAGTAACCTCCTCGAAGCCCTGGCAGCCATTACCCACCAATCTATCCCAACAATTTCAGCAACAACTTGAAATAAAATCGTTGGCAGAGGATATAGCTACATACAAGAGAAAAGAAAGAACAAATAACAGAAACACAGACGATACGATAACTAACGAGCATGAAGCTATTCAGAGATACGTACCAGCAAAAGGAGCTTCTATCTCTAAAGCGGCGCCTTTTCTAATTAAATTGCAGAAATGGGTTCCGGTTTCTCACTGGTAGGCACAGAAGTGAGAGAGATGAGCGACACAGGCATTACGAGGAGTTTCTTTAAAAAAAAGACAAAAAAATGAAAAAAAGTATATATTCCAAGATTTATTTATTCGAAAGTAAATGGTTCGGCGTAGGATTTTATTTATTATTTTATATTCTTTATTTTAAAAAATATCGTTTTTATAATAAGAAAATATTAATAAAAATTTAAATATTTATATATTTTATTTTTATTTTATTCTATAAATATTAATAATTTTAATATTTATATTTTAAATTTTAACTAATAAAAAAATAAAAATTATATAATTAAATATATAGAAATTTATAGTATATTTATTAAATATAAAATAAAAAATAAAATATAGTTTTCTATATATATAGAGTTAAAAATAAAATAATTATGAAATTTTATTTTTTTTATTCCCCAAAACAAAGAAATAACATAATAGAATAAAGTATACATTGAATTGTTATTTGGTAACATCCATTAAAAGGCTCTTGAACTATTTAGTATTTATTGCAACTAGCCCGTGTACATCAATTGTGTTTTATTGAGCCCCTTAACAATTATTTGTTATTTTATTAAAGACCTTTTTGATAGAAATTGAGAGTGTTGTTTTCGCTTTCCATTAAAAATGCGTGACATGAATTGAGATGAGACTAATTAGGATGACTTCGACACATTAGGAACTTATTAAGATTATTAGCATTAACTTATCTAATTGAGCGTCAATTTTTATTTATAAGAATTAAGAAAAAAACAAATCAAATTGTGAAAGTGCATGGCAGCAAGAAACAAATATGAAAAGCAAAGCAAAACTTCTTTAAAAAGTATTAGAATCAGATGAACGGTTGATCATTCAGAATACCCCAGTAGAGACCTCTAATGGTGCCAAGAATAAAGACACGTAGCTTACTGAATGCATCCATTTCTAGGAGCCCCGCTGTCTCCGACCCGTCTTTTATACTCCTCACCTCCCTTTACCTTTGCCGACATCACTTAACTGCTCTGGCATAATTTTGATTTTTTTTATAATAAATTGATTTGGTGGGTTAAGAGTGTATAAAAAGAAGGCAAATAAAACAGAATGGCGAAAAATCAATTTTGAGTCTTAATATCAGAGAGAACAAAGAGCTTATGAAAGAATCTAATGCAGTTAATGAAGATGAGAAATTAAATGTAACGGAGGAGATGCATACCGTAGAGAATATTAATGATTATATGGTGTATCAAGAAAATATAAAAGGAGTGAACAATAAAGGACAATTTCAAGCTGATACAAAGAAGAGAAAGGTAAGTTGAATAAATATGGGAAAAAGGTCTTAAAGAAGTAAAGAAATTAAACAAGAGAAGTAAGTTATTAAGCTTTTCAAGAAAAAAAAACTTAGGGTTTCTTTATGATACCTATTGAATTCAAGAGGAAGAAGAAAGTTAGATTTAGGTTCACCTAGATGCAAAATTACATGTAAAAAATGATGTGGATCTAGATTGATTTTTAAATATTAATTTAAACATCATTAGTTATTTTGGTTTTATGCTGACAATTATATGAAAAAGTTCCTTAATAGAATAAGAAATAAATGTTCAGGAGTTTAATAAAACACAATAAATATATAGGAGCTCAGTGCAATAAACTCGAATAGTTTGGGGACTTGGTAATGCATTTTGCCTTATTATTTTGTGACATGACTCTTTAAAATAAAGAGTTCGACATGTATAAAGAGAATTGAAAATGCTCTTAGAAAGATATATACAAATTATCAAATTGAATTTTTTTTTTTTATTTTGATAGTATACTTTGTACTTGATTATTATTTATTAGTATATGTTTATACCTAAATTTCTCACTAGCCCAAGCCTAGTAAATTTGTCCAGATCTATAAATAGAATCCATTTAATGTTGATTCAAATCCTGAAATCCATGGCTTTTGGCTCATATTCAGATTCCTGACTCACGAATAAATCATTTGCCTACTAACCATGAGTTGGTTTAATAATCCTTAAGGATTATTGACATGTGAAAAATGAGGAAGCGTGAATGTGGGAAGTTAGTTAATGAGTTTTTTAAAAGTTTAAAGCACGTCCTTATGAAGTGAGAAGGAAGGAAAACAAGTGCCAGCCAAGGAAAAATCATTAGATTAGAAAAGCAATCCTTAGTATAGTAAAGCAATCTGTAGTCATTAATTTCCAAATTGATCGAAGCTTTCAAGTACTCCTCAGCATTCAATTACATTTGTAAGTCGATTACTTTCTGCAATCAAATTTTTAAAGCTTTCTAATTATTGTTTCAGTGTTATATTTATTGCATCTTATTGTCAAACATACTAGACACCATGGTGAGGAGCTAAGGGGGAAATCCTTAGGGGATTCCCTTACTGTGAATCAGATCCAAAGGCAGGCTAAGGAATTTTATCAACCTCCTCACTGCGAGGAAGAAAATCCATGATTTGTTAAGACCCATTGCAGAATTGCCACCAATTTGGGGGTTTGATTCATCAACAATTCCATAGAACAACCAATCCTAAACTCAGCCTTGCATGTATGAGGCAAAACCTATTCCTCAAAGAATTCCATACACTAGAATGAACAAAAAAAAAAAACATTCCTCAAGTACTAGTTCCTTAGATGCATTTTCCTCAAACTAACTTTATTGTTGATGCGATGAGGGAAGTGATATAGGAAATTTATGGACCTAGCCTTTATCAAATAAAATTTCCTTAATTTCAAAAGCCATATCTTGACTATAATGATCAGGATAATCCTTATCCAAGGTATTACGATTCGATCTGTAAGCTCGTGATCACCGCTAAGGAATAGGTATTGCCAAAGACTACTGATACCCGCAGCAAGCTTGATAAATAAAAAATTTAAATAAAACAATTTTTTCCCAACATGCCATTATCCTACTCAATAATAGTTATCAAATATAACCATTACACATTTCCATAGACTATATCACTTCATCAACAATCTAAGTTCTTACAACACTAAAGTATATAACATGCCAAATCATATAATAAAATAAACCTTAAAATAAGTACTGCGAAGTATCTAGATAAATAAATATTCAAAAATACAATTAAGAATTACGCTGAGCCCGAAGGAGAAGAAAATTGGGCTGACAAAATAGAGAAACTGCAGGAAGTCCTAACTGTCATCTAATGAGATTGTTAGTCTCGAGAGTGAGTTAAAATCATATCATCCAATAATAAATGCAACCACCGCAATCAAATAATTATCTAAATAATTAATCATGCGTCAATATCATTAATTTTTAAAAAAATCAATTTTAATAAAAGTAGGGCAAGAACATTAGTAAACCCTAGACTTCAATTCTATTTGCCAGTAGACTCTCTTATTTCCAATAAGATTGGCGCCCAGAAAGCAAAGCTCAATCATGGTCCTTAAATCCAGTTTGGTCACTTCAATTTACTCAATGCCTAAAGAGCGAAGCTCGACCATTGACCTTTTCTCCAGTAATTTCTAAATCTCGTAACCTCAGAAAGTTGTGCTTGACTAGGGCACATCATATATATATATATATATATATATATATATATATACTTTCAATACCTTTCTCTGATTTACACCGGTGTGCATGAGGTCCTGATGCAACCTATCAGGTAGCACGTTCTACTACGATCCTCATCCCAGATAATATTAAAATTATAGCAACAACAATAATAATAATAGTAATATGAATCATAAAAATAAGAATAATATTATCTAATTTAATATTAAATGAAAAATTTAATAGCATAGGTTAAAATATATATGGTAATCGAAATGCAAGATTCACGGTAATAATAATAATAATAACGGTAATGATATCATCAATAAAAAAATAATAATAATACTTAAATGACATTGAAATTAAATAATGACATGACATAAATATGATTGATTAAATAACTTTAATTTATAGTTCAAATAATTCCTCAAGCTGCTTTTACGACTCCAGTGGAGCTGGCTGAACCGTTGGAGTATCTAATAACGGAAATAATTTAATTAATATAAAATTTCAAAATTAATCATACACCTAAACTTTTTAGAATTAGACTGCTAAAAACCCTAACTACTCCCAATTTGGAAATTCTACCAAAAGTTTAGCAGAATTTCCCTTAAAATACAGACATTTACCTTATATAGAACATGTACATAACCTGCTAAAAATACTTCTAATAATTATTAAAATTTAACGAAAGTCGGGTCACTCACATTTGCAATATTTTGTCGACTCAACAACACATCACAATTCTACAATAATAATAAATTAACCAACTTAATTGTCAAGTCCATAATTAATTTACAAACAATTTTCTAATAATTAATTAAATTACTCATAATCAATTATCTATCACATTTATCAATTAATAATTAATTCACTAAAATCATCGATAATAATATAAAGTTAAACTATTAATTAATAATAATTAGTTAACTAAATAATTACCAATAATATTGAATAAGTTTTTCGGGTCTAAAAATATTTATTCCGAGAGGAATATCTGCTACCACGCGCATCCCGAGAACATTGAGGTCAATAGCCAGAATTTCCAACAGTGTTGGAAATAAAATTCAAAGGTACCACGCGAAACTAGCAATACGAGGAGCCCAAAAATGATGTTATTTCCATATGAAGCTCACCGGAGAACACCATATCGCAAGAACAAAATTTTGCTCCGGCGAGGCGTGATCACCGGCTACTGGCAAGGGAAACGACGGGGAAGGGCTGGTCTTGGGATTTTTGTGGTCCGAGTGCTCGAATCCTGCGTGAGGTTTCGGGAAAGGCACTGGTAGGAGGCTGCTTGAGTAGTAACAACGGAGGGAAAGTGATTTCTCCCTCAAGCTCATCGATTTTTCGGTGAGAGGGAATGGAAAGGGTGGCACCGACAAGAGGAAAAGGTGGGGAAAGTGATTTAGTGGCTCATTGGTGGTGTTGGCGGTAGAAATGGAGGAAATGGGTGGTGATAGGTGAGGGAGGAAGATATATGGGAAGAGAAGAAGAGGGGGGAGAAGGGCTTGGAGGGAATTTGTCCAGTGGGAAAATTGCCCTTAGGCACCTAAGGAAGAGTCTTAGCTGCAATTAGAAATATATTAAATATTATTTAAATCTAGAATTTATTCGTTCAATTATGCTTTAAAATAGTTAAAATATTGAATAAGTATATTTTTTAAAAGTAATAAGAATATATTTTTAGCATAAAAATATATAAAATAAATATAGTGGTTATTACCCGAACCCGACCCTACTTTAAAATAATCTTCTCTATCCCGTACCCGCCTCATCTTTAATGGGGCAGGGATGGGGATGGCCAAACTCTCCCCATTGTCATTCTTAATATTTATTATGAAAATAATCAAATAAAGAATTAGTTAACACTTGATAATTGATTAATTGAATGTTAAAATATTAATTACTAAAATGCCCTCAAAATTAATTGAAATAAAAATTTAAAATTATGAGGTATAGCACTAGGGGTTATCTTATTCCGAATTTTGCTTTTGTTTTTAGGTGATGGTCGACAATCAACTTTGGAACATATTGTTAGATTCACAATCCAGTGTGGAGAATTGGTAAACTTTGAGAACTTCTTTAACTTCAATCTAAGGCTTTTTCCAAATTCACATACTGGAATTGCCTTTACTTGGTATATGTTATACTACCAAGGAATTCAATTTGTAGTTGGCAAGAGATGGAAAGGCAATTTCACAACTCACTTTTTCAAAGCAGAACTAGAAGTTTGCATAGTAAAGTTGTTTAGGATTACTCAAAGGCTAGGGGAGACTGTGGATTTGTTCATTGCACGTTTCAAAAAGATGAAGAACCGATGCAAGATTTTCTTACTAGAGATAAAGTTTGTCAAGATGGCACAACAGGTCTAGACATCAAACTGAGGAAGAAATCTCAAGGTATGGGAATTTCACGGTTTCTATGAACTGGCTACCAAAGTGTTGGAATATGAGGAGCTATTGAGGGAAGATAATTGCAGGAGGAAAAGATCCATGCGCACCTACTATGAGGAAGTCAATATACATGACATAGTCATGGCTGATATCATCTCCTTAGGATCACATATTTGTCCATTACTGGTAAGAAGACTCTAGAACTATGGAAGAAGAATTTTAGTACTAATGCTCAACCACAGTACACTTTTGACATAGGGAAGATCGAGGAAATCTTTGACTTTCTCCTGAAAAACAAGTTCATTACTGTTCCTATTGATAATAAAATCTCGATTAAAGAGGAGATGTAGGACAAAGATTATTGTAAGTATCACCCCGCTCATGGAATCATTCCATAAACGCTTGTTGGGGCTTCAGGAATGTGATATAGGATAGGATTAATCAATGATTCATCAAATTCTTAGAGAAGAAAAGTCCGAGTTGATAAACAAGGACCTACTCTCTCTTGTGGCTTCTGTTAATTCTACCACTTTTGATTTAATATCAATCCTTAATGAAAAAGAGAGAAAGTGGATTGAGGCGAGGAAGTCAATTTCAAAGGATTCACTTAAGTCAAAGGACCCAAATCCTAAAAGAGTGCTTTACAGAAGATAGGTCCCTAAGAAATTGGTGATTCAAGCTATACAAGAGATGAAGCAGACTCAAGAACCGAAGTAGAAACAAATTTCTCATAAATCAGTAAGTAAGACGCAAAAGAAGCAGCCTAGGTTCATCATTCCACCATTCATTAAACCTAGTTCAAAATGGTAGAATATGTTAGATGCCCTAAAGACAAGGAGTTGTCAAATGATCTGTGTTAATTTATACATCATAATTTATGACATATAATCATACAAAAGCATTGTTCAACTCTTTAATGGTATGAGTAGTCGTGGTATTATCAAAGAATATTTCATACCGTTAGAGATGCATACCATGGAATGTAAACACAAATATCGAAGAAATTATAAAGCGAGTTATAATGATGAGGTTCTCGTTACATACGTTCCTAAACTTTGTTCATAGTTGATGTTTGATTGAGAATCATATATTGATCGTTGGATATTGATCAAACGTTCAAGACTACCAATGTGCTATCACTTACTTATGAAGTAAGCAACCTGTCTTATAAGGTTGAGGAATTAGGATTCCAAGATAAGCATATGGGTGCTTATTACAAGAACAAGTTTATTAAACACGATCCTACCAAATAGTCCATATGGAATTTATCCCAAGTGTTTATGGATAATACTCTTGTGACAATTATGTAAGACGCTATCCTTAGACTTGAGATAATAATATATTATCTTATATAAAGATTACTATACTTTAATACTATCTTATGTCCTCTTATCCATAGAGTGCTCAAGGGATAGTCATTGGGTTAAGACTCATATGAAGATAAATAAATTATCAATAAAGACTTCATTGCCGAAAGTAATATATTATGGGACCTTATCGTGATAATTCTTGATATGCTTTAATATGGAAATCCTTGGCCAAGGTTATATGAATAAAAATTATGAAAAGTATTTCATAGATCTTATTCAAGATGTTATATATAATTATTAAGAAAAAATATGATTGGTTCAATTATAGAGTTGACACTTGCATCCATACTCAATGAATCAATTGAGATAAAAGTACAATGAAAGAATTGAATTATATTATAACATTATTCATTACAAAAGTTGATTAAAGCACTTTAATCATTTCTACATATTTGGGTGGTCATGATGGATGTCAATCTTGATATATAAATATTCATTGACATTGAATTAAAGGAGTTTAATTCATAATCCATATTCATTGAAAACATGTTAGAGACCTTTTAGATCACACACAAATAGGCTTTAAGGAACCTTTTGCCTCATACACAAATAGACTTTAAGTAAGGATTAAAATGAGGCAGTAAGTATTGTGCTTAAGCTCATATTTATTGGACCTAATTAAAAATTAATTAATTAAGAGCTAATAAGCCTATACTATTAAGCTTAGATGAGTTTATTATCCATGAACTAGATCTTAATTAATCAAAGTCTAATTAGAAAAATAAAAGCCCAACTTAATATAAGCTAGGGTTTTGTAGAAATCCTAAACCTATTAAGGACTTTGATTAAAAGGCCATATATATATATAAAGAGATGTTATGGAGCGGTAAGGAAGGATTGATGTCTTGATAAGAAAAATGTTTTCTTAAGAAGAGTACCCCAAGTAAATCAATCAATAAGATTAATTGATTCATCCCCTTTACTTAGAACTAGCATTCAATCTTCAACATTTTAAAAGTTGTTTAAGAGATTTTTGCTTAGAAGCTTGTATGGATCACCAAAAGAGGCTGGTCATTTGAGTAGCTTTGAAGTGCATTAATCATTCTTAATCAAGGATCAATAAAGCAAGAAACACTCCTTGGATTGGCTGAAAACTCCCTTTATAAGCCTTCTCCATCTTTTGCTTATTTTGTGTATTATGACTACTTTACATCAATGAAATCCTTGATGGAAACTAAATCTTTTTTACTTTTATTGCATCTTTTATTATGTCTATATCAATTCCCAACAAACAATACTATAAGAAGTTTCTACAACCACTTACTAGGACACAAAAAATGAGGTTGTAGAGGCAAAGATTCGCAACAATACAAGCGAAAAAGTGAAGCAACAGCCTAAGAAATCTAAAAGCAAGTCAAGGTAGAAGAATGTTGAGGATTTATGTAATACCCAAAATTTTTCTTTAATAAAGATAATATTAATAATGATTAATAAATGAGTTTTTATTTAAATTAATTTAATTTAATTTTTATTTGGTTTAAATTGGAATGAATTAAGTGGAATTTTAATGCTAGATAAATAAAGGAGTTATTTTTCTATACCCAATTAGTAGGATCTTTAAGAAAAGTTTAGGGGTTAATTGGAATTTTTACGGGATGAAATTGATAGTAATTAAAAAAGTTGAGGGACCAAAAGGTAAGAAAGAAAAATGCAGGGACCTAATGTCGATATTAGAAGGAAAGAAAGAAGAAAAGAACTAAGGAAGAAGGAAGAGGGAGAAGAAGTCGTCGGGGGGAGAAAGATGAAGGGAAATGGGGCGTAGTCCGGTGGCGTTAGCAACAAAGAAAAAAAGGGGGCGTTGTGGTATCGCCGGCTTCCTGCCCCGGCGAGGTCGTACTTGGTTTGACCGGTGAGTTGAGGGCTTCTTTTTGGTGGCGGCGGTGTTGGCTTTGGTGGCCGGAGAAGGGAGTTCCAGCGAGGTGTTGGCAGCGGTGTTTTTCGGCGAGCTCCGGCAAGCTATGGATGATCGGAGGACGTATCCCGAATCTCCTCAACTTAAGCTTTACAATGGCACCGGTTTCGTGGCGATCGGATTTCGTTTGCAAATCGATGGCTGAGATCGTCCGCAAATCTCTCCAGATGATCGGAGGTCAGATTAAAAAATTGGAAGCAGAAATCGTCATTAGCGCGTCGTTTCGAGTCCGATGGTGTGTTCGGATCGTCGATCGGACTCCGGCGGCTGGAGGCGAGTCGACCGAGCGATCAAGCGTCTCGGTAATTTTTCTCTGGCCCGTAGATTTTGTAATTCTCTAGTTTATTATATGCTTATTGATTTATGTTGAGTATTAGATAATATTTGTGTGTTAAAATAATTGGTTGTTGGACTGCCTGCTATAATCGTGATTTGTGTTGTGTGGCGGAGTCGGGAAAATAATGAAGTCTTGAGGACCCGACTCCCATTGTATTAAATTGTTGAATATTTAAAGTGTTTTTTCTGGCAGGTCCTCGACCCGTTTTACGGGGGGTAAATATTCGTATTGTAGGGGAGGTTCTGCCTAATTTTCGGTAGAATTTACTCGAGTCGAGATTCTTAGACAATCAATCCTAGGAATCTAGACCTAGGGTTAATGGTCAATTGTTTCAGCATTATTGATGAATTGTTTTCCGTGATTAGATAATTCGTCTGTTCGGCTCACTCCACCCGAGGCATCAGAGAAGAGCTAGGAGGTCACCAAAGTTGTGAGTTAAGTCATATATCGGTTATGTACGTGTCATGCATAATTTTTGAATAGCTACTATGATTATTTGATTGCAAGTTTAAATTATTCATTTAATTATTATTCATTTGTAACATGCTTTTGATTACTATTCATATATATATATATATATATCCTTTCTTTTATCATTAATTTTATTATTGCATGATGATACGAGATGGGACGACAGTATAACATATTAGTTTGATGAGTGTACCGGTATAAATCTGAGAGTGATGGAAAAAGGGTAAATGGGTAAATTTAAGAAGGAAAGTTTACGACTTGCCCTGGTCGAGCATCGCTCTCGAGGCTTAGTAGAGTGTAGTTGCCGGAGTAAAGGTCCCTGGTCGAGCATTGCTCTCTAGGCGCCGGCTTATTTGGAAACCTAAGTGACCAGACTAGAGGTAAGGTCCCTAGTCGAGCATTGCTCTCTGGGCGCCGACTTATTTGGAAACCTAAGTGACTAGATTGGAGGTAAGGTCCCTGATCGAGCTTCACTCTCTAGGTGCCAGTCTTATTGAAATAAGAGAGCCGAAAAGCTAAGGCTGATAGTGAACATTAAGTGACCGGATTGGAGTTAAGGACCCTGGTCGAGCTTCACTCTCTGGGCACCAGTTCTGTTGGAATGAGAGAGTCGAGACGTTAGAGTTTAGATTAGTCGAGATGTCAGTGTTGAGATTGACCGAGATGTTAGTGTTAGGATTAGGGTTCTACTGAAGTACTCTGTCCCGTAGCGTGTAAGAAATTATTTTATTTAATTTAAGCATGATATGACACGTTTATTTTTGCATGACTTAGTATTTATTTCAAATTAAATAAATATATTATTGAGGTGTTTGCAACTGTTTTTAGATATATGATTTTAACTCACTCTCGAAACTGACAGCCTCAATTTTACTATTTTTTTTCAGATCCGTGACTGTTAGTCTTCTCGCGACTCTTGTCTAGTAACCCGACTTCTTCATCATCGGGTGATGTAATTGAATTGGAATGTTAATTTGTAAAATCTTAGATTCTCCGTAGTAGAAATAATAGATATATATATCAGTTGAAATTTTCAGTAGTTTCGGGTCTCGCATAATTCTTCTGGTAGATCGAATTAATTATGTAAAATTTAATGGTTAAGATAAATTGTGGCATCATTAAAATGAGATGAGGTTTAATTGAGTTAGTGAGTGTCAGGCTTACTACGGGTTTCGATGGCCTTACACCTACCCATTCCTTAGTGCCGGTCACGGGCTCACAGATGGGGTCGTGACAATTTACCTGGCCAACCATCTGATATGTATGACTTCAAGGTATTCTATTATGGACCTGCTCATATGGATACATCTACGAATGCAATCATTGCTAGTGGATAGGATGATGATGAGTCAGTTGGCGACAATCAACAAGGCATGGAAGATAACTTCATGGTGGACAAATTCATATGCTTTCACGACCCGATTTGTGGGCTCGTGACCGGCACTAGGGAATGGGTAGGCGTAAGGCCGCCGAATCCCGTAGTAAGCCTAACACTCACTGACTTAAATAAATCTTATCTCATTTAATACTATTGATTCCACAATTTCGTAACCATTAAATTTACACAATTAATTCGGTTTGCCAGAAGAATTAGGCGAGACCCGAAACTACATAAAATTTCAATTGATACATCTACTATTTCAACTGTGGAGATTCTAAGAATTTACAAATTAAAATACCAAATCAAATACATCACCCGATGACGAAGGAGTCGGGTTACTAGACAAGAGTCGTGAGAAGACTAACAGTCACAGATATGAAAAACAATAAAATTGAGATTGTCAGTCTCTAGAGTGAGTTAAAATCATATATCTAAAAACAATTACAAACCCTTCAATAGTACATTTATTTAATTTGAAATAAATACTAAGTCATGCAAAAATTAAACGTGTCATATCATGCTTGAATAAAATAATTTTCACACACAACGGGACAGAGTACATCAGTAGAGCCCTAATCCCAACACAAACATCTCGATCAATCTCCATACTGACATCTTGACTAATCTCAACTCTAATATCCCAACTAATCTCATTCCAATAGGAGTGGCGCCTAGAGAGCAAAGTTCGACCAGGGTCATTAACTCCAGTCTGGTCACTTAATATTCACTATCAGCCTTAGCCTTTTGGCTCTCTTATTCTAGTAAGACTGGCGCCCAGAGAGCGAAGCTCGACCAGGGACCTTACCTCCAGTCTGGTCACTTAGATTTCCAAATAAGCCGGCGCCCAGAAAGCAATGCTCATCCAAGGACCTTTACTCCGGCAACCACACTCTACTAAGCCCAGAGAGCGATGCTCGACCAGGGCAAGTCCTAATCTTTACTTTTCAAATTTACCTATTTACCCTTTTCCAATCACTCTCGGACCTATATCGGTACACTCATCAACCTAATGTGTTCTACTGCCGTCCCATCCCGTGTCATCATGCAATAATAAAATCAATGATAAAAAAATGATATATAAATGAATAGTAATCAAAAGCATGATACAAATGAATAATAATTAAATGAATAATTGCAAATCAAAAATTTATGCATGACACGTGCATAATCGATATATGACTTTAACTCACAGTTTTTGGCGACCTCCTAGCTCTGCTCCGATGCCTTGGTTAGAGCGAGCCGAACAGATGGATTATCTAATCACGGAAAACAATTTGTCGAAACGCTGAAACAATTGACCATTAATCCTAGGTCTAGATTCCTAGGACTGACTGTCTAAGAATCTCGACTCGGGTAAATTCTACCGAAAATTCGGCAGAACCTCCCCTACAATAAGGACATTTATCCCCCGTAAAATGGGTTCAGGACCTGCCAGAAAAACACTTCAAATATCCAACAATTTAACACAACGGGAGTCGGGTCCCCAAGACTTCACTATTTTTCCCGACTCCGCCACACAACATAAAAATCACGACTACGGCAGGTAGTTCGACAAACTATTAATTTTGACTCACAAATATCATCTAATATTCAACACAAATCAATAAGCATAAATTAAATCAAAGAATTCCAAAATTAATGGGCCAGAAAAAATTACCGAGACCCTTGATCGCTCGGTGGACTCGCCTCCAGCCGCCGGAGTTCGATCGACTATCCGAACACACCATCGGACTCGAAACGACGCACTGATGATGATCTCCGCTTCCGATTTTCCGATCCGACCTCAGATCATTTGAAGAGATTTACGGATGATCTCAATCGCCAATTTGCAAACGAAGCCCGATCGCCACGAAACCGGTGCCATTGCGAAGCTTGAGCTGAGAAGAGTCGGGATACGTCCTCCAATCATCCATAGCTTGCCGGAGCTTGCCGAGAAAGCCAGAAAATGCAGTTGCCAACTCCTTGCCTGAACTTCCTCCTCCGGCCACCAAAGCCGATGCTGCCACTCCCAAAAGAAAGCCTTCAACTTACCGGTCAAATTGAGACCCAGATCACAGCCAAAGGATGTCGGAAATGGCCGGAACGTCGACAAGAAAACCGTTGCCACCTCTCGCATTCTCTCACCGATCGCTGGACTTCTTTGCCGCCGCCTCGGCCTCCGCCTCGGCCCACTTCACCACACCTCCGGAGCTCGCCACTGCCGGCCATGACGATGCAACTCCCTCCCCTGCTTCTTCCTCCTCCTCTCTTCTTCTTCTTCCTTTTTCTTCTTTTCTTCTTTCTTTCCTACCAATATCGACATTAGGTCCTTGCATTTTTCTTTCTTACCTTTTGGTCCCTCAACTTTTTTTAATTACAACAATTTCACCCTGTAAAATTTCCAATTAACCCCTAAACTTTTCTTTAGCCTTTCAATTAAGCCCCTGACTTATTAATTTGGGCCAAATTAGAATTATTAAAAATATATAATTACATATATACCCCTGCCGACATATTTATCGACAAAAATAGCAAACTTACAAATTTTCATTAAACTCCCATATAATAATAAAATTTTACTTTTAATCCTTATTCCAAAATAAATTTTCAATTTAGTCCTAACACACAATTAAATTAAATAATCAATTTGCTAAATATTTTCCAACTTAAAATTTAATATCATTAGCTAATTAAAATACCAATTTTTTCCAATAATTCTTTTATAAAGACATCCTTTATAAATTCTTTCATAATTTTCAAATATAGAATTTAACTAAATATATTCATTTGGAGGAAAATTTTGAATAACCAAAATTATAATCTATTTCTCAAATAATTTACTTAATTAATTTCTTAAATATCCAACTAATTGGATATAGAAAAAATAATTCCTTTAATTGTCTAACATTAAAATTTTACTTAATTCATTCCAATTAAACCAAATAAAAATAAAAATTAAATTAATTTAAATAAAAATTCATTTATTAATCATTATTAATATTATCTTTATTAAAGAAATTTTTTGAGTATTACATATGCCTTTGAAAATATGTGATGACTACAATCATTTTTTTCAATTGCATTTCAAAAGGTAAAAGCTGAGGATGTTCAAAGTGTCAAGGAGAAGACTCAAGAGGTAATCTATAAGGATGGAAGGAATTTAATGCTTTCTACAGCAGAATCACAATTCAATATCCGAATAGGAGTGGGCCAAAGAAGGTGATTTTCTACAAACCATCCGAAAGGATGACGAGGCACATCAGGCACTCTACATCAAGGCACAACTTAATGAAAGGCTAATATCAAAGGTTCTAATTAATAATGGTTCTGTAGTAAACGTTATGCCATTAAGGATATCACGAACACTTGGGAAGTCACTTGGGATCTCAATTCTAGAGAAGTGTCAGTAGCTACATTTATTAGGGAAGTTACTAAGACTTTGGGATTCTGCCAGTAGAAACTATTATAGGAAGTAAGACATCTCTGTTTGCTTTCTTTGTGGTTGATTCTAGGACAAGCTATCAAGCCTTACTTGGAAGGGATTGGATTCACTCTAATTCATGTGTGTTATCCTCATTACATTAGTTCTTATTGTTATGGAAAAGGAATAATGTGGAAGTAGTTTGGTAGACAACAAGCCTTTCCAAGCATCAACAGATTTAATGGAAGCAAAGTACTATTACGAAAACTTGCAAACCGATCCAGTTCCTTATTCCTTGGAAGAATAAGTGTGGATTTCCTAACTTAGTGACAACTTCACATAAGGATTATCTTAAGATGAAATCTAAGGAACTTTTATCTCAAACTGCTATTATGCCTTACAAGTGGCCAATGATACCAATCATTGAGGAGTTAGATGATTAAGCTTTCTCAAGAACATTATGTGGTAGCTACAACCGTAATCCTAAGAGCACACATGCAACAACTTTCTAATGATCTGGAAGACGAAGAAACTTGGGAAGTAGATGGCGTATAGGTGATTTTTGAATACAAATCAAAGGATGAGGAAGATGATGGAGAGAAATTTCAGTTTGAGGATTTGAATTCGACACCCATAAAGTTGGATGACAGAAGGCTGAAATTCAAGAACCATTACTAGAAGTGAATCTGGGAACTAAAGAAGATCCTCGAATAACTTATATTAGCAGTATCCTTAATCCTAACCTTGAAAAAAGATTATTGATACTTTACACGAGTTTAAGGATTGTTTGCTTGGAGTTTTGAAGAGATGCCAGGATTATACAAAATATTGGTAGAGCACCACCTTCCTATCAAGGAGGAAATTCAACTTTACTGACGGCCTCCACGAAGAATGTCTAAGGAAGTTAATTTGAATGTCAAGGAGGTGATCGAAAAGCTAAGGAAGGCAAGTTTTATTCGACCAACCAAGTATGTAAAGTGGCTGGCTAATATGGTTCCCGTAGTCAAGAAGAATGGGAAACTCGGGATTTGTGTTGACTTTCGGGATCTCAATATCGCCATAACCAAGGATATATGCCGATTGTAAACACTCTTATAGGTGCTACTGCCCTCTCATAAGTTGTTGTCTTTTATGAATTATTTTTATGGCTATAACTAGATCTTTATAGCTGAGAATGACTTTCGTAGCAAATATTCAAGTGTTCGAGATCTATAGGATGCTTCAAATGGTGGTGATATCGTTTAATTGAAGAACATAAGAGCAATGTATTAGTAGACCGTGAATGCCATATTTCATGACATGATTAGCCACATTAGTGGCATACATTGACAACATTGTTATGAAATCTAAACAAGCAAAGGATCATGTGAAGCATCTAAAAAAGGCATTTCTAAGGATGCGAGTTCATAATTTGAAGTTGAATCCACTCAAGTGCGCATATGGAATAAGGTTGGAAACTTTTTAGGATTTTTTAGTTCATCAATAAGGCACGAAGATCAACAAGAATAAGGCTAGAGCTATTATGGAAGCAAAGCCTCCTTAAAAAAAAGAGTTGTGGGGGGGTTTTTAGGACAAATCAATTATCTCAAGAGGTTTATTGCTAATCTGGTCAGAAAAGCTAAGGAGTTCTCAAGTCTGTTGAAGCACAAGAATAAAGAAGAGTTTGTATGGGAGGAAAAGCATAAACATGCTTTCAACAAGATCAAGAGCTACTTGGCTAAATCTCTTGTGTTGATGCCTCCAAGAGAACGATTCCGACTAAGGTTATATCTCTCTACTATTCATGATTCTGTCGATTGTTTACTAATGCAAAATAGTTCATGAGTAAGCAATCTATTATCTTAATAGAATCATTACTAATACTTAAAGAAGGTATTCCTCGATAGAAAAGATGTGTTTAGTGTTGTATTTTGCTTGTTCCAAACTTTGCCATTATCTTATTCACTCGAGAGTACATGTAGTTTTACAAACATATTTGGTGAAATACATGTTGGATAGGCTATTCATGTCATGACCCATTATGTGGGCCCGTGACCGGCACTAGGGAATGGGTAGGCTTAAGGCCACCAAAACCCATTGTAAGCCTTACCGACCCATAAATCCAGATAAACAGTAAACAAATATAATTAATCATGAATGACATTTATAAATAATTCTATCAGGTTTTTATAGCATCATACATCCAACATGGACCAAGATAATCACGACAATTTTTAAAGTTCACTACTGCAGAAAATCTAGAGCAAATAATAACAAAAGTATAGTATTACAAGATGATTACAAAAGTCCAAGGAAGAAGAAATCAGACTGTCAAAAATGCAGAATGGCGAAGCACTTTAACTGTCACCTAAAAAAAATTACAACTGAGACTGTCAGTCTCGGGAGTGAGTTAAAATTAAATAATCTAGAGACTACTGCAATCTTCACAGAAAATATCAATTATTTGAATCAGTAAACCAGCCCTGAACATAAATACAAATCATAATATAAACAGGCCATAATTTAAATAAATGAAATATATTTTTACTTTTACGAGACGAGTGGCTCAATAGAACCTTAACCCTAAACTCTAGTAGCTTTTCGGCTCTCTTAATCTAATAGGTTTGGCGCCCAGAGAGCAAAGCTCGATTAGGGTCCTTACCTCCAGCCTGAACAGTTGATTTACAACCAAGCTGGCGCCCAGAGAGCATCGCTCGACAAGGGACCTTACTTCCGGCCTGAACACTTGATTCCAACCAAGCCGGCACCCAGAGAGCATCGCTCGACCAGGGACCTTACCTCCGGTAATATACTCAAATCAGCCTAGAGAGCCATGCTCGACCAGGGCAAAACTCATAATAATCTTATTACTTGTCCATGATCATTACCGGTGCGCGCGCAGTCCTGATGTAACCCATCAGGTGGCATGTTCTACGAAAGCCACATTCCCAAATCGCAATCATCACATTTAATAAATATCATTGTCATATGAAATCATTCAACATATATTGAAATTAAGATTAAAAATTTAGGGTAAAGCAACGTGCAATTATTTATATTGCGATACTAATCATCATATTACGCATAAATTTCTAAAATAGCATATTAAATTCAGACTTAGCAATAGTGCAACGATTAAGTGACTTTAACTCATAGATTTGACGCGTTCCGCAGTTCGCTCCTACGCCTCGGGTGGAACTGGCGGGAAGGCTGAATTATCTAGTAACAAAAGATATACAATTAATAGACATTCATAGATTTTTCCTAAACTTAGACCCTAGAATAGACTATTTAATATTAAATTAGACTCGAGGAATTTGCCGGAAATTTGACAGAACCTCTCCTAATTTACGGACATTTACCCCCCGTAAAACGGGTCCAGGACCTGCTAAAAACATATCAAATATGCTGGAATTTAATAACAAGAGTCGAGCCACAAGAACTGCATTAATATTTTCCCGACTTCACAACACAACAACACAAATAATTTAATTTGATTTATTTTTAAACTACTCATCACAAGCAATTAATAGCCACAATAACTTTCTAATATTATAACAAAATTTTCAAAGTCTAAAATAAAATTATACCGAGTCGAAATCGAAATATTTCGTATGTCCGGAAAACACCGGGGTCCGGAAGCCGGTTTGGCCAACAGTGTCGGAATTCGAATCCGGAAGTGCCTACATGAAGCTCAAGTTGTGGGGAGTCCGAAAGTACAAGAGTTTTGGCCGGAAAGTGGCCGAAAGACGTCGGATCGGGGCCGGAAAGTCGCTACTCATGCAACACTCCCCAAGGCTGCCGATAAGGATTTTCTGGCGGAGGAGGGCTGCTTTTGGGGTTTTCGGGGATGAGGAACTCATTCTCGGCATCTGATCGCTGAAAACATGCTGGCAAGATGCCGAACGACGATGACAGCTCCCTACTTTCGGTCAACGTTGGTGGTAGCGGAAAGGAAAGAAGCTGGTGGCAGCTTGGCGGCGCGCAGGCGACGGGGAAATGTGAGGCAACCAGCGGAAAGGAGGGAGAAGGGAAGAAGGAGAGGGAGGAAGGAAAAAAGAGGAGGGAGAGGGGAGGGTAAGAAAAAGGAGGGGTTATATATATATATATATACTACTATCATTATTATTATTTCAAAATAAAATATTGGATATTACAATTCATTAGGATAGGGAAGTGGTTTTTAGCTTTGACTGAGTTCACTTTGGCCTATTTTCCTTAGAAGTCAGTAAAGGGCCAGGCTTTGACAGACTTTTTGGCAGATCATCTGTGTTTGGAAATAATTGTAGAAGAAGTACCTGACTTTCAAGTGTGTGGAACTGAAGTAACGCCATGGATCTTGAAGTTTGATGGGTCGAGCACCGAGAAAGCAGGGGTAGGAGTTGTTATCACATCACCATCATGTGTCAAAACTTCTCTCTCATTTAATTTAGATTTTAATTGCATAAATAATCAAGCATAATATGAGGCCTTGGTGATTGGGTTAGAAGTACTTAAGGAATTAAGGGCTTAGGAATTAAGGATTATTAGAGATTCGTAGTTAGTTCTTAAGCAAATGTCTGGGGATTATAAATGCAATAATCTTTCTTTAGCACCTTACTTTACGGTTGTTGTATAATAGATTCAAGGATTTAAGGAAGTAGATTTTGTGCATGTTCCTAGAAAGTTAAATCTTAAGGTGGATGAGTTGGCACAGATTGCATCAGACCTTAGGATGTTTGAGAAATTGATACACTCAATGTTATTAGTTCAAAGGAGATTGCATCCTTCCATAGTATAGCGAGGAATGTTAGTTGAATCCTTAAGTACTGATGTAAATATGGCAAGAGATTGGAGATCGCTAATTAGGAAATATTTGGAGTGTCCTAATATTAGAGTTTCTCGTAGAGTGGGAATTCAGGCACAAAACTTTATGATGGTGGATAGGGAGATGTATAGGAAGCGATTTGACGGTCTTCTCCTTAGATGCTTAGGATTTCCAGATGCCTTAGAGGTGATGAAGCTAGTACATGAGGAAGTATAGAGCACACCGATCATGAACAAAGATGAGATGGTTGATTAAGAGACATGGCTATTATTGGCCATCAATCTTGAAAGACTATATTAGTTATTCTAAAGGTTGCAAGCAAGGTCAAAAGTATGGAAATATGCATAGAGTGCCTACAACAGATCTATATTCCATAGTCAAGCCTCGACCATTCAGAGGTTAGGACTGTAAATGAACCAAACGTCTCGTTTGAGCTATTCGGAGCTCGGATCGATAAAAAGCTAGTTTGAAGTCATTCATTAATTTAAACGAGCCAAGCTCGAGCTCAATTTCAACCTCGATAATTCTATCAAGCCAAACTCGAGCTTGAGAGAGTTTGGTTCGTTAGCTCACGAACCTACTCTTTTACTAGCTCGCAAATAACTTCGCGAACGGGCTCATAAGCTCGAGCTCAAGCTCGGTTCGTTTATAAAGCTCGCAAATAGGTCCACAATCTAGCTCGTTTATAAGCTTAATAAGCAGGCTTGTGAGCCAACTCGTTTATAAGCTCGAGCTCGAATTCAAAATAATAATAATAATAATAATAATAATAATAATAATAATAATAATATAACTACAACATTTTAATGTAGTGATTACTATTAGTAAAAAATTACAAAAAAGAAATTAATAATAAATAAACATATTCTATACACAAATTAATAAAATAAGTATTTTTTCAAATTAGATAAAATAAAGTTGACCTATTGATACAGTTTTTATTTTAATTATGAATTATAGTGTATTGTAAAATTTAATTATATTTTTACGACGGTAAAAATATTCTAAATGCATCCTCTAATTATACTAATTTAAATAAAAAATTATTTATTTTTAAAATCTTAATTAGTATATAATAGGTCATGACTAACCAAGCACTAGCGTAGAAAGAAAAAATTAAACATTATGTCTAAATGAATATAGTCAGTGGTATTGCCATTGTTGCAAAAGCTTATATATGCCTTAACCTTAACATAAAGTATTTTCTTTTCAATCTCATGCTCTTCAGTTCTTAGATATCTCATATTTCTCCAACTCAAATCTTGGAGTCAATAGACTAGAGTGTCGGTGTTGGATCATACGGTTTCTCTGAGAAAATCTTAATTTAATTAAAACTTTGGATTGAATTTACATTTATATTTATAAATAGTAATCAAATTGAAAACTAAGCTAAAATAAATCAAGACTATAATTTATATAAGTTAATATATTATTATGAAAATTTTTTAGCTACTTTATTATATCACACTTCGACTATCTTATATTTTAAATTTTATAAATATTATTCATTAAAAGGTGAGTGCCACTAGAAAATGATATAGTGGGGCCGATTTATATGCTTTTATAAGTTAACACAGACTTGTGATATGTTCAGTATGGTTTTTTTGAAATTTTTATGCACCGATAGTCTTTACTTTCATTATTCATGTTGTTTTAGTAATACTTTTTTTTTTGCATGTTTTGCTATATTTTTAGAAGCTAATTTTGATTATTTTTATTACAAATTTGATTTTTTTTAATATTTCTTTGCTAATCATTCTTTGCTATATTGTTAGATGTTGCTATTGATTAACTTAATTAAAAAATGCTTAACGAGCCTGAGCTCGAGCTCAAATTGTGCTTAACAAGCTCGCATTCGAGCCTTTCTCATTATGCAACCATTGACTGAATCAAATTCGAATTGAGCTAGTTATGAACCGAGCTCGAGCTATTTGCGAGCCTAATTATTTTTAAACGGGTTGAGCTCGAGCTCGAGCTCGAGCCTCTGCTAGGATTAAACAAACCAAGCCTGAAATTGTTGATATTCGGTTCGGCTCGGTTCAATTACAGCCTATTGAACTATGGATCTCATTAGAAAAATCTATCCTACCTCTTCCAAAGGCGATTATTTCATCATAGTGGCCACAAATTACTTCACTAAATAGGTGGAGGCAGTTCTAATGAAGAAGGTTGATTAGAAGGGCGTGATTCAATTTATTAAGGAAAACTTAATCCATAGATTTGAGATTCCTTAATATATTACAATAAATGAAGGAACAATGTTCATATGAGATGAGATGAAGGAATTTTCTAGGGATTATGGGATTAAGTTAATCAATTCCACTCCTTACAATGCTCAGGCGAATGGACAAGCAGAGTCATCTAACAAGATTTTGATTGACATAATGGAGAGGATGATTGCAGAGAATCCTAGAGATTAGTATAGTTTACTAATAAAAATTTATGGGCATACAAGACTTCTATGCTACAGGAGTGAGTCCTTTCATTCTCACTTTTGGGTGTGATGTAGCTCTACCTATTGGAATTATGGTGCCATCTTGAAGGGTTTCTAACTAGAACGGCTTGGAAGCTGAGGAATATTCCTAAACCATGATGACAGAACTGGAGAGTTTGGATGAACAACACAAGGAGGCCTTAAATAAGATGATCATATAGAAGACGAGAGTTTCAAGTGCTTACAACAAGAAAGTTAGAAAAGAAGAGTTTCTTTGAAGAAGATCTAATGTGGAAGTTAATCCTTCCTATTAGATATAAGGACCGAGAGTTTAGAAAGTGGTCTTTTAATTGGGAAGGACCTTTTAAAATCCATAAGGTTTTGAAAGGAAATGTCTATTGGATATTAAGTGTACAAGGAGAGCCACACAAGTGATACATTAATAGACGGTAAATTATATCCCATTTTATGAGAATCTATAGAGTAGACTTAGATTTTTATCCTGAATATATCGATACCACTCTAAGGAATAAAGTCACTAGAAATAGTGACCAAATCTAGAAAGCTTAGTCTAGAGTCATTCTTTGTAGTCTATGAGGAAGTTGGCCTCCTGCCACTTTAAATCTGTAAAAGTCGGCCTAATGCATCACAACACATGCAGATTCTTTGCAACATACAAGCAGTGACATGGCTACATAAACAAGTTCTACAGTTATAAGTGCAAGTGTAGATCATGATGAATAAAGCATGTGAGGAATCAAATCAACATTCATCAACATTACAGAGGAATGAATAACCAACTGGCCATTTGTTTAATCTAAAGAGCTAAAGTCATGGCTTATCATTCATAAAAGTGCAATGTACAACAGTAGCAGTCAAAAGAAAAATAAAAAGAAAAACAGTCAAAGCCTATCGAAATCAAACTAGCATAAGGAAAGCCAATCATCCAAGCATTTCTAGTGAGCTAAGGCAACTTGCTCATACTCTATAGTGAAGTACTTGGTGCCTCTAACATGTGCAGTAATATGAGAATCCATGGTGCAAATCTACTAGGTAAGTACATCATGCCTGGCCTTAAATCCTCAACCTATCTCAAATACTTCTCATGTTGCTCATTTCTTTTCTTCACACCCTCGCTCAACTCTTGAATCCTAGCCTCATCATCTCTAATCATAGCATCTTTAGTGTCATAAGTGTCTAAAAGGCTAGTCTAATTCTTAATGCACTTATTCCTAGAGAAAATAACGCTATCCAGCCGCTCTTTCTGAGTCTTAATCATACTCAGTCTAATTAAAGCATCCATAGTAATATGTTGAGCATGATTTAAAGTGCAAAAGATAGAGCTGGCAGAAGACAAGCCGCCTAAAGATGTACTCCCAGTATGAGCAAACTGAAGAAGTGCAAGTACAGTAGTGAAGATAGATCTTTGGGCAAGAGTCAAGGTAAGGATTCCAAGTTGAGGGGGTGCCTCAAAGTATGTTTGGCAGCCACCAATTTAGCCTTAGGTGGCACTTCAAAGGAAGAACCATATAAGGAGGTGGACCATCCAAGAAGCTCAAGCCGATCTGACAAGAAGGTACAATAACCTTTTGAGGCATGGCAAGCATAGTTCTCCAAGAAGCAAGATCTTGAAACAATAAGTATAATTATTCCATAAAGTCTTAAGGATCATACACTAAAGGATTTATGAGACTACTTATGCAAAATTGTTAAAGGAATAGATGTGAAAAAAGGGAACAATAAGGAGGAAGTACCTTAGGAGGAGTAAGAGAAGGCATGTTCAAAGTTGCTCAGGGACTAATAGTGTCGCCTGAACTAAGGATCTCATATGGATCAAATTCAATACTAGTATCGACATCAATAATAATAGTAGTAAGTTCTTTAGGAACACTATCACCAACATACAAATCATCATCCTCAAATTCATGAGTGATCAAGGGAAGCATCTAACTCTATCTCATCCTTAAATGAATCGCCAACCAACTCTAGTCTATTGTATGACGTCACAACCGAAGCAAAAGAGCTAAGGTGATGTTGAAGCTTGCTAGACTTCTTTGATGCAGCAACCTTAGGCTTATATTTTGAGGTCTTAGATGGAGCCTTAGAAGTAACTTGAGGTGAAGAACTAAAATAGACTCTGGCTTTTTTGGGGTGCCAAGCAAGATTAAAAGAAGGATTTGATATATAAGCAAGGAACTCAACATGCATTCAAGGTATGATCTAAATTACTTAAAGTAAGGAGGAAAGACATACCTAAAATAGAATCAGGTGTCAGATGGCTAACCGAACTATGGATGAACTGAGGCCACCAAGTTCTAACACCACGGCATCCTCAAGTTGTTCTTTAATAATCCAGTGCCTCAGAGTGCGATACTTTTCAAGGATTGAAGTAACAAGATTTCAAGATGCATTCTTAATGCGAGGAAGGTTGGGAATAACTGGGATGATCTATGCATATCAAACTACTATCCCTAGAGACTCAGTAAGTAAGGAACTAATGTAGCATAGGAAGGAATCAATGAAGAAATGAAGGCATAGCAACCTGATGCTATCAAAAGCTTGCAAGTAGTAAAGGACATCATCAGATCTCTAATAGCATCTAAATCAGTATTAGGCGTGGGAACAGGTCTCAAGTAGAACCAAGAAGGCAAATCACTATGGTGGTACCTCAACCATAATCTCTCAAAAGGTCTTTTTGTCAAGCTCAGGAAGAAGTTTAACAGTGGCTTGAACTCATACTTAGTGGACAGTTCCATCAACTGTGCACTAAGGTACAAGTCAAGAGCGAACTCCTCTGTAATACCCTAAATTTTTAAATTTTAATTAATTATAATTTTTAGAGGTATTTTGATAATTTAATATTTTCTAGAATTCATTTAGGCGTTTGATAAATATTCAACCTTCTAGCATTTCTTTTTATGATTAGTTGATTATTTTAATATATATGTACGTGCTATTTTATTTTTACAAGTTTATTTTATTTACTTATATTATTCTCATCTTTAATTTAACAAATTTGGTTATTAAGTATTATTTAGAGCATAATTAAATAATGAAGTATTTTTTTGACCCTAGTCTTGTAAACTAAATTTTAGTATTTCAACTAAATTTTTTAATTATAAGATTTCACTTTTACTCTTAAGAAATTTCAAATTATCTATATATGTGTGGAAAAATTAATTAAGGTTCTCTCAAAGGTTTGGCAGGTCCTTTTCGCGATTTTCTCCAATTTTCACTCCTAAAAGCTGATTTTTACATGCAAGAGAATAAAAAGAATCAATTAAGAACTTAGGAAACTAAATTGAAAGTGCAGAAAAAGACATAAAATTAAGTGAAAAATTTAAATCATGCAAAGCCCTAGAAATTTAGACTAACAGTAGATGGAGGCAGCAAATTTCAAATGTAGATCCTGAAACCCTAAAAAACCACTTTTAATTACTAAATTATAAAGAAATTATTAACCTAATGTGTAATCTTAATTACTCGACTAATTAGATCTAAAAAAAACAAAAGCTGACATAGTATCAGATTTAAAGCCCTAACAAATTCTTATTATCAGATTCAATTTCCACATGCTCATATTATCATATTTAATTCCAGCAGTTTAAAAGCATGTTATTTTGCAAAAAATCTCATTCTAATCATTAAAAAAATAAACTCTAATCATATTTTTAAATCATAAAGGAACATAGAACAAATTTAATGGCAAAGATGATGTTGCTGATGTTGGATGTGTAGGGAACCTTCAAGTTATCATAAGTAGTTGTTGTTCTGCGAGTCTCAGAAGACAAAAAAGCTGTTGAATCAAAGATTGGTTGGGAATCTAGTTCCACGTTGGGTTTTGAAAAAAATTTCTGTCGTTCTTCAATAGGTTTCCTAATTTGGAGCTCTTTCTTAGTGGCTTGCTTAAAAGGCAAATTTCTTTATATGTCGATGTGATTAAGACATTAAGAAATCTTACTAACCCTAGAATTAGAGTGTATCAATCTATTTACAGTAGTAAGGTTAGGAAACCCTAGGAGATATAGATAATTATCCAATTATTTGAAAAATAAACTTGTAATTATCCCTCCCCTTTATGAGATTAATATCAAATAAAGGGATTAAATATTTTATATTCAAACAATTATCATTAAAAATATTTGAAAATCCCAATAATTATCATAAATATCTTATAGAAACTCATTTTTACTAATTTTTGGCGTTTTAGGTAGAAAATATACATGAAAGGGCTTCAGATTAAAAAAAAAAAGCCAATCAACACTGCGTGGAGCTAATCGGCTCTATACTCAGCCAATGGGCTCTATATAGAGCTGATTCAGCTTTGCACAGAACCGACTAGCTCTAAGGAGCAAAATTTTTAAAAATTTTGATAATTTAGTCTTTGAATTTATTAAAACTGCCATTTTATCTCTCAAAACTTTATTTTTTCTATCAATTGGGTCTAAATTGATTCTAGAAAAGTAATTTTGAGTCTAATTATTCCCATCCTTCACTTAGATTCACCCCTCCTTAATATCGAAGACTCAAGAAATACAGTAACTTTCATCATCGGGTTTTTTCATAATTCCCTCGATATCTAGATTCGGAAAATATGTGCTGAGAGCAACCATCTATGAAGAGCATATTAAATAGTAAAATTAAAAATAAGGATACACCTAGCTATTTCATTTTTTCTTCTTTAGAATATGACAGATACGTCATCAGCTTGTATAAAAGTATAAGATAGAATTCCTTCTCTTTTTCTTGACTTCCTACCAAGAGTTAGATACTCAGCATCATAAATATATGTTAAAAGCACCACTGTTTATTTTCACAGATGGAAAGTATATATTTACAAATCGACAGCAAGCACACAAATATAAATAACCATCATAAGACATAGATATTAAAGATAGGTAGATAAACTTACAACGCTGCCTAAGTATAGGTCAAAGCTTAAGTGACCACCTTGTTGAAAATTAAAATAATTAATTAACACATCAAAACAGAAGGAAGCTAACAATACCTTATAAAAAGAAAAATGAAACCTGATCAAAAAGTGCAAACTCAAACGTGGATAAAAAGGCTAAAATGTCAGGCCACTACTTTAAATGAAAAGCAAAGGACAACACCTTATAAACGAAAACAAAACCTGATCAAAAAGTGCAAACTCAAACGTGGATCAAATGGCTAAAATGTCAAGCCTTTACTTTTAATGGAAAGCAAAGCCTTTTTTATGTAGGATTGTAATTATAATGCATAAAAAATAAAAATCTAAGATTTTTTTAGTAAAAAAAGCAGTAAACAAATAGAAGATGCACATCAAAAGGAAAAATAAACTAACTTTAAAGTCATTTATCATGGTAATAAAAAGACTTTTTTTTAAAACAAATAAAGTTTAATGCCCTTGCAAATCTTATAATAGCAAGCACTAAACATGACAGCCCAATCAAAGCCAAAACATATTATTAATAGTTTTTTTTTCTAAAGAAAAAAGATTGTAAAGAAGAAAGATGTTTTACAGAGATATAATAAGACATGCAAAAATAAATAATGTACAAGGAAGTCAAATAATAAAGCAAAATAGTTTAAAGCCAGTAGAACTTAAGAATTCCAGTCCCAAACAAATTTATTAAAGACAATATAAAGCAGAGACATGTAGAAGATATAATAATCTCCAACGCAGCTTTAAATGCAAAAGATATATTGATCTGCAACACAACTTTAAATGTAGAAGAATGTTTCAGGTAGTTGGAAGACATTAGCCACTGAATGAATAGAAGAGTAAATGCAGTGAGACTAACTCACCTAGAAGAAGAGAGAAGATATCAAGTGAACACATCATTTACTCATGACTCGTACCCATTTATAGGCAAAACTTAATGAATAAGATATAATAATAATGTATAGGGCCAGTAGGGGGTCATTAGAAGTTATATCAACATTACATGCACTGTGGAAAGAGAGAGTATTTTAGTTTTTAATTATATATTTTTTAATATATTAAAAAATCTGTACAAATATTTTATAAAAGAAGTATATGCATAACATATGTATAACAACAAAGAGCATGTATTATTCACATTCCAATAGATACATGCAGTATAGCAAAAGTTGGGTGTAGATAACGTACGCATATAAAACATTAAAAAAATATGTAATTTTCTATTTTGTAGTGAGTCTATGCAGTCAGTATATCACTACAAACATGCATAACTGCCAGGAACCATATCAGATAGGCTGACTCTCGGGACTTCAAGAAGCCTTATTACATTAAAGGGGCAAAGGGAACATTTAAAAAATTATAATAAAACTCAGAGAAGTGATAACACAGTTTAGTCTGACATGAACAATAACACAACAAACATCCTTCACTCATATAACTGAAGGCAAAAGATTTAAATAATACAGTCTGTCAGTACCTTTACATAGCATAATAATTATCCTAAAAATCTAGTCTTTTATGGCAAGAGAAAATGTGACATGTGTAATGCAAAGACAAAAATGATCCACTCACTCAAATAGATTTAAAAATTCTGTTCTCAAAAAATCTTAGCAGTATCACTACCTATACATAGAAGGAAAAGAACCCCAAATGCATTCCAAATTATACTAGAACCAATGAACGCTTATAGATCATAGAAAATCACAACAGAAATATTAAAGCTACCTAAGTGTCACAAACAATAGAAAAGTTGTATTTAAGAAAAATGTAAGAAGATTAAAAGATATAAGTAATTTTTCACATGTATTTTATCAATCATAAACAAAAACAAATAGAAAGCACATAAGTACAAACTATCAAAATTTCAGAAAAATAAAAAAAACAGAAGGGTGTCTACAAATCCGAAAAGGCATCTTTTGAAAGAAAGTAGAGAAGTCAAATTGGTTGAAATAATTAATGAAACAAAACTTTTCTATTTTTGCACCTCATGTGTGCTAAAAAGAAAGAAAACAAGGTAAATCCTCATGTTGACACATCAACATTATAATAGTGATAATTAACATAGATAATTCAAAGACACATCAACAAAGCGTATGGAATTACAACCACATACCACTAAACTATAAGTAATCATATATAAATTATACACAAAGCATGAAAATTGAAAAATCCCTAATTCAATCCAATATAGTCAACTGGCAATCCAAAAAATATACGTCCAATTCCACCATTTATATCAAACAAATGGGAAATTTTTTTCTAAGAAATTAAATAAAATAGTTTCAATACCCTCATTGTGATGTATAAAGAGGTATATCATCATTTATAAAAAAAGTTATAATTAGTATTCATTAAAAATTAAAGATGTGTAGACTGAATTATATATTTTTAAAAAATAAGATAAATATAGCAAATATTGTAAATGTATTAAAGGCATAACCAATGTTAGCACTTGTGGGTAGCGGTTTCAGACGCGCACCCAAGTGTCTCTAGCGACTATGGCACTATAAGAATTTTCAACCTAATTTGGAACATGCTAACTAGTCACAAAGACTAGTGTAGAAATAGAGTCACCACCTAGATAATTATCTAGCATACATTTTACTAATTGAGTGGCAATACTAGATTCTATAAGGAAGCTTCGCAATATCCAAAGATGGATCCGAAAGCCAACTTCCTTATTTGTGCATCTTAGTCTTTAGTTTTATTATTTAATAGATTATTCCCTATAAATGCTACAATTTATACTTTATAAACATTCATTACAGCATGTGATGCCCTCTTAAATTTAGCCTATTTATTAAACACAACCCATGTTTGATTAATTAGCCTATCTTATAATTTAATTATGTACAAGATTCCCTGAGTCTAGTCCAATTACAAATTACGCTTTGATTCTAGCCATTAAGTCTAAGTGGCCTCAATATGTCTAAATTAATTCAATTTAAAGCATAGCAAAACCCACTAAGTTTATATGATTTGTAATTAAATCCCATTTCACTATCATTTAACCTAATGAACTACTTTTTCATGTTAGAGTCTAATTTTAGCCTATAGTTTATCTTTCTAATTTTTTAATTAGGCAATCATATTACAAATATTTGGCATCCATCAAACATAAAATAAAAAAGTTAAGTGTAAAAATATAAATTTAACTATTACAACCTTCATATAAGTAAAAATGAAAGAAAAACACCTAAAAACTAAGTTACAGTACATAAATATCATCAAAAATCTATTAAAATCCAAAAATTAAGGCAAAAAAGGTGCAGAGCCAATCGGCTCAGTACAGAGCTGAATCGACTCTAGGGCTTCAATTTGTCAGTTCTGTAAATTTTCTTTAATTTATCATGTCCAGGAGCTGATTTCACATGTACAGAAAATAGAAAATCAATTACAACGTGCAAAATCAAATAAGAAGTATAAGAAAACATAAAATTTAATCAGTAAACCTAAAAATCATACAAACCCTAAGAAATCAAGACAGACAGTGTGCAAATAAGATATTTCAAGGCAAATTCTAGGTTTCAAGCATATAGCTCTAGAAAATATTAATTTATTTACATAATTATAAGGAAGATATAAATCAATCATGTTACATTAATCATTTAACTAATCAGATTTGAAATCCAATGAAAGAAATATTATCATATTCAAAGCCTTACATGTTCATATTATTAAATTCAAAATCTAGCATATGCCAAAAATATGTTAATTCATAATAAACCCTAATTTAATTAGGTAAAGCACATAAAATAATAAAAGAATCCTAATCATATTTTTAGAATCATAAGACAAAAGAATCAGTTAAAAGGGAAAAGATGTTGATGATGCTGGATGTGGGGCAACCCTCAGGTTGTCACTATAGTTTGTTGTTCTACGAGTCTCTAGAAACAATGAAGCCATTAATCGAAGATTGGTTAGGAATCCAGTGCCACTTTAGGCTTGGGAATTCTTCTATCGTTTAAAGATAAAGTTTCCAAATATCAGTTCTTACTTAATGGCTTTTTCTCTCTATTTCTTAAAGCTCACACCACCTCTTTTAAATGTCTGTGAATACTTAGGTTGCTAGTATTTTCGGCTTAGTGAATGTAGCTAAACTTAGACCTATGGCATAGTGATGTTTATATAGAGCTAGGGTTTAAAAACCCTAAAGGAACGATAAACTTGATTTATTGTCTTTTATCAGTCAATAATATCCAATAAAAATCTTTTCAAAATCTTAATAATTATCACAAAGACTTTCTAGAAACTTATTTTGTTATTTCTTAAGCGTTTTAAAGTCAAAATACAGACAAAACATCATTGGATATTGAGAATCAACCAATTGGGACTGTATATAGCCTTTGGGCTCTGCCGATCGGCTATACATAGAGCTGATTGGCTCCAAGGATGAAAAATTCTAAAAATTATGATATCAACCAATTCTTTAGAACTTCGCCTACTTTGAATCTTAAGGACTTCGCATGCTTTAATCTTAAGGACGTTTCCTGCTTTAATTTTGAGGACTTTGCCTGCTTGAATTTTGAGAATTTTGTCTGCTTGAAATTTTAAGGACTTCTCCTACTTGCATTTCTGAGTACTACGCTTGCTCAAATTTTTGAATTTCTGGTTGACTTACCATCTTTAATGTATTGAATTTGACTTTTAGTTGAATATTTCCATTTCGAGATGCAATTTAACTTTGATAGATGTCTTTTAGAAACTATATTGGTAATTGGCTTATCGAGAACTAAAGTGTAACACCCGGAATTTTTATATATTTAATAATGAGTTTTTATTTAAGTTAATTTTAGCTTTATTATTATTGGGTTTAATTTGAAATGATTTAATGAAAAATTTAATATTAATCAAATAATGAGTTATTTTCTATACCCAATTAGTTTGAAATTTTAAGAAATTATTCAAGTAAATTATTTGAGAAATGATTATATTTTGGTTATTCAAATTTCCCAAATGCATATTAATATAAGTAAAATTATATATTGGAAAATTATGATAGAAATTGTAAGGGATGTTTTTATAAAAGAATTTTGAGAAAATTGGTATTATAATTGATTAGTAGTATTAAATTTTGAGTTGGAAATTGATTATTTAATTTAATTGTGTATAGGATTTAATTGAAAATTTATTTTGGAATAAGGATTGAAAGTATAATTTTATTTTTATGGGGTTTTAATGGAAATTTGTGAGTTTGGTATTTTCGTAAATAAATATGCTCGTGGGTATTTTTGTAATTGTGTATTTTCAATAATTCGGATTTGGCCCAAATTAAATAGCTAGGGGCTTAATTGAAAGTCTAAAAAGAAGTTTGGGGGTCAAATTGGAATTCTGCGGGATGAAATTGTAAGTAATTAAGAAAGTTGAGGGACCAAGTTGTAATAAGGAAAAGTTCAGGGGTCAAATGTCGATATTGAAAGAAAGAAAAGAAGGATCGGGAAGGAAGAGAGGAAGAGAGAGAGAGAGAAGGAGGAGGAGGAGTGGGCGCGGCGTCGAGGCGACTTGTCGGGTTGGTTGCAGGCGCCGGCATACGGGCGAAGCAGCTCTGCGAGGAGGAAAATGGCCGGCTTCCTGCCGCCGCGGCGTTGGTGGATCTTGGTGCCGATCGACTCCTCGTGGCCTCGGCTTTGTTTTGCGGTGGTCGACAGTGGTGGCCGAAATCGAGATTCACGGTGGAGAGAGAAAATGGTGGCAGCCGGTGTTTTTGGGTTTTCCGAGCCCGTGAGCTATGGAAGATCGGAGGACATATCCCGACTCTCCTCACCAAGCTTTGCATTGGCACCGGTTTAGTGGCGATCGGGCTTCGTTTGCGAATCGACGGTCGAGATCGTCCGCAAATCTCTCCCGGATGATCGGGTGTCGGATCGGAAAATCAAGTCGGGATCGCCATCGGCCGTCGTTGTGAGTCCGATGGTGTGTTCGGATCGTCGATCGGACTCACGGCCGGAGGCGAGTCGACCGAGCGCTCGAATTTTCTTTGGCCCGTTAATTTTAGAAATTCTTGGTTTAATTGTGTCTATTGGATGGTATTGTGTATTTGATGATATTGTGAGTCAAAAATAATTGTCCGCTGCCCGCCTCGTATTTTGTCTTTGTGTGAGTCGGAAATAGTGAAGTTTGGGGACCCGACTCCGTTGTTTTAATTGTTGGATATTTGGAGTGTTTTTCCGGCAGTCCTGGACCCGTTTTTACGGGGGGTAATGTTCATGTTGTAGGGGAGGTTCACGGGATTTTAGGTAGAATTCTCCGAGTCGAGATTCTTAGATACCCCAGGAGTCTAGACCTAGGATTAATGATCGATTGTTTCAGCGTTTTGATAAATTGTTTTCCGTGACTAGATTGTCGGTTCGCTCGCTCCTACCGAGGCACCGGAGCGAGCTAGGAGGTTGCCAAACCTGTGAGTTAAAGTCACTTAATCGTTGCACTATTGCTAAGTTTGAATTTAATATGTTATTTTGGAAGTTTATGCATAATATGGTTATTAGTATCGCAACGTAAATAATTTCAACGGACTATTAATTATTGGAAATAATATAAATATTATTATTAGTAACGTTATAATAATACAGATATTATTATTCGTCGACCACCGAATTGCACGCTGCCTTATCCTAAATTTTTAATCTTTATTTTGATATGTGTTGAATGATTTCATTAGACAATGATATTTATTAAATGTGGTGATTGCGATTTGGGAAATGTGGCTTGTAGAACATGCCACTTTGATGGGTTACATCGTGACGACCGGTAATAATCATGGACATGTAATAAGATATTTATGGGTTTGCCCTGGTCGAGCATGGCTCTGGGCTGATTTGTGTAAATTGCCGGAGGTAAGGTCCCTGGTCGAGCATTGCTCTCGGGCTTATTTGGATACTTAAGTGACCAGACCGGAGGTAAGGTCCCCGGTCGAGCATTGCTCTAGGGCTACCTTATTGGATTAAGAGAGCCGAATGGCTACTAGATTTCTTATTTGGATACTTAAGTGACCAGATCGGAGGTAAGGTCCCCGGTCGAGCATTGCTTCTGGCCAGTCTTATTGGATTAAGAGAGCCGAATGGCTACTAGATTTTGGGGTTTAGGGTTCTACCGAGCCACTCGTCCCGTAAAAGTAAAAATATATTTTTATTTATTCATTTATTTATTTATTATGGTATGATTGTAATATGGATTGTATTTACGTGCATGGTTGATATATTGATTCGAATGATTAATATTTTCTGTGAAGAAAGTAATAGGGTATGATTATAATGTGATTTGTATTTACGAGCATGGTTTGATATACTGATTTGAATAATCTATATTTTCTGAGAAGAATGCAATAGTCCCCAGATTATTTGATTTTAACTCACTCTAGACCGATACCTCATTTTTATCGCTTTTCGATTCGTGGTTAGTCCTCTCGCGACTCTTATTCAGTAACCCGACTCCTTCATCATCGGGTGATGTATTTGATTTGGTATATAAATTGGTAAATCTTAGATTCTCCGCAGTAGTAATAGTAGATGTATCAGTTGTAAATTTTTTGTAATTTCCGGTCTCGCCTGATTGTTCCGGCAGACCGATTAAATTGTGTAATGTTTAATGTTAAGATAAATTGTGGCTTTAATAATATTAATTTGAGATGAGATTTGTTTAAGTCAGTGAGTGTCAGGCTTACTACGGGTTTCGGTGGCCTTACGCCTACCCATTCCCTAGTGCCGGTCACGGGCCCACGGGTGGGGTCGTGACATAAAGTGTAATTTTGATAGGTCATTAACCAAAATGGCATTTTTTTGAAAGTTCCTACCTCGGAATGCAATTGATTTGGTAGATGTCTTCTAGAGACTATATTGGCAACTCGTCCATTAGGGACTAAAAGATGTAATTTTTGGAAGGTTAGGGACCAAAACAACATTTTTCCTTCTTTAGGACATATATATATATCCTTATATCCACTTGTAACTCACTTTTATCCATTTATCTTTATTTTCTCTCAAAACCCATCTATGCTTTTTCATTGATTTCTTACTTATTTCTCAACTACATTCTATGAAATCAGTCTCGAAATGGCTCGCTCTTCATTAAGATTCACTAGGCGTACCCAAATCGCATAAAATTAGGAGTTTTCACCACCAATTTCTCACCAGAACGATCTTGGGCTCGCCAACGGGGAGGAAATCCTTATTTTGGCAAAATTGAACACTCACTAAGCGTTTTCGGCTGTTAGAGAGGTATTTTTCTTGCATTAAGTCTTATTTTCTGTGATTTATACACTAGATATACACGTTATTTGCTCAAAATGCATGAAAAATTTGAAGAAAATTGTGTGCACTAACCTATAGAGCCGATCGGCTCTGTGTAGTGTCAATTCATCTATGTGCTGATCCAATCAGCTCTGCACAGTCCGAAACGACTATGCATGGGCCAAAAACTAGTTTTTAGGGTATTTTAATGTAAAATAATAATATATAAACAATATACTTGTTTTGTGTATTGGCATGTGTGTATTGTGTTTCCATACCTATGTTTGCACTTTTCAGAGCAATGTTGTGTAGATATGGTTTGCCAAAAATTTTTACGATGCATGTGAGTGGTTTGATGAGCTTCCAAGCTCTATACAGACTAGGATCGGCGACACTGGATTTCATCAATTTGTTGCTACATTGCCATCTATTATCAGGAGGATTGAACTTACCTCGGTGTACGCATTACTCAAAAGGTGGATGGACACCACTCACACTTTCCATACCATGGTTGGTGAGTTGACACTATCAGCACGTCCTCAACCTTCCCATACTTGTGCCGCTAAGGCCCGAGTCGGAGCGTCCTACTAGAGTGGGCATAGGTCCATGTGCACTGCATGTGGATCAACTCTTTGACCTGGGATAAGTTAAAAAAATTCATAGTTATATTTATAATTTGCAAGTTCTAGTTACTTACCTTTATAATTCGCAGATTCATAGTGACTGGCTTGGCGAGCACCATCAATAGGATCCCTACATGCTTTTCGTTGTAGATCTCAATTATAGGAGGGTCCACTTGGTTAGCCACGCTTGTCGAGCCTGGTTCTTAGGCAGGATCTACGACTGGGATAGGGGGCCTAGCAGACGCCGAGTTCTTTTGTCTCTTCCTCTCTCCATGTTTTGGAGTGTTAACCTTATTGGTGAGGAGCTAGCAAGGAGCTTAGAGGGATATGATGACTTTGAGGACCTAACCTTCTAGTCTTGGAGGAAAAACTACGCTTCCTTCATCCCTCAACTACTAGGCACGTGCCCTTCGATAATGATACCATGGCTCATTATTGTTCTTGATCTTGCCGAGTTTTCACTTTCTCTTTTATTTTGCTCGATTACTCATTTAGCTATTTTATTGTAGTTCATCCGTCATGTGCCTCTGGTTCTTTAGGTGATAGAAGGGAGGTCTGCTCGCCACTCTATTCCCTCTCATATCTTAGGCTCCTGTGTGGGTGCTAAATTTGAGACACCTCGTACGTCGATGTTAGACGTGGTGACTGGGAGCGTCACATTTCTCCAAGACCCAACAGTATCGTATTGGTGTACCGTTAATGTTATAGAGCATCGGCTTGCCATGGAGCACTGCCTTCCTTCGAAGTTCACTCTGAGTACTTGCACGCACGTAAGTTGCATTCCTTTCATTACTTTGCATCTTTTCTTTTACTGAAATATTAGTAATATAAATAATCATACAAGTTCAGATAAAGCAGTTCGAGCATGTATATTGGTTGGTCGATGTCGACAGGAGGCCGTTCTTTGTCCTTGGTGAGGACTGGAGGTGAAGAATCAAAATAAATCATAAAGTGCTAAATGTATGCATATATACAATATAACATCTAATCTCCTTTGGAATTTCTTCAGAGGGACCATAAGGGCATACAAGGGCAGGTGGATGACCGTCAAAACGGTCGCGTTCCTGCTTGTATTATGCTTGGATTAATTGAAAACAACATGATTTCTCCCTTTCGCGTATGGATTTATGTCTCGTCCCGCTTGATGATCGAGGAAAGCATCAATGCCATCGGCCAAGCTTGTCAATTGCGTTCTCATGATTCCTTACGCTAATCCTTGTGCCATCAGGAGTCCTCGTGCCGAGAGGAATAAGGAATGATGGAGATCCCAATAGTCTAAGTCTTGAATCAGAATATTTGGGCGTACCTCGATTCTCGTCGTTCACTCTTTCCTCCAAAAGATTCGACTGAGATCGTTTGAGAATGATATCAATACTTGATAAATTGATTTCATTCCATGGCAATGATATCAATACTCGATCAACTAATTTAATTTTCTTACATTTGTCCAAGTAATGGATTTGTGTTAATGCTTGCCACTTACACGCGCTTTTAGTCAACACTCATGTTTATGCTCCCCAAATAGTACCAAACCACCATATTAAACAAAGATTAGAAAGAGAGGCATAAAAGAAATGAACAAAATAAGAACATAGGTACAATTTCTGGTCCAATAAGGAAATAAGTCACAAGTTCTTTATTCTTCTCCATATGGTTAGGCATAAGGATCAAATCGAATTGATTTAGATACTAAGGTAGACAAAGAACACATAAGAAAGGAAGGACGCGAGCGATAAGTCTATGTTTGCTAGGGCGACTCATGATTAGCTTGCAAAAGTTCTTGAACGAACCAATAACTTGATTTTCCAAAAGGTAGAAAATTGAAATAGTATGCTCATTAGCCTCAAGTATTCGGTTGCATGTGGTTTTTATAGTGCAAAATCCCTCATTCCATAAGAAAAATAAAATAGAAGCTAAACTGAAATTAATAAATAAAGAAAGATGAATAAACTAAAGTCAAATCAAGAACTAGAAAGGAGCTGACTGGTCAACTATAGTCCTAGATTCTATAAGCCAGCCTAACAAAAATAAGGAGTAACTCATGTGGACCTACTTAATAATACTCTGACCCAAATTACTTTATTATATGCATCTCAGACATGAAAACGGTGGCATTCCTACTTGTATTACGCTTGGATTAATAAAAGAGAACATGATTTCTCCCTTTCGCGTGTAGATTTACGTCTCATCCCACTTGATGATCAAGCAAAGCATTAATGCCACCAGTTAAGCTTGTCAATTGCGTTTTTATGATTCCTTACGCTAATCCTTGTGCCATTAAGAGTCCTCGTGTCGAGAGGAATAAGGAATAATGGAGATCTCAATGGTCCAAGTCCTGAATCAGAATATTTGGGCGTGCCTCGATTCTCGTCATTCACTCTTTCCTCCAAAAGATTCGACCGACATCGTTCAAGAATGATATCATTATTCGATCAACTGATTGCATTTCATCGCAATGATATCAATACCCGATCAATTAATTTAATTTTCTTGCATTTGTCCAAGTAATGGATTTGTGTCCTTGCTTGCAGCTTACATGCGCTTTTAGTGAATACTCGTGTTTATGCTCCCTAAACAGAACCAAACCACCATACTAAACAAAGATTAGAAAGAGAGGCACAAAAGAAACGAACAAAATAAGAACATAGGTACAATTTCTAGTCCGATAAGGAAATAAGTCGCAAGTTCTTTGTTCTTTTCCGTATGGCTGGGCATAAGGATCAAATCGAATTGATTTAGACATTAGGGTAGACAAAGAACACATAAGAAAGGAAGGACGCGAGCAATAAGTCTATGTTTGCTAGGGCGACTCGTGATTCGCTGGCAAAGTTCTTGAACAAACCAATAACTTGATTTCCCAAAAGGTAGAAAATTGAAATAGTATGCTCATTAGCCTCAAGTATTCGGTTGCATATGGTTTTTATGGTGCGAAATCCCTCATTCCATAAGAAAAAGAAACTAGAAACTAAACATGAATTAATAAATAAAGAAAGATGAATAAACTAAAATCAAATCAAGAACTAGAAAGGAGTTGACTGGTTAACTATAGTCCTAGATTCTATGAGCCAGCCTAACAAAAATAAGGAGTAATTCGTGTGGGCCTACCTAATAACACTCCGACCCAAATTACTTCATTGTATGCGTCCCAAACATGAAAACAGTGGCGTTCCTACTTGTATTGCGTTTGGATTAATAAAAAATAACATGATTTTTCCCTTTCGCGAGTGGATTTATGTCTCGTCCCACCTGATGATCAAGAAAAGCATCAATGCCACCAGTCAAGCTTGTCAATTGCGTTCTCATGATTCCTTACGCTAATCCTTGTGCCATTAGGAGTCCTCGTGCCGAGAGGAATAAGGAATGATGGAGATCCCAATGGTCCAAGTCTTGAATCAGAATATTTGGGTGTGCCTCGATTCTCATCGTTCACTCTTTCCTTCAAAAGATTCGACCGATATCTTTCGAGAGTGATATCAATACTCGATCAACTGATTTCATTTCATCGCAATGATATCAATACTCGATCAACTAATTTAATTTCCTTGCATTTGTCTAAGCAATGGGTTTGTGCTTATGCTTGCCACTTACACGCGCTTTCACTCAATACTCATGTTTATGTTCACAAAATAGAACCAAACCATCATAGTAAATAAAAATTAGGAACAGAGGCATAAAAATAATGAACAAAATCAGAACATAGGTACGTTTCGGGTTCGATAAGGAAAGAAATCGCAAGTTCTTTGTTCTTTGAATTGATTTAGACACTAAGGTAGACAAAGAACACAAAAAAGCAAGGACGTGAGCGATAAATCTTTGTTTGCTAGGGCGACTCATGATTAGCTCACAAAGTTCTTAAAAGAACATGTAATTTGATTTTCCACAAGGTAGAAAACTAAAATAGTAAGCTCATTAGCCTCAAGTATTCGGTTGCATACGATTTTATAGTGTGAGATCCCTCATTCCATAGTAAAAAGAAATTAGAAGCTAAATACGAATTAATAAATAGAGAAAGATGAATAAACTAAAGTCAAATCAAGAACCAGAGAGGAGTTGACTAGTCAACTATAATCCTAGATTCTATGAGCTAGCTTAACGAAAATAATGAGTAATTTGTGTGGGCCTACCTAATAACATTCTGACCTAAATTACTTCATTATATGCATCCTAGACATGAAAATTGCCGCGTTCCTACTTGTATTACGCTTGGATTAATCGAAGACAATATGATTTCTCCCTTTCGCGCATGGATTTACGTCTCGTCCCGCTTGATGATCAAGCAAAGCATTAATGCTACCGGTCAAGCTTGTCAATTGCTTTCTCATGATTCCTTAAACTAATCCTTGTGCCATCAAGTGTCCTCATGCCGAGAGGAATAATGAATGATAGAGATCCCAATGGTCCAAGTCCTAAATCAAAATATTTAGGCGTGCCTCAATTCTCGTCGTTCACTCTTTCTTCTAAAAGATTTGACTGAGATCATTCGAGAATAATATCAATACTCAATCAACTGATTTCATTTCATCATAATGATATCAATACTCGATCAAATAATTTAATTTTCCTTGTATTTGTCCAAGCAATGGATCTGTGCCCATGCTTGCCGCTTACACGCGCTTTTACTCATCACTCGTATTTATGATCCCCAAATAGAACCAAACCATCATAGTAAACAAAGATTAGAAAGAAAGGCACAAAAGAAAAGAACAAAAGCATAACATAGGTACGATTTTGGGTTTGATAAGAAAAGAAATCGCAAGTTCTTTGTTCTTCTTCGTACGGCTGGGCGGGATGAAATTGAATTGATTTAAACACTAGGGTAGATAAAGAATACAAAAGAAAGGAAGGACCTGAGCAATAAGTCTATTTTTGCTAGGCGACTCGTGATTAGCTCACAAAGTTCTTGAAAGAACCCATAACTTGATTTCCCACAAGGTAGAAAATTAAAATAGTATGATTTTAGGTCCGATAAGGAAAGAAACCACAAGTTCTATGTTCTTCTCCATATGGCAAAGCGTAAGGGTCAAATCAAATTGATTTAAACACAAGGGTAGATAAAGAACACAAAAGAAAGGAAGAACGTGAGTGATAAGTCTATGTCTGCTAGAGCGATTCGTGATTAGTACTCAAAGGTCTTAAAAGGACCCATAATTTGATTTCCCACAAGGTAGAAAATTAAAATAATATGCTCACTAGCCTTAAGTATTCGGTTGCCTGCGATTTTTATAGTGCAATATCCCTCATTCCATAAGAAAAAGAAACTAGAAGCTAAATATGAATTAATAAATAAAGAAAGATGAATAGACTAAAGTCAAATCAAGAACCAAAGAGGAGTTGGTTGGTCAACAAGTCTCGTAGTCCTAGATTTTATGAGCCTACTTAATGAAAATAAGGGAAAATCCGTGTGGGCCTGCCTAATAACATTCCGAACCAAATTACTTCATTACATGCGTTCTAAACATAAAAACATTCGCATTTGTGCTTGTATTATGCTTGGATTAATCGAAAATAATATGATTTCTCCCTTATGCGCATGGATTTACGTCTTGTCCTGCTTGATCATCAAGCAAAGGATCAATGCCACCAATCAAGCTTGTCAATTGTATACTCAAGATTCCTTATGCTAATCCTTCTATCATTAGGAGTCCTAGTGCCTACAAGAATAAGGAATAATGGAGAACCCAAAGCTGTAAATCCTGAATTGGAATATTTGGGCGTGCCTCGATTCTCGCCGTTCCCCCTTTTCTACAAAAGATTCATCCGCCATCATTGAGAGAATGATGTCAATACTCCATCAACTAATTTAATTTCTTTGCAATGATATTAATACTCGGTCAATTAATTTAATTTCTTTAGATTTTTCCAAGCAATGGATCAATACTTATAATTTCCACTTACACGCGCTTTCACTCAGCACTTGTGTTTATGCTCCCCAAATTAACCAAACCGGCATACTAGTCAGAAATTAGACTGAGAGGCAAAAAAGAAACAAAAAAATTGAGAACATAGGTAGGATTTTATGTTCGATGAGGAAAGAAATCAAAAGTTCTTTGTTCTTTTCCATACGGCTAATGGTAAGGATTAAATCGAATTGATTTAAATACTAGGATAGACAACAAAGGAAGGACGTGAGCGATAAATTTATGTTTGCTAGGGCGACTCGTGATTAGCTCGCAAAGTTCTTGAAAGAACCCATAACTTGATTTTCCACAAGTTAGAAAACTGAAATAGTATGCTCATTCGCCTCAAGAATTCGGTTGTATGCGGTTTTTATAGTGCGAAATCTCTTATTCCATAAGAAAAAGAAACTAGAAGCTAAATGCGAATTAATAAAAAAATAAAGATGAATAAACTAAAGTCAAATTAAGAAAAAGAGAGGAGTTGTAGTCCTAGATTCTATGAGCTAGCTTAACGAAAACAAGGAGAAATTTATGCGGGCCTACCTAATAACACTCGACCCAAATTACTTCATTACATGCATCCTAAACAATAAAACAATTGCATTCCTACTTGTATTATGCTTGAATTAATTAAAAACAAAACGATTTCTCCATTACGCGTGTGGATTTACGTCTCATCTTGCTTGATCGTCAAGCAAAGCATCAATACCACTGGTCAAGCTTTTCAATTGCATTTTCATGATTCCTTACGCTAATCCTTGTGTCATCAGGAGTCCTCATGCCTAGGGGAATAAGGATAGATGGGAATCCCGATGGTGTAAATACTAAATTGGAATATTTGGGCTTGCCACGATTCTCATCGTCCCCTCTTTCCTCTAAAAGATTCATCCACGATCATTTAGAGAATGATGTCAATACTCGATCAACTAATTTAATTTCTTTGCAATGATATCAATACTCAATCAACTAATTTAATTTCTTTGCAATGATATAAATACTCGATCAATTAATTTAATCTCTTCCCATTTGTCCAAGCAATGGATCGGTGCTTATGATCAGCTTACACGCGCTTTCACTCAACATCGTGTCCTACATAAAGATTAGAAAGAGAGGCACAAAAGAAATGAATAAAATGAGAACATAGATAGAATTTCGAGTTCGATAAGGAAAGAAATCATAAGTTCTTTGTTCTTTTTCATATGGCTAAGCATAAGGATCAAATTGAATTGATTTAATCACAAAGGTAGACAAAGAACACAAAAGAGAGGAAGGACGTTAGCGATAAGTCTATGTTTGCTGGGGCGACTTGTGATTAGCTCGCAAAGTTCTTGAAAGAACCCATAACTTGATTTTTCATAGGGTAGGAGACTGAAATAATATGCTCACTAGTCTTAAGTATTCGGTTGCTTGCGGTTGTTATAGTGTGAGATCCCTTATTCCATAAGAGAAAGAAACTAAAAGCTAAATATGAAATAATAAATAAAGAAAGTTGAATAAACTAAAGTCAAATCAAGAACTAAAGAGGAGTTGACCATCAAAAAGTCTCGTAGTCCCGAATTTTATGAGCCAGCTTAATAAAAACGAGGAGAAATTTGTGCAGGCCTACCTAATAACACTTCGATCCAAATTACTTCATTATATGCGTCCTAAAAATCAAAATAGTCGCATTCCTACTTGTATTATGCTTGAATTAATTAAAAACAAAATGATTTCTGTATAACGCGCGTAGATTTACATCTCGTCCTGCTTGATCATTAAGAAAAGCATCAATGTCACCGATCAAGCTTGTCAATTGCATTTTCATGATTCCTAACATTAGTCCTTGTGTCATCAGGAGTCCTCGTGCCTAGGGGAATAAGCATAGATGGGGATCCCAATGGTGCAAATCCTGAATCAGAATATTTGGGCGTGTCGTGATTCTCATCGTTCCCTCTTTCCTCCCAAAGCTTCATCCACGAGCGTTCGGAGAATGATGTCAACACTCGATCAACTAATTTAATTTCTTCACAATGATATCAATACTTAGAACAACTAATTTAATTTCTTTGCAATGATATTAATACTCTATCAACTAATTTAATTTCTTCCCATTTGTTCAAGCAATGGATCGATGCCTATGATCAGCTTACACGCGCTTTCACTCAATACTCGTGTTTTTGCTCCCCAAATAGAACCAAACCATCATATTAGATAAAGATTAGAAGGAGAGGCATAAAAGAAATGAACAAAATGATAACATATGTAGGATTTCGGGTCTGATAAAGAAAGAAATTACAAGTTCTTTGTTCTTTTCCATATGCCTAGGCATAAGGATCAAATCAAATTGGTTTAAACACAAGGGTAGACAAAGAACACAAAAGAAAGGAAGGACGTTAGCAATAAGTTTGTGTTTGCTAGCAACTTGTGATTAGTTTACAAAGTTCTTGAAAGAACCCATAATTTGATTTCCTACAAGGTACGAAACTGAAACAATATGCTCACTAGCCTCAAGTATTCAGTTGCATGTTGTTGTTATAGTGCGAGATCCCTCATTCCATAAGAGAAAGAAACTAGAACTAAATATGAAATAATAAATAAATAAAGTTGAATAAACTAAAGTCAAATCAAGAACTAGAGAGGAGTTGACTAGTCAACAAGTCTCGTAGTCCTAAATTCTATGAGCTAGCTTAATGAAAATAAGGAAAAATTTGTGCTGGCCTATTTAATAACATTATGACCCAAATTACTTTATTATATGCGTCATAAACATCAAAACAGTCGCATTCCTACTTGTATTATGCTTGAATTAATTAAAAAAAATGATTTCTTTGTTACGCGCGTGGATTTACATCTCGTCCTGCTTGATCGTCAAGCAAAAGCATTAATGCTACCGGTCAAACTTGTCAATTGTATTTTCATGACTCCTTATGCTAATCCTTGTGTCATAAGGAGTCCTCGTGCCTTGGGGAATAAGGATAGATGAGGATCCCAATGGTGCAAATCTTGAATCGAAATATTTGGGCGTGCCACGATTCTCATCGTTCCCTCTTTCCTCTAAAAGATTCATCCACGATCATTCGGAGAATGATGTCAATACTCGATCAACTAATTTAATTTCTTCGCAATGATATCAATACTCGATCAACTAATTTAATTTCTTTTGCAATGATATCAATACTCAATCAACTAATTTAATTTCTTCCTATTTTTCCAACAAATGGACCGGTGCCTATGATCAGCTTACACGTGCTTTCACTCAACGCTCGTGTTTATGCTCCCCAAATAGAACCAAACCCTCACACTAGACAAAGATTAGAAGAAGAGGCACAAAAAAACGAATAAGATTAGAGCATAGGTAGGATTTCGGGTCTGATAAGGAAAGAAATCACAAGTTCTTTGTTCTTTCTATACGGCTAAGACTAAGGATCAAATCGAATTGATTTAAACACAATGGTAGACAAAGAAAACAAAAGAAAGGAAGGACGTCAACGGTAAGTCTATGTTTGCTAGGGCGACTTGTGATTAATTCGCAAAGTTCTTGAAAGAATCCATAACTTGATTTTCATAAGGTAGAAAACTTAAGTAATATGTTCATTAGCCCCAAGTATTCCCTTGGATGCGATTTTTTGTAGTACGAGATCCCTCATTCCATAAGAATAAGTAAGTGGAGGCTAAATATGAACTAATAAATAAAGAAAAACAAATACACTATATTCAAATCAAGAACCAAAAAGGATTTGACTGGTTAATGATACAAGTTCCACATTTTGTGAGCCAGCTTAATGAAAACAAGAAGAAGTCCGTGTGTGCCTACTTAATATACTCCGACCCAAATTACTTCATTATATGCATCCTAAGCATCAAAACGGTCGCATTCCTGCTTGTATTACGCTTGGATTAATCGAAAATAACATGATTTCTCCATTACGTGTGTGGATTTACGTCTCGTCCTGCTTCGTCATCAAGCAAAGCGTCAATGCCAGCAGTCAAGCTTGTCAATTGAGTTCTCATGATTCTTTACACTAATCCTTGTGTCATCGATAATCCTCATGCCAAGAGAAACAAGGAATGATGGAGATCACAATGGTCCAAAACCTGAATCAGAATATTTGGGTGTGCCTCGATTCTCATTGCTTCCTCGTTCCTTCAAAGGATTCGTTGGCGATCATTCAAAGAATGATGTCAATACTCGATCAACTAATTTAATTTCTTTATAATAATATCAATACTCGATCAACTACTTTAATTTCTTCGCATTTGTCCAAGCAATGGATCGGTGCCTATGTTTGCTGCTTACACGCGCACTTTCACTCCTCACTCATGTTTATGCTCTCCAAATAGAACCAAAACGTGATACTAGACAAAGATTAGAAAGAGAAGCATAAAAGAAACGAACAGAATGAGAACATAAGTAGGATTTCAGGTTAGATAAGGAAAGAAATCACAAGTTCTTTATTTTTTTCCATATGGCTAAGCATAAGGATCAAGTTGAATTGATTTAAACACAAGGGTAGACAAAGAACACAAAAGAAATGAAGGATGTGGACGATAAGTCTATGTTTGCTAGGTCAACTTGTGATTAGTTCCAAAGTTCTTGAAAAAACCCATAACTTGATCTCCCACAAGGTAGAAAATTGAAATAAAATGCTCACTAGCCCCAAGTATTCCATTGCATGTGATTTTTATAGTGCGAGATCCCTCATTCCATAAGAATAAGAAACTAAAAGCTAAATATGAATTAACAAATAAAGAAAGATGAATAAACTAAATCAAGAACGAGAGAGGAATTGACTGGCCAACAAGTCTCGTATTATGAGTCAGCTTAACAAAAATAAGGAAAAATTCGTGTGGGCCTACCTAATAATACTTCGACCTAAATTATTTCATTATATGCATCCCATACAAGAAAACGGTCACATTCCTGCTTGTATCAAGCTTGGATTAATTGAAAACAACATGATTTCTCCCTTACGTGCATGGGTTTTTGCGTCGTCCTATTTGATCATCAAGCAAAGCATCAATATCACCGGTCAAGCTTGTAAATTGCATTTTCATGATTGCTCACGCTAATCCTTGTGTCATCAGGAGTCATCGTGCCTAGAGGAACAAGGAATGATGGAGATCCCAATAGTGCAAATCCTGAATCAGAATATTTGGGCGTGTCTCAATTCTCGTATCTCCCTCTTTCCTCCAAAATATTTATCTGCGGTCATGGTGTTATTTTCTCATACTCACAAATATACCCCTCTTACGGGGTTATTTTCACATTTCACAACTATACCTCTCTTACGGGGTTGTTTTCTCATATTCTAAAATATACCCCTTTTATGGGGTTGTTTTCTCATACTAAGAAATATACCCCTCTTACGGGGGTTGTTTTCTCATATTGACAAATATACCCCTCTTACGACTTTGTTTTCTCATATTCACAAATATACCCCTCTTACGGGGTTGTTTTCTAATATTGAAAAAATACTCCTCCTCTAGGGTTGTTTTCTCATATGAAAAAATATACCTCTTTTACGGGGTTGTTTTCTCATATTCATAAATATACCCCTTTTAGGGTGTTGTTTTCTCATACTGATAGATATACACCACATGCGGGGTTGTTTTCTTATATTGACAAATATTATCCCTTTTATAGAATTATTTTCTCACACTTAGAAATATACCCCTCTTACAAGGTTGTTTTCTCATATTAAAAAATATACCCCTTTTACGGGGTTGTTTTCTCATATTCACAAATATACTCCTTTTATAGCGTTGTTTCCTCCAACTCATAAATATACCTCACTTACGAGGTTGTTTTCTTCTATTGACAAATATACCACTCTTACGGGGTTGTTCTCTCATATTAAAAGATATACTACTTTTTTATAGGGCTGTTTTCTCATACTAAAAAATATACCCCTCTTACGGGGTTATTTTTTGAATATTCACAAATATACCCCTCTTACGGGTTTGTTTTCTTATATTCACAAATGTATCCCTCTTATGGGGTTGTTTTCTAATATTAGCAAATATACCCTTTTTTGGGGTTGTTTTCTTATATGAAAAAATATACCCATTTTATGCAGTTGCCGTCTCAAACTCATAAATATATCCCTCTTATAGGGTTGTTTTCTTATATTCACAAATATATGCCTCTTACGGGGTTGATTTCTCATATTCATAAATATACCCCTTTTACGGCGTTGTTTCACCATACTCACATATATAGCCCACTTATGCGGTTATTTTCTTATATTGACAAATATACCCCTTTACGGGGTTGCTTTCTTATATTAAGAAATATACTCCTATTATGGGGCTATTTTCTCATACTCACAAATATACCACTCTTACGGGGTTCTTTTCTCATATTTACAAATATACCCCTCTTATAGGGTTCTTTTCTCATATTAAAAAATATACACTTCCTACGGGGTTATTTTCTTATATTGACAAATACACCACTTTTACGGGATTGTTTTATCTTACACACAAATATACAACTCTTACGGGGTTGTTTTCTCATATTCACAAATATACCCCACTTACGGGGTTGATTTCTCATATTCACGAATATACTCCTTTTACGGCGTTGTGTCTTCATACTCACAAATATACCCCACTTACGAGGTTATTTTCTTCTATTAATAAATATACCCTTCTTACAGGGTTGTTTTTTCATATTAAAAATATATTCCTATTATGTGGTTGTGTTTCATGCTCACAAATATACTCTCTTACGGGATGGTCTTCTCATATTTACAAATACACCCTTCTTATAGGGTTGTTTTTTCATATTCACAAATATACTCCTTTTACGGGCTTTTTTTTATATTGACAAATACAACCCTTTTACAGGATTGTTCTATTATACTCACAAATATAACACTCGAACGATGTTATGTTCTAATGTTGATAGATATACACCTCTTACGGGATTATTTTCTCATTTTAAAAAATATGCCCTTATTACGGAGTTGTTTTCATATATTCACAACTATATCCCTCTTATAGAGTTGTTTTCTCATATCTAAAAATATACCCTTCTTACAATATTTTTTTATGTTGACAAATACACCCCTTTTACGGGGTTGTTCTATCTTATACACAAATATACCTCCTCTTACGAGTTGTTTTCTCATATTCACAAATCTATCCCTCTTACGAGGATTGATTTTTCATATTTAGAAATATACCCCTTTTACGGTGTTGTTTTCTTCTATTAACAAATATTACCACTCTTACGGGATTGTTTTCTCATATTAAAAAATATACTTTTATAGGGTTATTTTCTCATATTAAGAAATATACCCCTTTTACGAGGTTGTTCAACCATACTTACAAATATACCTCTCTTATGGGGGTTGTTTTCTCAAAATCACAAATATAACCCTCTTACTGAGTGGTTTTCTTATATTGACAAATACACTCCTTTTACAGGGTTCTTCAACCAGACTCACAACTATACCTCTCTTACGAGGTTGTTTTCTAATATTGACAAAAATAACCCTCTTTTGGAGTTCTTTTCTCATATTAAGAAATATACTCCCGTTACAGGGTTATTTTCTCATATTCACAAATATAACCCTCATACAAGATTGATTTCTCATATTTATAAATGTATCCTTTTTACAGGGCTGTGTACTCATACTCACAAATATACCCCTCTTACAGGGTTGTTTTCTTATATTAAAAAATATATCTGTTTATGGGGTTGTTCTCTGATACTCACAAATATACCACTCTCAAGGAGTTGTTTTCTCATATTCACAAAAATACCCCTCTCCCAAGGTTGTTTTCTCATATGAAAAAATATACCACTTTTACACGGTTGTTTTATCATATTCTTAAATATATTCCTTTTACGGCATTGTTTCCTTACACTCATAAATATATCCCACACACTGGGTTGTTTTCTTATATTGACAAATATACCCCTTTTATAGGATTTTTTTTTATACTTAGAAATATACCCCTCTTACAGGGTTATTTTCTCATATTCAAAAATATACTCATCTTACGAAGTTGTTTTCTCATATTCATAAATATACCTGTCTTACGAGATTATTTTCTCATATTCACAAATATACCCCTTTTACGGTGTTGTATCCTCATACTCACAAATATACCCCACTTACAAGGTTATTTTCTTCTGTTGACAAATATACCCCTCTTACAAGGTTGTTTTCTCATATTAAAAAATATACACCTGTTATGGGGTTATTTTCTCATACTCAGAAATATACCCCTCATAAAGGGTTGTTTCCTCATACTTACAAAAATACCCTACTTAGGAGGTTATTTTCTTCTATTGACAAATATACCACTCTTACGAGCTTATTTTCTTATATTTAAAAATATACCACTTTTATAGGGTTATTTTCTCAAACTCAGAAATATACCACTCTTGTGGGGTTCTATTCTTATATTCACAAATATACCCGTCTTACGGGGTTGTTTTCTAATATTCACAAACATGCCCCTCTTACGGGGTTATTTTCTTATATTGACACATACACCCCCTTTATAGGATTGTTATATCAATACTCATAAATATACCCCTCTTATGGGGTTGTTTTCTAATATTGACAAATATATCCCTCTTTTGGGGTTGTATTCTCATATTAAAATATATACCCCTGTTATGGGGTTGTTTTCTCATATTCGCAAATATACCCCTCATACAGTGTCGATTTCTCATATTCATAAATGTATCCCATTTATGGGGTTATTTACTCATACTCACAAATATATCCGACTTAGGTGGCTGTTTTCTTATATTGAAAAATATACCCCTCTTGTGGAGTTGTTTTCTCATATTAAAAAATATACCCCTATTATGGGGTTATTCTTTGGTACTTACAAATATACTACTCTCACAGGTTGTTTTTTCATATTCACGAATATAACCCTCTTACGGTGTTGTTTTCTCATATCCTCAAATATACCCCTCTTACGGGGTTATTTTCTAATATTGACAAAAATACCCCTCACAGGGTTTTTTTTTATATGAAAAATATACACCTTTTATGTGGTTTGTAATACTCGGAATTTTCCTTTAATAATGATTATATTAATAATAATTAATAAATGAGTTTTTATTTAAATTAATTTTACTTTATTTTTTATTTGGTTTAATTTGAAATGATTTAATGGAAATTTTAATGTTAGACAATTAAAGGAGTTATTTTGTCACGACCCCACCCGTGGGCCCGTGACCGGCACTAGGGAATGGGTAGGCGTAAGGCCACCGTAACCCGTAGTAAGCCTGACACTCACTGACTTAAACAAATCTCATCTCAAATTAATATTATTAAAGCCACAATTTATCTTAACAGCTACATCTACATAAATACTTGATGCGCGGGAAAAAAATTAGGGCGAGACCCGAAACTCATAAAATTTACAACTGATACATCTACTATTACTACTGCGGAGAATCTAAGATTTACCAATTTACATACCAAATCAAATACATCACCCGATGATGAAGGAGTCGGGTTACTAAATAAGAGCCGCGAGAGGAGAATGTGATCCACGAATCAAAATAGTAAAATGAGATCACGGGCCCTAGAGTGAGTTAAAATCAAATAATCTGGGAATTATTGCATTCTTCTCAGAAAACATAGATTGTTCAAATCAGTATATCAAACCATGCACATAAATACCAATCATACTATAATCATACCCTATTACTTTCTTCACAGAAAATATTGATCATTCGAATCAATATATCAACCATGCACGTAAATACAATCCATATTATAATCATACCATAATAAATAAATAAATGAATAAATAAAAATATATTTTTACTTTTACGGGACGAGTGGCTCAGTAGAACCCTAACCCCAAATTCTAATAGCCTTTCGGCTCTCTTAATCCAACAGGTCTGGTGCCCAGAGAGCAAGCTCGATCAGGGTCCTTACCTCCAGCCTGAACACTTGAATTCCAAATAAGCCGGCGCCCAGAGAGCATCGCTCGATTAGGGACCTTAACTCCGGCAATCAACTGAACTCAGCCCAGAGAGCAATGCTCGATCAGGGCAAACAAATCCATAATAACCTTATGTCCATGATCATTACCGGTGCGCACGCGGTCTTGATGCAACCCACCAGGTGGCATGTTCTACGAAAGCCACATTTCCCAAAACGCAGTCATCACATTTAATAAATATCATTGTTTAATGAAATCATTCAACACATATCGAAATAAAGATTAAAAATTTAGGATAAGGCAACGTGCAATTCGTGTCGATAAAATAATAATATATGTATTATTATAACGTTACTAATAATAATATTTATATTATTTTAAATAATTAATAGTCCAGTGAAATTATTTACATTGCGATACTAATAACCATATTATGCATAAACTTTCAAAATAGCATATTAAATCAGACTTAGCAATAGTGCAATGATTAAATGACTTTAACTCACGAATTGGGCGACCTCCTAGCTCGCCTCCGGTGCCTCGGTTGGAGCGGCGAGCCAATGCAGATTATCTAATCACGGAAAACAATTTATCAAAACGCTGAAATAATCGATCATTAATCCTAGGTCTAGACTCCTAGGACTGACTGTCTAAGAATCTCGACTCGGGAGAATTCTACCGAAAATCCGGCAGAACCTCCCCTACAACACGAACATTACCCCCCGTAAAAACGGGTCCAGGGACTGCCAGGAAAAACACTCCAAATATCCAACAATTTAAACAACGGGAGTCGGGTCCCCGAACTTCACTATTTCCCGACTCCGCCACACAGACAAAACACAAGGCGGGGCAGGTAGCGGACAATTATTTTTGACTCACAAATATCATCAAATACTCAATATAAACCAATAGACACAAATTTAAAATCAAAGGATTTCCAAGATCAACGGCCAGAGAAAATTACCGAGATGCTCGGTCGACTCGCCTACGGCCACCGGAGTCCGATCGACGATCTGGACACACCATCGGACTCACAACGATGCGCTAATGACGATTTTTCGATCTGACACCCGATCATCCGGAGAAATTTGCGGACGATCATGGCCGTCGATTTACAAACAGAGCCCGATCGCCACCAAACCGGTGCCATCGCGAAGCTTGAGCTGAGGAGAGTCGGGATACGTCCTCCGATCGTCCATCCTCCGCCGGAGCTCGCCGAAAAAACCAGAAAACACGGCTGCCACCACTTCGCTAGAACTCTCTCCTCCGGCCACCAAGCCCAAGCGGCCGCCAAAGGAAGCTCTCTCAAGGGGAGGCGATCATACCGAGATCGGTAGAAAGGCCACCGGCAATGGAACGACACTCGAAGCCGCTCTCTTTCTCTCTGCGATTACATGCCTGCCTCCGGTAACTTTTACCGGCTATGCGCCTTAGCGCCCGCCATGCGCCTTGAGCGATATCGCACGCCCGGCGGTCGGCTCCTCCTTCTTCACGCTGACGCCCACTTTCTCTCTCTCTTCCTCTCTTCTTCCCCCATTTTCTTTCCCTTCAATATCGACATTTGACCCTTGAACTTTTCCTTATTACAACTTGGTCCCTCAACTTTCTTAATTACTTACAATTCCATCCATCAAAATTCCAATTTAACCCCATAAAAATAACATTATACTTTTAATCCTTATTCCAAAATAATCCTCCAATTAAATTCTACACACAATTAAATTAAATAATCAATTTCCAACTTAAAATTTAATACTACTAATCAATTATAATACCAATTTTCCCCAACATATAATTTATTTATATATATATACATTTGGAAAAATTTTGAATAACCAAAAAAAATATAATTTATTCCTCAAATAATTTATTTAATTAACTCCTTAAAAATCAAACTAATTGGATATGGAAAATAACTCATTTATTTATCTAACATGAACATTCAAAATTTGTATTTAAATCATTCCAATTAAACTGAATAAAAATAAAGCTAAAATTAACTTAAATAAAAACTCATTATTAAATGTATAAAAATTCGGGGTATTACATATTTTTCTATACCCAATTAGTTGGATCGTAGGTTTGGAAATTGCTAAGCTTTTTGCAGGTTAGGTTGCTAAGGAGCTCAGCATTTTTGTCTTTCAGAAGAGGGGGAGGAAGGCGTCGTACGGAGGCCGTCAGTGGTCTTGGCAAGCTTGGCAGTCTTCTTGGTGTCGGCGAGAGGCTAGGTTGTCGGCCCGCAATTGCCGTCACGGCAGCGGTGAAAAGCGCGAGAGGGCGCGGCTTCGGGCCTTTTCGTTGTTTCCGCGCCTTGTCGGTTGTTTCTGGTGGCGATCGGCTCCCCTCGGCGAGAGCTCTCTTTTGGCAGCAACAGCGATGCCAATTGTGGCCGGAGACGGATGGAGAGAGAAAGTAGGGGGCAGCTGGCTTTTTTGGCTTTTTCAGCGAGCTTCGGTGGGGATGGATGATTGGAGGACGTATCCCGACTCTCCTCAGCTCAAGCTTCGCAATGACACCAGTTTCATGGCAATCGGACTCCGTTTGCAAGTCGACGGCCAAGATCGTCCGTAAATCTCTCTGGATGATCAGGGGTCGAATCGAAAAATTGAAAGCGGGGATCGTTATCAGTGCGTCGTTTTGAGTCCGAAGGTGTGTTCGGATCGTCGATCGGACTCCAGTAGCTGGAGGCGAGTCGACCGAGCAATCAAGCGTCTTAGTAATTTTTCTCTAGCCCATTGATTTTAGAATTCTTTGGTATATTATATGTTTATTGAATTATGTTGAGTATTAGAAAATATTGTGAGTCAAAATATTTATTTTTTGGACTGCCTGCTATTGTCGTGATTTGTTCTGTGTGGCGCAGTCGGGAAAATAGTGAAGTCTTGGGGACTCCCGTTGTATAAATTGTTGAATATTTGAAGTGTTTTCTGGCAGGTCCTAGACCCATTTTACAGGGGGTAAATATCCCTATTTTAGGGGAGGTTCTGCCGGATTTTCGGTAGAATTCTTCCAAGTCGAGATTCTTAGACAGTCAGTCCTAGGAGTCTAGACCTAAGGTTAATTGTCAATTGTTTCAGCGTTATTGACAAATTGTTTTCCATGATTAGATAATTCGTCTATTCGGCTCGCTCCAACCGAGGCACCGGAGCAGAGCTAGGAGGTCGCCAAAGCTGTGAGTTAAAGTCATATATTGTTTATGCACATGTCATGCATAATTTTTTAATAGCTAATGTGATTATTTGATTGCAAGTTTAATTTATTCTTTTAATTATTATTTCATGCGTATCATGCTTTTTTATTATTATTCATATATATATATATATATATTCTTTCCTTTATCATTGATTTTATTATTGCATTATGATACAGGATGGGACAACAGTAGAACGTATTAGTTTGATGAGTGTACCGGTGTAAATTCGAGATTGATGGAAAAAGGGTAAATGGGTAAATTTAAAAGGGAAAGTTTAGGACTTGCCCTGGTCGAGCATCGCTCTCTAGGCTTAGTAGAGTGTGTTTTCCGGAGTAAAGGTCCCAAGCCGAGCATTGCTCTTTGGGTGTCGGCTTATTTGGATACCTAAGTGACCAGACTGGAGCTAAGGTCCCTGGTCGAGCTTCGCTCTCTGGGCGCCAGTCTTATTGGAATAAGAGAGCCGAAAGGCTAAGGCTGACAGCGAACATTAAGTGACCAGACTAGAGTTAAGGACCTTGGTCGAGCTTCGCTCTCTGGGCGCAAGTTCTGTTGGAATGAGATTAATCGAGATGTTAGAGTTGAGGTTAGTTAAGATGTCAGTGTTGAGATTGATCGTGATGTTAGTGTTGAGATTAGGGTTCTACTGAAGTACTCCATCCCGTTATGTGTGAAAATTATTTTATTCAAGCATGACATGACACGTTTATTTTTGCATGACTTAGTATTTATTTCAAATCAAATAAAAGGGGCATATTTATCAATATAAGAAAATAATACATAAAACGTGTATATTTATGAATTTGAGAAAACAACACCACAATAGTGCTAATAATTTAATATGAGAAAACCACCCCGTAAAAGTGGTATATTTATCAATATAAGAAAATAACCCCGTAAAACGTGTACATGTATGAATATGAGAAAATAACCCCGTAAAAGTATTATAAAAGCGAGTATGAGAAAACAACCTCGTAGAAAGGGTAAATTTTTTAATATATGAAAACAACCCAATATTTATGAATTAGGTATGCGGTATGGTATGAAGAAACAACCTTCAATGGGTTAATTTTATAATATGAGAAAACAACCCTGTAAAAGAGGTATATTTGTCGATATAAAAAAATAACCCTGTAAAACGTGTATATTTATGAATTTGAGAAAATAACCCCATAATAGTGCTAATAATTCAATATGAGAAAACGACCTATTAAAGTGGTATATTTATCAATATAAAAAATAACCCCGTAAAACGTGTATATTTATGAATCTGAAAAAATTATCTTGTAAAAGAAATAGTGTAATTGCGAGTCTAAGAAAACAGTCTCGTAGAACGGGTAAATTTTTTAATATGCGAAAACAGCCTCGTTGAACGGGTAAATTTTCTAATATATGAAAACAACCCCGTAATACAGGAATATTTATGAATCTGAGGAAATAACCCCATAAAAGGGGTATATTTTGAAATATGAGAAAACAAGCCCGTCATAGGGGTATATTTAAAAATATTAGAAACCAACCCCATAATACGGGAAAATTTATAAATCAGAGAAAATAACCTTGTAAATATGGTATATTTATGAGTATGAGAAAATAACCTCTTAAATGGGTTAATTTTATAATATGAGAAAACAACCCCGTAAAAGGGGTTTATTTATCATAATAAGAAAATAACCCCGTAAAATGTGTATATTTATGAATTTGAGAAAACAACCCCATAATAGTGCTAATAATTTTATATGAGAAAACGACCCCGAAAAAGTGGTATATTTATCAATATAAGAAAATAACCTCGTAAAAGGCGTATATTTATGAATCTGAGAAAACAATCCAGTAAAAAGTATTGTAATTGCGAGTCTGAGAAAACAGTCTTGTAGAAGGGATAAATTTTTTAATATGACAAAACAACCCCGTAATACGGGGATATTTATCAATCAGAGAAAATAACCCAGTAATTTTAGTAGATTTGTGAGTATGAGAAAACAATCCCTTGAATGGGTTAATTTTATAATAAGAGAAAACAACCCCGTAAAAGGGGTGTATTTGTCTATTTAAGAGAATAACTCCGTAAAACGTGTATATTTATGAATTTGAAAAAATAACCTCATAATAGTGCTAATAATTTATTATGAGAAAACCACCCCGTAAAAGTGGTATATTTATCAATATAAGAAAATAACCCCGTAAAACGTGTACATGTATGAATATGAGAAAATAACCCCGTAAAAGTATTGTAAAAGCGAGTATGAGAAAACAACCTCGTAGAAAGGGTAAATTTTTTAATATATGAAAACAACCCCGTAAGGGAGGTATATTTATAATTATTAGAAAACAACCCCATGATACGGGGATATTTATCAAGCAGAACAAATAACCCGTAATTGTGGTATATTTGTGAGTATGAGAAAACAATCCCTTAAATGGGTTAATTTTATAATATAAGAAAACAACCCCATAAAAGTAGTATATTTATCAATATAAGAAAATAATCTCGTAAAATATGTGTATTTATGAATCTGAGGAAACAACCACGTAAAAGTAGTGTAATTGAGAGCCTAAGAAAACAACCTTATGGAAAGGGTAAATTTTTAATTATGAGAAAACAACCCCGTAAAAGGGGTATATTTAGAAAACAACCACGCAATGCAGGGATATTTATCAATTGGAGAAAATAACCCTGTAATCTTGGTATATTTGTGAGTATGTGAAAACAACCCCTTAAATGGGTTAATTTTATAATATGAGAAAACAATCCCGTAAAAGTGGTATATTTGTCAATATAAGAAAATAATCCAATAAAACGTGTGTATTTATGAATATGAAAAAATAACCCCATAAAAATAGTGTAATTGAGGGTCTAGGAAAATAGCCTCGTAGAACGGGTAAATTTTTAATATGAGAAAACAGCCTCATAGAAGGGGTAAATTTTTTAATATGAGAACAACCCCGTAAGAGGGATATATTTATAAATATTAGAAAACACCCCGTAATATGGGCATATTTATCAATCGAAAAAAATAACCCCATAATCTTGGTATATTTTTTGAGTATGAGAAAACAACCCCTTAAATGGGTTAATTTTAAAATATGAGAAGACAACCCCGTAAAATGGGTAAATTTTAAAATATGAAAAAACAACCCGTTAAACGAGTATATTTGTCAATATAAGAAAATAACCCCATAAAACATATATATTTATGAATTTGAGAAAACAACTCCATAATAGTGCTAATAATTTAAAATGAAAAATCGGTCCCGTAAAAGTGGTATATTTATCAATATAAGAAAATAACCCCGTAAAACATGTATAATTATGAATCTCAGAAAACAACCCCATAAAAGTAGTGTAATTGCGAGTCTGAGAAACCAGCCTCGTAAAAGGGGTAAATTTTTTAATATGAGAAAATAGCCTTGTAGAAATGGTAAATTTTTTAATATGAGAAAACAACCCCGTAATACGGGGATATTTATAAATCAAAGAAAATAACCCCGTAACTTTAGTAGATTTGTGACTATGAGAAAACAACCTCTTAAATGGGTTAATTTTATAATATGAGTAAACAACCCAGTAAAAGGGGTATATGTGTCAATATAAAAGTAGTATATCTATCAATATTAGAAAATAATTCGGTAAAACGTGTATATTTATGAATCTGAAAAAATAACTCCGTAAAAGTTAATCTCATAATAGTGCTAATAATTTAATATTAAAAAACGACCCCGTAAAAGTGATATATATCTATCAATACAAGAGAATAATCCCGTAAAACGTGTATATTTATGAATCTGAAAAAACAACTCCATAAAAGTAGTATAATTAGGAGTTTGAGAAAACAGTCTCGTAGAAAGGGTAAATTTTTTAATATGAGAAAATAACCTCGTAAGAGGGGTATATTTATAAATATTAGAAAACAACCACGTAATACAGGGATATTTATCAATCGGAGAAAATAACCCCATAATCATGGTATATTTATTAGTATGAGAAAACAACTCCTTAGATGGGTTAATTTTATAATATGAGAAAATAACCCCGTAAAAGGGGTATATTTGTCAATATAAAAAATAATCCCGTAAAACGTGTATATTTATGAATATGAGAAAACAACCCCATAATAGAGATAATAATTTAATATGAGAAAACGACCCTGTAATGTAGTGTAATTGTGGATCTAAGAAAACAGCCTCTTAGAAGAGGTAATTTTTTAATATGAAAAAAGAACCTCATAATACGGGGATATTTATCAATCGGAGAGAACGACCCCGTAATACGGGGATCTTTATCAACTAGAGAAAATAACCTCGTAACTTTGGTATATTTGTGAGTATGAGAAAAAAACTCCTTAAATGGATTAATTTTATAATATGAGAAAACAAACCCGTAAAAGAGTTTCATTTATCGATATAAGAAAATAACCTCGTAAAATGTATATATTTATGAATTTGAGATAACAACTCTATAATAGTGCTTATAATTCAATATAAGAAAACGACCCTGTAAAAGTAATACAATTGCGAGTCTAAGAAAACAGCCTCTTAGAAGGGGTAAATTTTTTAATATGAGAAATCAACCTCGTAATACGGGAATATTTATCAATCCGAGAGAATGACCCCGTAATACGGGGATATTTATCAGTCGGAGAAAATAACCCTGTAGTTTTGGTATATTTGTGAGTATGAGAAAACAACCCTTTAAATGGGTTAATTTTATAATATGAGAAAACAACTCTGTAAAAGGGGTATATTTGTCAATATAATAAAATAACCCCGTAAAACGTGTATATTTATAAATTAAAAAAAACAACCCCATAATTGTGCCAATAATTTAATTTGAGAAAATGATCCTGTAAAAGTAGTGTAATTGCGAATCTAAGAAAACAGTCTCTTAGAAAGGGTGAATTTTTTAACATGAGAAAACAACCGCGTAAGAGGGGTATATTTATAGATATTAGAAAACAACTCCGTAATACGGGGATATTTATCAATCAGAGAAAATAACCCCGTAATTTTGGTATATTTGTGAGTGTGAGAAAACAACCCCTTAAATGGGTTAATTTTATAAATGAGAAAATAATCCCGTAAAAAGGGTATATTTGTCAATATAAGAAAATAGCCCCGTAAAATGTGTATTTTTATAGATTTGATAAAAAACCCATAATAGTGCTAATAATTTAATATGAGAATACGACCTCGTAAAAGTGGTATATTTATCAATATAAAAAAATAACTCAGCAAAACGTGTATATTTATGAATATGAGAAAACAACTCTGTAAAAGTAGTGTAATTGCAAGTTTTAAGAAACAGCCTCGTAGAAGGGGTAAATTTTTTAATATGAGAAAACAACCACGTAATACGGATATATATCGGAGAAAATAACCCCGTAATTGTGGTATATTGTAAGTATGAGAAAACAACCCCTTAAATGGGTTAATTTTATAATATGAGAAAATAATCCTGTAAAAGTAGTATATTTGTCAATATAAGAAAATAACTCTGTAAAATGTGTATATTTATGAATTTGAGAAAACAACCCCATAATAGTGCTAATAATTTAATATGAGAAAACTATCCTGTAAAAGTGGTATATTTATCAATATAAGAAAATAACCCCGTAAACGGGTATATTTATGAATCTGAGAAAATAATCTCGTAAAAGTATTGTAATTGCGAGTCTGAGAAAACAACATCGTAGAAGGGTTAAATTTTTTAATATGAGAAAACAACCCCGCAATACGGATATATTTATCAATCGAAAAAAATAACCCCGTAATTGTGGTATATTTATAAGTATGACAAAACAACCCATTCAATGGGTTAAATTTATAATATAAGAAAACAACCCCGTAAAAGGAGTATATTTGTCAATATAAGAAAAGAATCCCGTAAAACGTGTATATTTATGAATTTCATAAAACAACCGCATTATAGTACTAAGAATTTAATATGAGAAAATGATCCCGTAAAAGTGGTATATTTATCAATATAAGAAAATAACCCCATAAAACGTGTATATCTATGAATCTGAGAAAATAATCCTGTAAAAGTAGTGTAATTACGAGTCTGAAAAAATAACCTCGCAGAAGGGGTAATTTTTTTAATATGAGAAAATAACCCCGTATTACGTGGATATTTATCAATCAAAGAAAATACTCCCATAATTTTGGTATATTTATGACTATGAGAAAACAACCCCTTAAATGGGTTAATTTTATAATATGAGAAAATAACCCTGTAAAAGTGATATATTTACCAATATAATAAAGTAATCCCGTAAAACGTGTATATATATGAATCTGAGAAAATACCCCCGTAAAAGTAGTGTAATTGTGAATATGAGAAAACAGCCTCGTAGAAGGGGTAAATTATTTAATATGAGAAAACAACCCCGTAAGAGAGGTATATTTATAAATATTTGAAAAGAACCCCGTAATACAGGGATATTTATCAATTGGAGAAAATAACCGTGTAATTTTGGTATATTTGTGAGTATGAGAGAACAACCCTTTAAATGGGTTATATTTATAATATGAGAAAACAACTCCGTAAAAATGGTATATTTGTCAATATAAGGAAAATAACCTCGTAAAATGTGTATATCTATGAATTTGAGAAAACAACCCCATAATAATGCTAATAATTTAGTATGAGAAAACGAACCCGTAAAAGTAGTTTATAAATATAAGAAAATAATCTCGTAAAACGTTTATATTTATGAATATGAGAAAATAACCCCGTAAAAAGGGTATATTTGTCAATATAAGAAAATAACCCTGCAAAACGTGTACACTTATGAATTTGAGAAAACAACCCTATAATAGTGCTAATAATTTAATATGAGAAAACGATCCCATAAAAGTGGTATATTTATCAAAATAAGAAAATAGCCCCGTAAAATGTGTATATTTATGAATATGAGAGAACAACCCCGTAAAAGTAGTGTAATTGCGAGTCTAAGAAAACAACCTCGTAGAAGGGATAAATTTTTTAATATGTGAAAATATTTTCGTAATACGAGGATATTTATGAAAACAACCCCGTAAATGGGTTAGTGTTATAATATGAGAAAACAACCCTGTAAAAGACATATATTTATCAATATAAGAAAATAACCTCGTAAAACATGTATTATGAATTTGAAAAAACAACTCCATAACAATGCTAATAATTTAATATGAGAAAACTACCCCATAAGAGTGGTATATTTAAAAATATTATATAACTACCCCGTAGTACTGTGATATTTATGAATATGAGATAATGATCCCGTAATTGTGGTAAATTTGTGACAATGAAAACAACCCCTTAAATGGGTTAATTTTATAATATTAGAAAATAATCACGTAAAAGGGGTATATTTGTCAATATAAGAAAATAACCCCGTAAAACGTGTATTTTTTATGAATTTGAAAAAATAACCCCATAATCATAATTTAATATGAGAAAATGACCCCGTAAAAGTGGTATATTTATCAATATTAAGAAAATAAATCCATAAAACGTGTATATTCATGAATCTAAGAAAATAACCCCGTCAAAGTGGTGTAATTGCCAGTCTAAGAAAACAGTCTCGTAGAAGGGGTAAATTTTTTAATATGAGAAAACAACCCCGTAATTACGAGGATATTTATCAATCGAAGAAAATAACCCCGTAAAATGTGTATATTTATGAATTTGATAAAACAATCCCATAATGGTGCTAATAATTTAATATGAGAAAACAACCCTGTAAAAGTGGTATATTTATCAATATAAGAGAATAACCCTATAAAACTTGTATATTTATGAATCTGAGAAAACAACCTCGTAAAATAAGTGTAATTGTGAGTTTAAGAAAACAACTTCGTAGAAGGGATAAATTTTTTAATATGAGAGAACAACCCCGTAAGAGGGGTATATTTACAAATATTAGAAAACAACCCCGTAATACGAAGATATTTATCAATCGATGAAAATAATCCCGTAAATTTAGTATATTTGTGAGTATGAGAAAACAACCCTTTAAATGGGTTAATTTTAGAATATGAGAAAACAACCCTGTAAAAGAGGTATATTTGTCTATATAAGAAAACTCCGTAAAACATGTATATTTATAAATTTGACAAAACAATCCTATAATAGTAGTAATAATTTAATATGAGAAAACGACCCCGTAAAAGAGGTATATTTATTAATGTAAGAAAATAATCCCGTAAAACATGTATATTTATAAATCTCATAAAACAACCCTGTAAAAATAGTGTAATGGCGAGTTTAAGAAAACAGCTTTGTAGAAGGGGTAAATTTTTTAATATGACAAAACAACCCCGTGATACGGGGATATTTATCAATCAGAGAAAATAACCCCGTAACTTTGGTATGTTTGTGAGTATGAGAAAACAATCCCGTAAAAGGGGTATATTTGTCAATATAAGAAAATAACCTCGTAAAACGTGTATATTTATGAATTTTAGAAAACAACACCATAATAGTGCTAATAATTTAATATGAGAAAACGACCTCGTAAATGTGGTATATTTATCAATATAAAAAAATAACCCTGTAAAACATGTATATTTATAAATCTGAAAAAATAACTCTATAAAAGTAGTGCAATTGCGAGTCTAAGAAAATAACCTCGTAGAAGTGGTAAATTTTTTAATATGAGAAAACAACCCCGTAAGAGGGGTCTATTTATAAATATTAGAAAACAACCCCGTAACACTAGGATATTTATCAACCGGAGAAAATAATCCCATAATTTTGGAATATTTGTGAGTATGAGAAAACAACCCCTTAAATTAGTGATTTTATAATATAAGAAAACAACCCCGTAAAAGTGGTATATTTGTCAATATAAGAAAATAACTTCGTAAAGCGTGTGTATTTATGAATCTGAGAAAATAATCTTATAAAAGTAGTGTAATTGCGTGTCTAAGATAACGGCCTCGTAGAACGGGTAAATTTTTTAATATGAGAAAACAGCCTTGTAAAAAGGATAAATTTTTTAATATGTGAAAACACCCCCGTAATGTGGGAATATTTATGAATCTAAGGGAATAACCCGGTAATTTTGGTTTATTTGGGAGTATAAGAAAACAACTCCTTAAATGGGTTAATTTTATAATATGAGAAAATTACTCCGTATAAGGGGTATATTTATCAATGTAAGAAAATAACCCCATAAAACGTGTATATTTATGAATCTGAGAAAATAATCCCGTGAAAATAGTGTAATTGCGAGTCTAAGAAAACAGCTTCGTATAAAGGGTAAATTTTTTAATATGAGAAAATAATCCCGTGATACGGGGATATTTATCAATCATAGAAAATAATCCTGTAACTTTTGTATATTTGTGAGTATGAGAAAACAATGCATTAAATGGGTTAATTTTACAATATGAGAGAACAATCTCGTAAAAGGGTATATTTGTCAATATAAGATAATACTCCGTAAAATGTGTATATTTATGAATTTGATAAAATAACCCCATGATAGTGCTAATAATTTAATATGAGAAAACGACTTCGTAAAAGTGGTATATTTATCAATATAAAAAATAACCCTGTAAAACGTGTATATTTATAAATCTGAGAAAACAACTCCATAAAAGTAGTGTAATTGCGAGTCTAAGAAAACAGCCCCGTAGAAGGAGTAAATTTTTTAATATGAGAAAACAACCCCGTAAGAGGGGTATATTTATAAATATTAGAAAACAATCCCGTAATCTTGGTTTATTTATGAGTATGAGAAAACAACCCCTTAAATTGGTTAATTTTATAATATGAGAAAACAACCCCGCAAAAGTGGTATATTTATCAATATAAGAAAATAACTTCGTAAAACGTGTGTATTTATGAATATAAGGAAACAACCCCGTAAAAGTAGTGTAATTGCCAGTCTAAGAAAACAGCCTCGTAGAATGGATAAATTTTTTAATATGAGAAAATAGCCTCGTAAAAGGGGTACATTTTTTGACATGTGAAAACACCCCCATGATGCAGGGATATTTATGAATATGAGGGAATAACCACGTAATTTTGGTATATTTGTGAGTATGAGAAAACCCCCCTTAAATGGGTTAATTTTATAATATGAGAAAACAACCCCGTAAAAGGTGTTTATTTGTCAATATAAGTAAATAACCCCGTAAAAGTAGTATATTGATCAATATATGAAAATAACCCCATAAAACGCGTATATTTATGAATCTAAGAAAACAACCTCGTAAAAGTAGTATAATAGCGAGTCTAAGAAAACAGCCTCGTAGAAGGAGTAAATTTTTTAATATGAGAAAACAACC